>NC_081811.1:1438000-1748500 GCF_030704535.1 Vitis vinifera | reverse complement strand
AACCAAACAAAACATCGATGAACTTACGAAGGGATTTGCTGGTGCATGTAAAGGACGAAACCTAGGACGTCTTTGACGACATGGAAGACGAGAGAGCAGTCCATTGAATCAACCGGCGTCACGATCTCAGTGACCCCCATCTCCGATCTTCCTCCTTCCATCGTCTTCGAAGCAGGAGCCGAGAACCAACGGCTCTTCAGGTGAATTGGATTTAAGACGCACCGTTTAAACCGAGTTCAGAGACATGTTAGGAGGGAAACAGGCCCTCAAAACGCAGCGTTTTAACGAATTCAAAATGCAAATGAAACGTATAATCACAAAACGCTGCGTTTTGACGTGGTGATGAATGATGATGAGATGAAGATTTCCGGCGAATTCAAGGCAAGTTTTCAAAAACAGCTATAAAACAAGCATTTCTTAATTCTGGGTTTTCATCCAACCAAAGCAATTTTGAAGTATTTTCATTTCCACGTGTAAGCTCATGTTTTACTGCTATGTTTCTTCAAACAATCACCTGTTTTGAGTTCAGCAATGGATAAAATCAAATGGCTGAAACTACCATATACCAAGTCCATCAGAAAGCCCGTTACTATAGATTTAACTACAAAGTATGTATATAACTTGACAATTTTCATCTATATGAAATCTGGAATCCCCTGTCTCTGGGGTAGGAGGCAAAAGAACCCCAGCTGCATTGGTTACTCTACAACCCAAATAAAAATAAACAATAATTTTTTAAGGTACAGAAGCCAGATAGAAAACCAAGGCTAGAGACCATGATCTTGGAATGAGATGGTGGATGATGACATTGTCTTTGTTGTTGCAATACCAGCTGCTCGGCTAAATCTGGAGTCTCGATTTAAAGAAGTGGGTGTTGATGGCAGGAGGTTCCCTTGATTAAAGACGGTGAAGACTTTGTGTTGTACTGCATAAAAAGTAACTTTCTCCTTGATTATTGGCATTAGGGAAAGGGGGAAATGCTTCTTAAATGTCTATATAATATGGTATTACCACGAGTATCATTGGCCGCTTTGGAGGTCATACACCATACCGTCTTAGAGCTTTGCTCAAATCTGGCATTACGTTATATGCTTGATAAGATCTTCTGAGTTCAATGATGGAACCCACCTGGACGGATGGAAGACAGGTTCATCAGAAAAATTGCAGTTTGAGGAGTCAGAGAAACCATTTTAAGTAAAACCCTCATTGAAGTAGCGCCTAGTCATGATCTCCTACATGCAAGATCTTAGCATTTTTGAGAAAACATTCTAAACCTATTTTCCAAGAAACTCGAGCCATAAAAGATCGGTGTTAACATATGAGTCTCAGGCTGTAACACATGAGTTTTCAAACAAACATTTTAACAGATTAGGATCAGCTCCACAGGATGGAGTAAGAATGGGGAAAAACAGCTTTGTTCCTAAGCATGAAAATAAGATGCTCAGACACATGCCAGTGACAAAACTTTAGTTTCATTATCATTCAGTAGACCGATTCGAATGCACTCATAAGGCCTAAGGTTAGGATTGGACTTACAATGATAAGAACTGATGTAAACCCTATTGAAAATCCCTGATTGATACGGCGTAAATAATGATCAAGTATTGTTGACATTGTAGCCAAGAAACTAAGTAACAGCCCCCCTGCAAAATTTCACCATAGAAGAACCACCAAAAAGGGGAAGGCAAACTACAGTGGTTAATAAATGGAACTAATGTTGGAATAAGCATAAACTACAGAATATGTTGATCATTATATCAATAGAACATTACTTACCCCAAAAACGTGTCGATGCCTGTATCTTTGTTAGGTATGCTATGGTGGCCTTTCCAGGCTTTATGTTTGGTATTCTGGCACCCATCTTATTTAAGTAATCAGCGATTTCCTTTGGCATGTTGGCCTAAATAGGAGTTTACTCGTTAAAAAATAGAAGGGCGCTTATTTGTAGACAAGAAATAAATGTATCACAACCAACTAATCATACTTCACTGATCATAATATATGTGCAATCACTGAGGTTTTCAGGACAGTTATATCTTTCAGAAACAGAAGCTAACAATAATTCACAAGGCATACCAATTAGATATGTTCATATAATCTCAAATTAACATTTTCACATTTACAACTTTAAACAGATCATATCGTTACTCTTAAAACAATAGATTGGTTAATCTTAAAATTCAAATACAATCTATTTATGATTGATCTAATGTGTTCATACATGGTAATATTCTAAAACAAAATATAAATTTATTTTGCATTTCAACTAAAAATTAAATAACAATCCTGGATATTGAATCAAAGCTTAGGAATTGCAGCCATAGTATTCAGTCACAACATTCACCAAAAGAAAGAACATTTTCTTACAAAAACAAGAGGTTACAGCCTCAAGGGCTGCAGAGGTCTGGCTCAGGTGGCAAGGGATTGGGGCAAGGGCAGTGAAAATTCCTGGTTCAATTTCACGTATCAACAAAAAAGAAAAGATTTACAGCTATAGAGGATGAGAATTCCTTTGACAAAAGAAAAAACACCAAGGAAGACAAGATAGATCACCAAAGCAAACCAATACAATGATGCTTTGCTAAAGCCCATATAAGGCAAGTGTACTGGTGTGCAACTATATTCGAAACCATTTGATCTTTGCATTTGTATAGATCTTGTTTTAAATTTCCAAACATCTGCAGAATTTATCATACTTGCAAGGACCAAAAATGACCTACAAAATGAAACTCTGAACCATGGATACAATGTGAGTAAATGAGTATATGGCAACAAAAACATAGTCTACAGTATTTGAATAAAATAGCATAATTTATTTCAAAACAAACATTGTCTGCAAAATTCAAATCAACTAATAAATAAAAATTTAGAATAACGCTACACGCTACAACAGGTTGAGAAAGATACTTACAATGTCAAATATATTGAAAACAAAGACAAAAAATGCATAAATTGAATAGTAAACCCATGGCTCTGCACCAATAGAAGTTTCAGGGTTCAATATCTCTTTGATGTGCTCCCAGAAGGGCGAACGTAGGAGACTGTAAAGAATGATTTGTATTAGTATAATAAATCATTTTATTAAACCAAGGTACTTAGGGCCTAAGGAAAAACAGTGCACCGCATTAAACAGAATGAGTGACATACTGGTTCAATGAAAAAAAGACGTAAAAAGGATCAGTAACATTGGTATACCAAAAGGCCTATGCATACATCATGCATCTTGAAGAGGAAGACATGATTTTCAATAAATCTCTTTTATGTAAAAGATTTTAGAAAGTTTAAATTACTGTGATCACCCAATTAGGACTATTTTTGTTTCTTTCTCTTAAATTGCCTCCAAAACTGGTATTACCAAATGGCAAGCACCAAATGATTTAGGCTTGCAGCACCAGAAGGAGGCTTTCACCATTCCTGGGACATAAGTAAATTTCTATTTGTCATCTAGAAATGGACAAATCAATGACATGAATACTTAAAGTTGATACTGGATGAAATAACCTTGCAAGAATGCTGGGGAATGCCAAGAGATAGGCAGTGGTGAGAACAGGCTGCATTCCTGATGGATTAATATTGAAGGGAATATAAGGCTCCACCTCTGTAATTGGAGAGTCATCTCTGTCCAAAACACAGGGATGCCAATAAGTGTCAGTACTTGTAGATCATATTACCAGATATTATTAGTTAATCTTAGAGCAACTATAATTGTACATACATAAGAACCTATTTTTTTTTATTTTTTTTTGATAGGTACATACATAAGAACCTATATTCTCCAGAAGTATAGAAAAATATCCAGTTGCCTCCCTGATCAATCATCTCAGGTTAAATTTTGAAAAGAGAACACATTATTATAATGTAAATTCATTTCTTTTACAGGATACAAAATAAATTTATTTAAATCATAAATTGCATCCAAGGAAAGAACTCCTAGGCCTTCAGAGAGGTGATGGGATTACCTTGTAGCAGAGGCAAGTTTGAAGCCATAGTACTGCAGCTTGATTTTCCTGCAACCCTCAGTTACAACAACAGCCCACATTGTGACTATAGTGAAAACGCCTAATACTGCAAGGATATATGGCCACCAACTCACAGCACCACCTGCAGAATGGTAAAAGCTTGAAAACTCACAATCTAAACATAGAAAATGACAAAATACCTTATACCTTATCAAATTTTCGATATATAATATTAAACAAATTCTTGAATTTTTTAATCAATGGCGGAGGTTATGAGTATAACTTTAGACCTACTTGAACCAAGAAGGAGGCCTTCTTGAAATCCTTGTTGGCACAGTCATAGCATGCAATGGGGATGTAGCTTGTCACAATGTTGGACTTTTCAAATAGCCTTAATTGTGATTAGATAGGTCTTCTTGTGGGCTATCCCATCTTTTATTGAGCCTTTTGTATACCATCAGTGTACATTGAGTGAGCCTCTTTTGCTAGGCACCGTCCTCTTAATATATTTTTTATTTTTCTATCAAAAAAATGTATTGCTTTAAGCGTTGCACTCCCCTCTCCATAATGAAATATTATGATAGTACACTTCCAGTATAAATAATAAAGGTTACAAGTGCTATAGGGTGTATTTATATGCACGTCATCAATCTTTTCTTTTTCTTTTTTTTCCATTTTTTGATAGGCAAATGAGTAAATATATTAAAAGCACCTAAAAGGAGGCACACCAACATACACACAACATATACAAAGGAAGCCTAGACTAGGCATCATCAATCATTTATAAACATACAAAATATTAAGTAATTTCCTAGGAAATCCTCATGTTACACCCATCTTTCCCTACCCCATCTATGCATTAGCACAAGCCTCTAAAAGCAAATAGCTGCCTGCAAGTTCAATTCAGCACCTACTTGAAATCCCTTTTGTAGTTTGTACATGTAGGAGAGAAAGAGGTGAGGGTTGTGCTTATGCAGCCGCCAGCCCTAATTCGGTATCTTTTGTATCTAGCAAAAATTCCAAGCATATATTTTTACTTGCACCTCACTTTTCATTCCTCTCCTATGCTTGTCAAGCTTCTAGCCTCAAAATCCAGAGCCAGCAGACAAACTAGCTTTTAAGTTTTCCCAGGTGTACTAAAATAATAAAAAAGGAGAAACAATCTATGGAGAAAGTGAACATGGCAAGAAGGCTTGGACTTTTTCATAAAATTTATTGGTGTTGACTTCATCCAGAAGCATGAGATGGTAAGCACATGTTTACACTGAGAACCAAACTAATAAAATAACTACAGTAGCTCTATTGGATGATTATTTATATCCCCAACCCACTTAGGCATGGATATTTGCAGCAAAGCCCAAATGCCAAATATCAGCACATACCAGCTACATTTGAAATGTCACCCTATATTCCTAAAATAATGAGAAAGGAATGCATTCACTGTAGTGACTGTATAGCACAAGAACGCCATGACAAATCATACACAAATTCTAGTTTAGAGTCTCTACAGAAGCACACAAAATGGAAATAGATATTCAGACCATGTAATAACTTAAGAAAGTACTGGCTTCTCTGACTATTTTTGTTCACATCCCCAACCCACTAACATGCATGAATATTTGCAAGATATAACAATGTTTTTTTTTCACAAAATTTTAATTAACGCCAAACCCCTGAAATAGGTTTGAGGGGACCAGTGATTTATCTTTTAAGCAGACTCACAATAGACAACCAACTCACTATCAAGAAATAAATACTCTTTTTTTCCTTTCAGGCTCCTTCTTGGAGTGCTATCTTTGGAACCAAGCAAAGAGTTGGAAAGAACAATAGTGTAGAACCTTGCTTCATCAGATGCCAGAGTAAAGGGGAAAGGACCACTAATGCTTCACAAATAACAGTTGTTATTGAATCCAATTTCATAAGAACCAACAAGCTGAACTAAAGCTGTTTGAAAGATAAAGAGGTATCTGAGCCACTAAGCTAAATTTGAGTATATTTAAACATGACTGTTGAATATAATGTATGTATTGTATAGTATACTATCTTTCCTTGTTAATATAGGTCACATGTATGGTAGTTAGGACTCCTAGCCTTATATATATATATCTCTCAATTGTAAGTAGAGATTACAATGAATAAGAATAAGGTTTTTCTCCTCTCTCTCTCTCTCTCTCTCAACATGGTATCAGAGCCAAAGGAGAAAACCTAATTTTTTCGGTTTAGTCGTGTATTCAATTCCGGCGAACCGTCCAGTGACCGTGTTTTCACTCCGGTCCCCTCACTCTCTTTCCGAACCACCCCGGACAACCTCATCGCCGTCGGATCTCCACCACGCCGGCAACCTTTTCCGGCGACCTTTTTTCCGGGAAAAGACCACATATTCCGAACCGCCGGAGGCTGATCTACACGCCAGTGGAAACCCCACCGGCAACCGGCATCTCATGCGCCCCCACGCGCCGCCCTTCTCCTCCGGCCTGTCACCCACGCGCCGGCGCGTGACGGCGCGTGGCTCACTTTCCGGCCACTTCCGACACCTCTCCAAGCTCGTCCGGCGCCGTCTTGCCCTTCTAGCCCTCCGGCAGTCCTCCCCGAGCCCTGCATCTCCATTTTTTCCCTGTTTTTGGCTTTCTTGCCATTCCGGCCACCTCCGACAGGGCTCCCCCTCCATCCCCGAGGCTTGGGTGCTGCTTCTCTTCCTCTCCAGGCACGTCACGACCTTTTTTCTCCATTGATTGCACCTCTCACAGCCATCTAAACCCATCTTAGGGCTCTCTTCGATCCAAATACGTGAATATGACCACCAAAAATCAGATCTTTACGTCTGTTCTCTCTGGATCTCCTCTGATTACCTCAGAGAAATTGGTTGGCAGTGAGAATTATCTTTCCTGGTCTGCCTCTGTTGAACTTTGGTTTATGGGTCAAGGATATGAGGATCACTTGGTTACCCAGGAGGCAGATATCCCTGAGGTTGACCGCGTACAGTGGAGGAAGATAGATGCACAATTGTGTAGTGTATTATGGCAATCGGTTGATCCCCGGATTCTTCTTTATCTTCAGGCCTATAAAACTTGTTTTAAATTTTGGACTCAGGCCAAAGGATTATACACGAATGATATCCAGCGTCTTTATAAGGTGGCTTCTGCTATTGTCCATCTCAGCCAACAGGACTTGGATCTATCTACTTATATTGGTCAGATTGCCTCTCTTAAGGAGCAGTTCTTGACTGTGATGTCTCTTACTCCTGATGTTGGGGCTCAACAAACACAGCTTGACAAGTTCTTCATGGTCCTTACTCTTATTGGTCTCCGTCCGGATCTTGAGCCTATTCGTGATCAGATTCTTGGTAGTTCATCAGTTCCGTCCTTGGATGATGTGTTTGCTCGCCTCCTCCGTATCTCGTCCACTCAGACTTTGCCATCTGATAGCGCTTCAGATTCTTCTATGTTAGTTTCTCAAACTACCTCTCGAGGAGGACGCAGTGGTACCCGAGGTAGAGGCCAACGTCCTCATTGCACCTATTGCAATAAACTTGGCCACACTCGCGATCGTTGCTATCAGTTACATGGAAGACCTCCTCGCACTGCCCATATGGCCCAGTCCTCTGATTCTCCGCTGCCTCAGCCTCCGAGCTCCTCCGCATCTCAGACATCTCAGGCTTCTATTGCCTCTGTTGCCCAGCCTGGTAATGCCTCTGCCTGCCTTACCCACACATCTTCTCTTGGACCCTGGATTCTAGATTCTGGAGCATCTGATCACCTATCTGGTAATAAGGATCTTTTCTCCTCTATTACTACTACCTCTGATTTACCTACTGTTACCTTAACTAATGGTTCTCAAACTGTGGCTAAAGGTATTGGTTTGGCCCTTCCTCTGCCTTCTCTACCTCTCACTTCTGTCCTTTATACTCCTGAATGTCCTTTTAATCTTATTTCCATCAGCAAAATCACTCGTACTCTTAATTGCTCTATTACCTTTTCTGATAAATTTGTGACCTTGCAGGACCGGAGTACGGAGAAGACGATTGGCATAGGACGTGAGTCTCAAGGCCTCTATCACCTCACCTCAGATTCATCTCCTGCAGTTTGCATTTCCACTGATGCTCCTCTCCTCATTCACAATCGTCTGGGCCACCCTAGTCTCTCCAAGTTCCAGAAGATGGTTCCTCGTTTTTCAACTTTGTCGTCGCTTCCGTGTGAGTCATGTTAGCTTGGGAAACATACTCGTGTCTCGTTCCCAAAGCGTTTGAATAATCGGGCAAAGTCTCCTTTTGAGCTTGTCCACACTGATGTTTGGGGTCCTTGTCGGACTGCGTCTACTTTAGGATTTCAGTATTTTGTCACTTTCATTGATGACTATTCTCGATGTACTTGGTTATTTTTAATGAAAAATCGAGCTGAGTTATTCTCTATTTTCCAGAAATTTTATACTGAAATCCAAACCCAATTCAATATTTCTATTCGTGTGTTACGCAGTGACAATGCCAGGGAATATTTTTCAGCCCAATTTACTTCGTTTATGTCTCATCATGGGATTCTTCATCAGTCTTCTTGTGCTCATACTCCTCAACAAAATGGGGTAGCTGAACGCAAGAATCGACATCTTGTTGAGACAGCTCGTACTCTCCTCCTCCATAGTCATGTTCCTTTTCGCTTTTGGGGGGACGCTGTTCTTACCGCTTGTTATTTGATTAATCGTATGCCCTCCTCTGTCTTACATGATCAGATTCCTCACTCCCTTCTTTTCCCTGACCAACCACTTTATTTCCTTCCTCCTCGTGTCTTTGGTTGTACTTGCTTTGTTCATATTCTCACTCCTGGACAGGACAAGCTTTCCGCCAAAGCCATGAAGTGCCTCTTCTTGGGATATTCCAGACTTCAGAAGGGTTATCGTTGTTATTCCCTTGAGACTCATCGGTACTTTATCTCCGCTGATGTCACCTTCTTTGAGGACTCACCATTCTTTTCCACCACTTCTGAGTCTCTTCCTGTTTCTGAAGTCTTGCCCATTCCCATTGTCTCCCCACCTGATGTTATGCCCCCTCGACCACTTTAGGTTTATCATCGTCGCCCTCGTGTCGTTGCTCCTCTCCCTTTTCCTGAGGCACCTGCTGACTCACTTCCTATCCCTTCGGCTTCACCTGCCCCGGCTCTGCCTTCTCCTAATGACTTACCTATTGCTGTTCGGAAAGGTACTCGCTCTACTCGTAATCCTCATCCTATTTACAATTTTTTGAGTTATCATCGATTATCTTCACCCTATTCTGCTTTTGTTTCTACTATATCCTCTGTTCCTCTTCCAAAGAGCACCCATGAAGCTCTTTCCCATCCAGGCTGGCGACAGGCAATGGTGGATGAAATGGCTGCTCTGCACTCTAATGGCACTTGGGATCTTGTTGTTTTACCCTCTGGTAAATCTACAGTTGGTTGTCGTTGGGTCTATGCAGTTAAGGTTGGTCCTGATGGTCAGGTTGATCGCCTTAAGGCCCGTTTAGTTGCTAAAGGCTATACTCAAGTTTATGGTTCTGATTATGGTGACACATTCTCCCCTATTGCCAAGATTGCTTCTGTCCGCTTGCTTCTCTCCATGGCTGCTATGTGTTCTTGGCCTCTTTATCAGTTGGATATTAAAAATGTCTTCCTTCATGGTGATCTTGCCGAGGAAGTTTATATGGAGCAACCTCCTGGTTTTGTTGCTCAGGGGGAGTCTGGTTTAGTGTGCAGGTTACGCCGTTCTCTATATGGCTTGAAACAATCTCCTCGAGCATGGTTTAGCCGTTTTAGTTCTGTTGTTCAAGAATTTGGCATGCTTCGCAGTACAGCAGACCATTCAGTTTTTTATCATCATAACTCCTTGGGGCAGTGTATTTATCTGGTTGTTTATGTGGACGACATCGTCATTACAGGCAGTGATCAGGATGGTATTCAGAAACTAAAGCAACATCTTTTTACCCACTTTCAGACCAAAGACTTGGGGAAACTCAAGTATTTCTTGGGAATTGAGATAGCTCAATCTAGTTCTGGTGTGGTCCTTTCCCAAAGGAAGTATGCTTTAGACATCCTGGAAGAAACCGGTATGTTAGACTGTAAACCGGTAGACACACCTATGGATCCGAATGTCAAACTTGTACCAGGACAGGGGGAGCCTTTAGGAGACCCCGGGAGATATCGACGGCTCGTAGGTAAATTGAACTATCTCACCATTACTCGTCCAGACATTTCTTTTCCTGTGAGTGTTGTTAGTCAATTCCTACAGTCACCATGTGATAGCCATTGGGATGCCGTAATCCGTATCCTTCGATATATCAAAAGTACACCAGGCCAAGGTGTATTGTACGAGAACAGAGGTCATACTCAAGTTGTTGGTTACACAGATGCAGATTGGGTTGGCTCACCCACCATATAGACGTTCCACTTCAGGGTACTGTGTTTTTATTAGAGGTAATCTAATATCTTGGAAGAGTAAGAAACAAGATGTAGTGGCCAGATCTAGCGTTGAAGCCGAGTATCGAGCTATGGCTTTGGCAACATGTGAACTCATATGGTTGAGACATCTTCTTCAGGAGTTGAGATTTGGAAAGGATGAACAGATGAAACTCATCTGTGATAACCAGGCCGCATTACATATTGCATCCAATCCAGTCTTTCATGAAAGGACCAAGCATATTGAAGTTGACTGTCATTTCATTAGAGAGAAGATCGCATCAGGATGTGTTGCTACAAGTTTTGTCAATTCAAATGATCAACTAACAGACATCTTCACTAAATCTCTCAGAGGTCCTAGGATTAAATATATTTGTAACAAGCTTGGTGCATATGACGTATATGCTCCAGCTTGAGGGGGAGTGTTGAATATAATGTATGTATTGTATAGTATACTATCTTTCCTTGTTAATATAGGTCACATGTATGGTAGTTAGGACTCCTAGCCTTGTATATATATATCTCTCAATTGTAAGTAGAGATTACAATGAATAAGAATAAGGTTTTTCTCCTCTCTCTCTCTCTCTCTCTCAACAATGACCATATGTGGAATCAAATCTATATCTTGAGAATTTCATTCCATGTTAAATCAAAATTTGCTCACTACAAGTGGAATTCAAATATGCCACTTTATGAAATTTTATGGGAACATCACTTTGAGCCATTAAAGGTTCTAAAAGTTCGACTTCAGTCAAACTCTATTCATTCCAAAAGTACTACAAATTTATAGAATTTTACTAAAGCTTATAGAAGTGTATAAGTTAAGACCTTATATGCATATTGTCTATCAAGAAAGCAATGACAGAACAAAAAAAAATGTTTTGAGCATCCCATCATTGTAACACTTAAACGGGGAGAGAACTTCACAGTACAGAACTAGAATTCATGTTCTGCAGTTCTTTTTCTGAGATTGTCAGGATTTTACTTGCCTCCATTGATGTCAATCAAGTACACAACTGACCAGCAGCAGTTGCTGAAAATATGTTAATATCAGAATGATTACCAATCAATGTGAGATCAGTTTCTGTTTCTCAAGTTAACCCAGGGTTTATGGCTTAGTTATTTCAATGAATGACGAGAAAGCAATCTTTGACGATTTTAAGGACCAGCACACCATCACTAAATCTAGCATTTCAAACTCCAGAACTCACAAAAGGGGGGAAAAGCAACTAAAATAAAAGCCCCATCATATTGAAGGATCATGATAATGTAGTTTCTTGCAACCAACCTGATAGCTGAACCAACATCTTGTATAACGTGTCCGTATATCCAGTCAAAATTCCCACACATATGATTAGAGATGATCCTTGACCTGAGGTATGCATTACCAATCAGAAGTTAAAAAAAACCAAGCCCATGATTAAAATTAAATTGATTAAACAAAACTTTCATGCTAGATCAGTCATGGGCAAACAAGACCAATGCAACAGGAGTGGTGTAAGGCTTCATCACCTTAAGAAAATGTTGTTCATAACAGAATCTTATAAAAAAAATATAGAATTAACTGGTGGGCCATCAATCCTCCCTTCCCATCCATCTTTTACAGTTTTGAAAATTCTTCTTTCCAATTCTACAGCTACAGTTAGTGGACCATTCTTCTTTTCCTATAAATGAACCCAGAGACATCACAAGCATGACTTACCAAGAACTACCCAGCAAAAAGGTCCAAAAGTACATGACAACAGTAAAACTTGAAAAACCAGCTTAATTGGCTACCAGATTCTACAATGCACATACTGTGATTATGCGATATGAAAAGTTAAAGAAATTTATTAAAAAAGAGTGACAGTAATAAATATGTGAATCAGAATGCAGAGGAAATACCAAATCCAGATTCTGATATTTTGTCACAGATCCATGTCATAGTCATTGCACCACATACTAAGAAAAGAGTTGTAACCATCACATGCTTGACCCTGAAAATACCATCAAGTTGCAACAAATCCAATTTCTTTCAAAAACAATTAATTGAACTAAGCAAACATATCTTAAGTTAGCAAGAAAATGTTTATTTGTTAACTCATTAAAATCATCAATAAACAAGAAGCTGTAAAATATTAAATTGAATAAAAAAAACATAAATCAAACCAAAAAAAGAAAAAAAGAAAACTTTGCATATATAGCAATATAATTTGTGCAAGCTGAGCTGGCTAAAAGAAAGCAATTTAAACAACCTAGGTAAAAGAGGAAATTTATGGCCAAATCCTCAGGAAATGTGTTTCCAATTTCTATTTCTCATGAAAATCTGTCTTCCCATTTCAATATCTCATGAGGTGTCCCAAGTCAGCCTCACCAGTTGAAAGACATTTGAAAGGATAATCAGCCATGCGTTGTTCAGATTATCAAATGCAAATGTCTATCATGAGAAATCAAATGAATGGCATATGATGTGCCACTTGAATTTTACATAACACATAAAAGAAAAAATAAATCAATCAATCAATCATAAAATTGAGTCAAAATATTTTGTATGCTCAACTACTCAATATTAAGAATCATCATTATCACTTTATCACTTTTTTGAATTAGTAAATCAAGTCGTTTAATTCATAAATGAAAATGATACAGTTTTCTAGCATAAGAGAATAGGAAGACATGGTGATTCATTGGGAGATATAAACATCCAAAACTGATCTGATAGAGAAAAAAACAGCAATTCAGGTCACTTCTCCACATAATAAGAACAAGAACAAAACTACAGGAAAGCAGCACAAGCTGATCCATTCACATAAAAGAATTAAGAGTAATTTCCTAGTTACTGCACAAAACTAAATATCTTAACAATCAAAATTCACAGGCTTAGTAATAAGGAACATATCTGTCTATTGGTAGTGTTGGAATTTTCCAGCTCCATTTCTATTATTTATGGATTTAAGTTTTTAAGAAAACCCTTGTAGTAAAAGGATTTATATCCTTTTTCCAACAAAAAATTAGGTTTATGAACTTGATAAGTGTCTGTAGGCCACAAGTGGAATACTCATGAGATGTAGATGACTTGTAAGGGCTTCACAGGGTGTGTAGAGAGGTGAGGAAGAGAAGAGGGTTTTGTTTCAAGGCGGGCGTAGACACCATGGAGCAGGGAAATAGAAACTACTTTGAGGCTTGTGTTTAGTGCCATGTATTCTCTATCCCCTGTAATTTTGTACTGTTATAGCAGATCATCTCTTCTTGTCAAATACTTTATACATAATATTTTCCATACTGCCCATCAAAATGCTTAACTGCATGATAACTGTCATACTAGACAATATTAAGTACTAGATGAAAATCATCACAAGCATCTTATTGCTGCAGATTCTTGTCAGCATTATTTTGTTTTCATAACCAATCTCTAACTCATGTTAATGCCTAATGCACATATAATTAAATTATTAAAATAGAAGAAAAAACATTATTGAAAATGGGAGTCATTATTGAAAATGAGATTCTTGATTCTAAATTACCTGTGACTAGCTGCATAGACTGAATATGTAAGCGAATAACAAGCAAGTACAAGAGCCTCTAATATTGCAAAGCCAAGTGAGATCCACCATCTGAAATTAATAACAAATCCATAAGGTTTGCAACTTACATTATACATTAGATAAAAACAGTATTCATATTGAATTTGAATAGCCAGGACTCGTCTCACTGCTTGAGATGATTAACTAGACACACATATAACTCTTAATCTTCTCATGGCCGTCCAAGCCTTCTTTCCGCAGCTTCACTAAGGAAGGAACAACATGACAAAGTACCTGTGCACATGATTCATTATGTGAACAAAATGAACGCATGACAAGAGAAACTTTGGCAGAAAGCATGTCTTTAATGAATACTGTTTCTTTATAAAGTAATGAAGCAAGAGCTTTGAATGGAAATATATAGATAAAAAGAAATAGCTTAATGAACCTGTGTATTAATTCCATGATTTCATGCTAACAAATATTATTGTAACAGTGATTCAAAGATAATCTATGCATACAGGCTTGTTTCTTGTTAAGTTTGTGGCCTTTCTGTCTATTGTTAATCACTGAACCCTCCTTTACCCTCCAAGTTACTAATTCAATGTACAACACCAGGATCTCACAACATGTTTTGAGAACATGGGATGAATAAAAATAGAACATTGAAGAAACACAAAAGCAAATTCAGGTGTATGAAAAAAGTAAACCTGCATAAGAATGGAGGCTGCTATCTGAGGACTGATTCCAAGCTGGAAAAGAGACAGCTTAAGCTCTCCTGCAAAATCACCAAGTTCATCTGCCAAAAACAAAGTGTGAGTGGCTAACAAGGTGAGGAACAAATAGAAATAACAGCTTTTCCTCCCCCTAATCAAAACAGAATTAGTACTAGATCATTAAAAATCATTATAATAGCTAGTAGTTTAGATATTTAGTTGGGTGGTGAATTCATGCAAATTTTCTCAATTTCCCATCTCATGTCATACCTAATAGCAACTACGAACCTAAGTTATGTCGGTATCATATATACATGTGCCTCTTCTGAAGCACTGGGACATTTTCAATCTTCAGAGGAAATGTGATGAACCTCAAGTCTTTGTAACTTGAGCTTTTCATGCTTGAACTTTCCAGATTTGTCATGTCTCAAATTTATATGCTTTCAAAATTGGTTGCTTGCTTAATTCTAGAGAGGATTTCTCCACAGATTTATAAACACCCTTCGTTCTTGACCTTTTGTTGATCAATATTACACAGGCTTTCAGTAAAATATATGAATGCAACTAAAATGGCTATTAAGTAAATACACAAGACATTCAGTTCAATCACACACATCTATATGGATATGCGTATGTTACTCACCAACGGATCCTGAAACAAAGCTAAGATAGTCCTCAGGCATCAGCCTTCTATCAAACCCGGGTAAAGGAATGAAATATCCAACACGACTAATTACAAGCAATACTGCTGTCACAAATAACCTCCGTCTTATCTCACTCTTGAAAAAAGATTCAGCAGCATTATTCAGCACAGAACCCAGCCGTGCAAAATTCAAAAATCTATTTCTGAACATTTTAGTTCTGGGCTGTAAGGTCTCTGAGTTATTAACATTGTGGGGGCCAAAGACATCTGATCCATCATCATGTCTTTGTGGAAATAATTCATCATTTACAGACTGCAAAGGTGTTGCCTCAGCATTCAAATAGTCACTTCGAAGCTGCTCTGAAAAATTAACACACAACTTTTTGTTTGCTCTGGACAAGAATGGTCTGCTTAACAGCGAAAAACGCCTTGCACTAGATTCTGACGAGATCAACTTAAGGGAAACATTGGTTCTAGCATAAAATGGACAACATAATTGGAGACCATGTTCAACCTGTCCACCTGTATGTCAGAAATAAAAGTTACAAATTAAACTCAAGTAAATCAGCATATGCAAATGTTAGTATGACGAAAATAAAAATATATCATAACCCAGTAAGCATACTGCATATCCCATAATGCAAGGCATGAAACACATAAGTATTGGAGCATTTTAAGTTTCTCAGAACAAAAATCTAGGGTATCCCACATTGCAATCGGGTGGAAAACTTCATTCGCTACACATTTCCCTGCACTAATTGAGAATCAAAGATGACACAGGGCCTGTTTGGTGGGAAATGATAACACTTACCTGTTCTGAAAACAGATAAAAAATAATCAAAAGGAAAATAGAGAACATGTTTGATGACATGTTTTTAGAAACAGTAAAATGGATCATTGTTTTTGGCATTTTAAAAATTGTAAGCACCTTAGCAATTTAAAAAAAACTAAATATGAATATGTTCATTATTTTCATTTTAAAAATGAAAACAATTACACAACTGCTGCAAAGAGGCCTGCTGAATACCATATGCCAAATGCCACTCCAGTAGCCATTAGACTTATCCTATTGCTAGAAATCCAAACCTTCTTACATGGCTGACTGATTTTAACTCTATTTCACAAATAATACTCACCACAAAACCACTAACAGGATCAACACAAACAGAAACAAAACTGCAAAATATAAACATCCAGCTTCCCTAACACAGAACAAACACTGGACCAATTTAGAATTTCATAAACTTTCACCATGCAAGCCTCTGAAATCAGTGTCACCGAGTAAAAGACTCGTTCCGAAACCCTAGAACCCCTCTCCACCGCCAAAAACAAGATCCTAACGTCCAACAGAAGGTACCATTCACAAGCATAAACAGAAAAAACAAAACAAATTAAGCTCACAACAAGTTTCAAAGGAAAACAACATCATGAAGTTACAACCGA
The DNA here is from genome assembly GCF_030704535.1 of Vitis vinifera. Taxonomy (NCBI): domain Eukaryota; kingdom Viridiplantae; phylum Streptophyta; class Magnoliopsida; order Vitales; family Vitaceae; genus Vitis; species Vitis vinifera. The sequence goes on along the minus strand of NC_081811.1, from coordinate 1,731,817 downwards.
GAGAGTAAAGCTAAATTACCCCGTTTGGCGACCAAGAACAGCAAAGGAATTTTTAATCTTAGGGTTAAAAAAACATATGAAGGCAAATAGTTGTGTCAGAACTGAGTAGAGTGGAGGCCTTTGTGTTTGTCAATGAAAACAAATAATAACAATAATAATAATCCTACTAATAACAATAACAAAACAGAAAAAGGCTCAATTTCATTTGTTTTCTATCCATTTTTTTTGGTCATTTTCTCGAGAACCAAACAGATGAACAGACCTGGAAATTTGAAGGGTTTTGGAGAGAAGAATCGGGGATTGAAATGATGAGAGCTCAGAAGAGTTGCTTCCATGGCGAGACTCGCACCGCTCAGGAGAGTCCAAAGTTGCTCTGGTACACATGAAAAAGCGAAAGTGCTCATCTCCATGCTCCAATCCTCTACTTCGCTGCTCATGTTCCATCCACTGAACCCGCATTTCTATTGGCAATTTGGCATTGGGTGAATGGCCGGTGGTGGGCCGCATCGTGCGGGTGGATGCAGGGGAACAGTGAAAATGAAAACTATAATACAATTAATTTATACCATATTTTAAATTTTAAAAGAATCTACCCGATAATGTTTTCGAACACACTTATTAAAAACAATTTTTAATTGTTTTTATAAATAAAACTTTTTAAAAACTTAGAATTGAAAAGAAAAATTAACTTATTCTTTATAAAGGTATCATAGATGTGTGTTTATGTTTTCAAATATTATAAAAACAATTGAAAACATCGATAATATATTATAAAAATAAATTCTCAAAAATTGTATTTATGTTTGAAAATTATATTTTATAAATATAAAACCAATTATTATACTATTCATACAAACATCATTTAAAAATTATATTTGATTTTCAAACATTGGAGTATTTGAAAAAATAAATAAATAAAAATTTGAGCTAATATTAAAACTATCACTTTTAATATTAAGATGATATTTATTTTTTGATAAAATAGAAAAAATTAAAATATTTAATTTTTTATATTAAATTAAAAATAATTTATTAACATCATTCAATATAACAAAAATAAATCTATTATTAATAAATTCAATTTAATTATATTAAATAATATTAATAAATTACTTTTAATTAAATAAAAAAAATCAAATATTTTAACTTTTTCTATTCAATAAAAAAATAAACTCTTAAATTTAGTATTTCTCTTCACTTATTGACATGAAAATTGAAACTTCATAGTTTTCTCCGTTGTCTCTTTTCCAATATCTGAAGCTCGTGGCTTGTTCAAAAACCAAACCCACTTTACATATATGTTCCCACTATCTGACCAATCTATATAATGAAAATGTAAGAGCATCCCAAGGTACGTGCCTACAACTACAAGTCAATACTACTCAAATTTACTCCTCTCATTCCCTCAACAACGAGGAAGAAGTTCTATTTTCTGTACATTCTTCATCCCTAGTCGAGAAAGTGTAGTCAAAAGATCAAAACCTAGGCTGAACCATTCGTACAAGCTTCATGTCGACAAGGTCAGGACTGGTTCGACCGGCTTGGTAAGTGCTTCTCTGAAGAATTTGCGGATTTCTGGTAATATACATTGGATCAGACGAGAGTACCTGCATTTTTTTGTACATAATAATTAGATATTAAGATCCTGCAGAGTGGTGAAAGCCCTCCAGTCAAACTTTTATAATGTTGATCACCATAGGTTTGATTTGATTTAAGAATTGATGGTCCAAAACTGATGGGGAATGAACATGGTACTAGGGTACTACAAGAGGAATAATGTAACGGGCATACTGAAGTGTGCTTGGAGAATATCTGTGGAGGAAACTCATGTCTTCATTGAATTTGTTTGACAGATATTGAGGAAATGAATAGATTTCAAATGTAAAAAATCCCTGGATGTTCTATTAAGTTGTAAGAGAGAAATAGGCTTTAAAACAGAGCAACAGTCTATGTTTGACTTCATTCAATAAATCTGTGGAGGTATTAGTGGCTCAGAAGAACATACCATGGCTTAACAGTCAATTTCTCAAAGTGCTCCAAAATATACAGGATGCAAGTATGTCTCAGTGTCATTGCGTTAAAGGCCTCTGATAACTCATACATGAGCGAAACATTTTCCACAGAAATGTCCTGAAGAAGATAATGAGTAGGTTTTAGACCAATACGTGTTCTACAAAATGAAAAGGCAGTTATCCAACTGATTTCTTAGCTCACCTGTGCAATTGCATATTCACAGAGACGCTTAAGTCCTTCTAAAAGATACTGATCAGCAGCTCTGAGAAGATCCTGTGCAATATCTAAATTGACATCCACTGATCCTGTGTATATGTATCTGCAAGCATAAGATAAAAAATAGAAACAGTGAAACATCAGCATATTGTGGGGAACAATCAATGCCTTTTCCTTTTTAATAACATGGCAAATCTAGAAATTCTGACCTCATCATCAACTCAAAGACATCCCATCTAATATTGGGGATCTCTATGTCTTGAGCATCCTTCTCCTGCAATTGATATTCAAAACTAACATAAATAATAAGCCAAATCTTCATTAAGTCATCTCCCTTTTCTACATTATGGCTCACAGGATTGTTGCTGCCCAAGTAGGGGCCCAATGGATTGCACAAGTTTGATGGCTTTCTTTAATAGTAGAAACAGCTTACTGACTTAAGGACCCATGTAATGGAAGAGGGAAGTCTCCCACACAAAACACAGATATTTGTATTCTAGTTTTTTGCATTTTTTCATGATCTTCAAGAAAATAAAAGGTGGGGGAGAGGTAAAGTTGGGGCAAAATCACAAAAGCATCAACATTGGACCAAAAAGAGTGCTTTAAAGGCAGTAGATGCTGACCCGGTAACCTCCATCAAACATAGCACGAAACGCATCAGAAGAAGCAAGTAGACAAATTCTGTGAGCATAGAACCGTTTCCCTGGTAAAAGGAAAGCACAATAAATTTAATGTGATAAAGAACATAGATTAAAGATTCAAATATTATTTTTTTTAAATAGCATAACCTAGCAGTCTCAAGTGCCAATATCAGCCACACTAGAGCACCCTTAGATACCCTCTAGGCAAAGCAAAATAAAGAGCCTAAGAAATAAAACACTTGAAAAGAGTGAGTGCAGTAATGCTTGGAAGCTTTACTGTACAAGCTCAGTCTAATTCTTAGCCATGGGGATCTTAAGTCCCTAATGTGTCAAAATCTCCAAATTGAAAGCTAGACTGTACACCAAAACTTTTACTGTCACTACACTTGCTTTCCTTAAATGTTGTCTACTTTTGACTCTTTATTTCACTTCTTTTGCTTAGACAATACTCAAGGCCGCTTGAGCCAAGCTGAAATGGGCACTGAGAGTGTTTGGGATCACCCCAATGCTGCATGGATTTTAAGTAGGGATTGCAGTACATAACAAAAATACAAACAACAAAATTTGGAAGTGATAACAAGTTGACTACCTTCAACTAGGAATGTAACATCAGAGAGTGTCGAATTGTTTACATACTGCTCACCCAAATACACCTGCAACAAAATTGAAAGGCTTAATAGAAAACCTAAAAATTGTTCGAGTCCTTTAACATCCAAAAGAATAAGATCATTGGAGTAAAACAACAGAGATGATTTGCTAACCATTCTTTTCAAGTAATACTGATTTAATGCTCTTGACAGAAATAATGAGGTAATGACCATCCACATAAATGAACCTCTAAACAGACAACAAAAAGGAAGTCTACTTCTCTGTTTTAGGAGGGAAGAAACAAGTATTCATAACAAATGATCATTTTCAAAACATTGAGGGGAAGAGAAACACAACAGCATGTAACATCAGCGGGCACAAAAATGATGGGAGGGGGAAAGGAAAGAGCCATAGTGAAAACCTTCTTCTGTGTACTTTTAGAACACTGATCAAAAAGATTTACGTGAACTGAAATTGAGAGAAGATATCAACACTTCAGACCCTCCAGGAAAGAGTAGATGCAGAAGTTTTGAAACCACTCAAAACTCACAAACACCAAATAAATAATAAAAGTATTGCTTCTCAACCAAAGTCGCTGGACTGAACAAAGGAAAGAAATTTCAGTACTTCCATAACCAACATGGAGGTCCAATGTGCATTATCACCATCATGCTACAATCAATAGTTGGACAATTTCCATTAAAAATGACAGGGAAATAAAATCACTGTGACTAATCTTGGACAAATTTATGGCTGGCGAAACTATAAACTAAAATAGTTAATTTTGGTTCACGACCATAAGAACTGTAAGTCAAACTACTACGACAAATCAATATAAATATTGTAGCTTTAAAATAAAGATGACTGCAACAACCCAAAGTAATGAACCAATATCTGTGTTGCCAACCAAAACATCATTTGGGATATAGGAATCCCAAACATATTGTAGCCCATATTAATACAAACTTAAGTACCATAAGACGCTCAGAACAACTGTGAGTGTTACAGGACAGCAAGAATTTCGAGCAATTAAAAGAAAAAATCAACTCATCTGCAGACTCCACATAGTCTTTTGCCAGACAATGGAAAAAAGATCTTTAATATTTTGCATGAGACATTAATTGAGAATTCAATTAACAGAACAAGAAATAATTCCATGAATTAATTCAAATCACAAACATTTAATTAAAAACTAAATATCTTTTTTTATTTCAGTTCAGGACTGCATGTCATGCTACCCTATGGCCTCAACTTGAACACAAGAATGCACCTACCACAAACAAATAAGAAACAAGGAGAAAAGATACCTGGGGTGTTGGTGATAGAGGAGCTGCATCCACGACACAGAGTGAAGTAGCTTTGTTAGCCAACTTGTACAATGCCACTGAAGCATCTTGTTGGTGCTTCACGCTTGTAGATTCAAGAAGCTCCAACAGCAACTCTAATCCTGCAAAACATTTTGCATATAAGCCACAATCATTACAAAATCAGAATCCAGACTCACTGAATAATTAGAATAAACTTCTGTACAAGACAAAATGCAGACCAAAAGAGTTGGCATAGTGATTTATACCATGGCCATCAATAAAAATAATTTTTTGATGTTCAAGGGAACACAGATGAGCAAGAGCCAGAACAACTCGTCTTTGTACAGACTTCTCTGCTACCCTCATTAGATATAATAGATGGTTCATTACCTGTTAAATAAAGCAATAAAGAAACAGTAATTATCAACACCAAGTAATGCCAAAAACCAATTTGACATCAAGGAGAAAGAATTCAAGCCTGATAAGATAGCACAAGTTTATTTCTGAAGTTTTAGCACTTGCCCCAAGAAAATATATAATAAATCTTAATAAGCCAATGAATAAACTTGTTGTGTAAGGGAGGTAGCTAACTGGCAACAAATGCAAAAGAACTGGATGAAAAAAAACCAAAGAAGTCTAGCCCATAAAGGAAAACTCACTCGTCCATGAATCTTCTCCTCTAATCTTTTCAATGTCTTTGCCACACAATCCTTAGTTGGCTGCAAGTACATCAGCAGACAACTGAGAAACTATGATTAAACAGGAAAAAAGGGAGACGGGGGAGGGAGTGATGATTTTTCAACTCTATTCAGCTTTGAGGAGAAAATTAAAAATCAAGAACCTAGAAGCAGCAATTTAAGTAAACTGTAAAATGAAGTAAGCATGTAGCATACTTGGGCATTGAATACCCCCTCTTGAAGTTTTTGAACACCTCCTACTCTGACAAGGTCTGCAACATTATCCTACAGAAGAAACTTTAAATTAGTTCCACTACATTCCCATTTTAAGATGAGTAACTTGAGAAAAACAAACACAACTACAGATTGAATAATGATCCCATGAGTGTTATAATACCTCATTATCTGCAAGACCATACAGAGCAAATGCAGCATTGTGTTGAAGAGATCCATTTCTTGAATCAAGAAGCTTCAACAATGGCACCATACCTCCATTATGAGCAATTCCAGCTTGGTTGTGGTGGTCCTAAAAATGATAACCTTTTAGTAAACCAAGAAAAATCCTTTGTTGAATTTTTTCAACTATGCCAGCAGATTTCCATAAGGATCAAATTTTCTTCAGTCATTATTAAGCACCAATAAAGGAAAATATCAGTCTCTGTAATCAAGTACTTCAATAGTAGGGAAAAAAAATAGAAATTTAAGCTTGTATTGGCAACCATTTACATTACTTGCACAAGCATTTAAATGTTAAAACTTAAAAGAAGATAAAGAAAAATATAAGAAAATTTCAAGTTTGTGAATAACATGATCACAAGCCAACATCAAGTGGTTACCTCACGAGGAGCTACCACTGCCACACCCACAAATGACATAAACTTAAATGTTGCATTACATTATCCCAAGAAAGGGAAAATCTAATTGCCTGCACATTCGGGATTTGCTATGATGGACACTGAAGAGAATCCAAAAACATCAGTATAATAGCAAGCAGCCACAAGTATGAACTCTAAGACTGAAATGCATTCAAGTGTCCATTCATACATCAAAAACCCGTCTGAAGGTTATTAGCACAACCAAAAGACAAGGAACAAGAGAAAGAGGCTTCTCATACTGCATGTAAAGACTAGTAATCCTTATCTAAAGCAGCACCCAAGGAGAATGCTATTCATATTTCATAAAAAAGAAAATGAAAGCAGTGACAATAACTGAAAAAATGAGATCAGCCAACAATATGATAGCTAAAATTGTGTTACAATTACATCTGTATATCTGTTTAAGCACTGCATGATGAAATCAGAGAAGTAATAACCTGTGCCAACCTCCCTAGAGCAAAAGCTGACATTTCCCTAAGCTGCACATCAGGAGACTGGAGCATATCAATTAATGGTTGGACAGCACCTCTCTGTACAATGTGTGCCTGCATGAACCTCATGTTGGAACATCACTCAATAAAAAAAATATGGGAAAAAAAAATTCATGATACTAAAAGAGGGATATGAGGACAAAATCAATGGATCAGTTATTATGGCATTTCTCCTTGAGTATTGACATAGAAGTTTTACAATTCAAGGGAAATGAGGAAATATTATTTAATCCACCTTGCAATCTGAATCAGCAGCAGCAAATTGCCCAAGTAACAAAGCTGCCTCTCTTTGGCTCTCAGAACAGCTGGACCTGTCATCAAAATTACACTTGAAATTTGGAAAAGAGAAAGGCACCAAGAAAAAATGAATTCTGTGTAAACTTCATGGACGATTTGCAGACAATTAGAAAGGAATTTCAACCATATAACAAACAGAGAAAAAAACAAAAAACAAAAAAACAAAAAAAACAAAACAAAACAAAAAAAAAAAAAAAAAAACCCCTCTAAGAAGCAGTCATAGAAACTGGAAGAATAACATAATGAAATAATCAGCAATACCTGAGCAACTCAATAACAGGTTGTAAAGCTCCAGCAAAAAGGACGTCTTTCTTTATGTTGGGGGATGAGTGAACCAGATTCCCAATCACACCAATCTGATAGACTCCAAAACAATCAGCTAATACTGAAGACAATGCAAAGTACAGGAACAAGATTCCCAAGATAATCAAAGCAAAAGTTCCAATTAAAATCTTATGATGAGAGCTAACCGCTTCATAGTGTACACCTGTGTCCTCAGATCTGAGCATTAGAATAAGCATAGGTAAAGCATTGCATTCCACAATCTGCAAAAGTGTAATTTCATGTCACTAACAATAGTTATGATCCCAATAGGATTCTGAACAAGGAAAAGTCAATAACCTGATTTTTATTTTCATCATTTTTAAATGCGAGGGTTCGCAAAGCTCCTGCAGCTGCTTTCTGAACCTTTGTGTCAATGAATTTAAGCAACTCAACAAGGGGCGGGATACCACCTTCAATCCTGAGTATAGAACTAAATCTGTCACAAAAAGGCACGACGGTGTACTTGTGGCAACTAAAACGCATGCAAGGAAGCAAACCTGACACGGGTTTTGATGTTACTGTTCTCATGAGCTAGGTTTGTTATTGCATCGGCTGCTCTCCTTACAACACTATTGACAGCCCGAGTTTTATAACCAGACCTATGCCTCTTTAGGAGTTCCACAAGATGAGGCAGAGCCCCTGCATCGACAATGAGTTGTTGATGCTCTGGCTGCTCGACAAAACAATCAATATGAGTAAAGGACCAGTTTTGCTAAGTGTTTGTCCTATGAAACTGGAAAAAGTATCTGGCCAAACAGAATATAACAACAAAATGAAAAAACTTGGAATTAAATTAATCAAGACTAACTATGAGCGAAGTTTATTACCTTTACAGCAAGGAGTCCGAGTGCAAGGGCACACCCTTTCTCGACCTCATGCTCAAATGGAATCGGGCTGCTGTCACCTTCTACCAAGGGTGGAGGTGACTGAAGATGCCCAACCAGAGCCGGCACAACTTGACAATCAACAATCACATTCGCAATTTCATCTGCAAGGACACGAATTATCAAATTTAAAACCTAATTCTACAGATGACTATCAAGGAAACATATAGATAAATGAGAACCTGAAATTGGAATTTCATTCATAAGATTCTAAATCTCTTTTCATTTATTTTCGTCTACTTTCTCAAAATAGAAAGGATCCTAAATCCCGACCAGAACCCAATAACTATACCCGATATATTAATAAAGCAACAAAATATAACGAAAAATGACGAAACTGATACGAAGAATCCAATAAAACATAACCCTCCAACCAATTTAACCCAATGCAACTAACAAACTCAGCTTAAGTGAATATTCATTGTAAAATCAAGACGAAACACCCCGAAAAGTTAAATTTCCTTTTTCCCCCCTTTCCCTCCGTTTTCTCAGAAACCAAACGGCACCAAACTCTAACAACACGAATAGAGAAGTAATCAAGCGGTTCATCACCGTTCTTTGCAAGCTCGGTCAGAACATGAACGGCGCGCTTAGCAGCGGATCGATCGGCTTCGGACGAAGAAATAGCAGAGTTGAGAACGCTGACATGCACGCCGACCTCGCGCACCAGTTCGCGAAGCGCGTGGGGTTGTGAGAGAGCATCCAATCTGCCATCCTCTTCGAACTCCTCTTCGAGCTTTCGCTTCAGGCTTTTCCTTGCAGACGCTACTCCAACCTTTTCCATGGTGGCGATGCCAGAGAAGATCTGCGTATCGGGGAGATGAAATGGAGAGTTTCGGTTTCGCTTTTATATGGCGGGAAATGAGGGCGCGCCCTTTTTTTCGAATGAGTTGTTCCCATCTGGCGCTCCCGCCAGAGAATTTGTAAATTTAGGGGAGTGGCGGTGAAACGAAAAGTGCAAGGTGGCATACGATGATTCGATGTAAAAAATATATATTTAATAAATAAAAAATAAAATCATTCCATATATTGGCTGACACGTGTACACAACCATTCCACATCGGTCTTATTGCTTCGTCCCTTATTCATTTCATTGTTTTATAGCTTATTTCAATATTCTACATATGATTATACCTTAATCTTTGAACCATTAAAATATTTTGCATATGATTTATACCTTAATCATTGTATCATTATATAGTGATTCAAATTTTATGAAATTTGGGGACGAGAAAATTGAGAAGAATAATATAATGAAACAAAATAGTGAAGAAATTTTTATATTTTTTTTTTAAATCTTATTTGGTTATATTTGGAAAAGATAATAAAATCAATGAATTAAAAACATAATGGTTTTTTTTTAAATTAAGGGGTCATTTGGCCACATCAAAAAAAAAAATGTTTTTAAGTGTAAAAAAAAAATGATTTCTTAATGTTTTTATACAAATGAGGGTGTTTGTTTTGTTTTTAGAAAAATAAAAATTATAAAAAAATTTAGAGTCTGTTTGATCATGTGATTTAAAAACATTTTTTTTTTAAATAGAATAAAAAACCTCTTTTAAAATTTTGTAACATTGTTGATTGTTGTTTTTTGAAAACAATTTTTAAATAACAAATAAAAGTTGTTCTCATTGGCTTTTAAAAACAAAATGGAAACTTTGGGTTTATTTTGTGATTCTTTTTTCTAAAACTTGTTTTTAAATACAGTTTTTAAGTTAAAAAATAAAAAATAGCTTTAAGAAATAAATTTTAAAAATTATGATGAAACGAACCCTTATTCTTTTATATTATAATTATTTGAAACAACAAATTGTTGGACCAAACAAACATTCAAATACTAAAAAAACCAAAAAAAAAAAAAATAGGTCCTTGTTATAAAATATGAGAATTTATCGGATTATGGGAACTTGTGGATAATCATCCATATTAATGTATATCTCTTTGTGACTAGATACCCAAATATATTTTATTATCTTCCTACATTCTAATTTATCTTTCTTGTTTTCTTCTTCTTTCACTTTATAATTTTACAACACGTTATCAATCAAGAAAAAGACGTTCTCCTTTTAAGATAAATAGAAATACCATTCTCTCTTTTTTCTCACAAAAATGTATGTCATAAACTTATATCAAGATTTTTTACTTTATCACTATTTGACTCTTTATTTTTATTTATTTTATTTGAATATATAAATATGTACGATCCCTATAACCAAAAATTATGAGATAAATTATAAATTATAAAATAAAATCATAATCAAAGTTATGAAAAGTGTGTACAATCCCTATAACTAGAAGTTATGGGATAAATTATAAATTATAGGGTAAATTCATAACCAGAAGTTATGAAAAATATGTATAATCCCTATAACAAGAAGTTATGGGATAAATTATAAATTATGGGGTAAATTCATAACCAGAAGTTATGAAAAATATGTGCAATTTTTATAACAAGAAGTTATGAGGAAAAATTACAGAATTACAGATACATGACCAGAAGTTATGTATATGATCTCTAATTATTTATTTTTAATTATATGGTATAATAGGATGTTATATCAAATAATATTATAAAGCCAGAAGCTATAAAATATATAAATAAATAAATGTTCATAGCCTATAGTTATGTACAAATCTACATAATGAAAGTTCATAGCCTGAAGCTATGCACAAATCTACCCAATGAATAGTTCATAGCCTAAGTTATGTACAAATTTAAATATTTTATTGTTTTGACAAAATAATCATGGTCTGAAGTTATGAAAGATACTAATTTTTAATTTCTTTTAATTATATTGTGCAACTAGAAGTTATATATAAATAGTTCATAGTCTGAAGTTATGTACAAATTTGAATATTTTATTGTTTAAACAAAATAATTATAACTCAAATTTATGAAAAATATTGACTTTTAATATTTATTTCGTACTTGCTTATTTTTCACAACAAGAGTTATGGAAAACAATTTTTATTAACAATTGTTTCATAACTATAAGCTATGCATACAATTTCTAATTATCTTGTATAACAAAATTGTCAATGAACAACTATGTACCTAGAAGATACATAATTTTTTTAAATTTTGTTATATGACCAGAAGTTATATAAATATTATCAATCATAACTCGAAGTTATGAAAATAAGAAAATTAATATTCCTTGTGCTAATCAAATGTTATGTCAAAGTTGTTAATATGTACTTTCTTATAGCAATAAGCTATAAAAAACAAAATTGTTAACTAACAGTTTTGTACAACTTTATGAAATTTATATAACCAAAAGTTATAATGGAATATATTATAGCGTGGTAGACCTATTGGCTCAAATGATTTAATTCCTACAAAAAGAAAAGGTACAACATATGAAAATTTTAGTACTCCTGGAGAGTTCACAAATATGAAAGGGTCAAATAATGAAACCCAACTTAACAAACAGTTAACTCCTGAATAAGCACAAGTTGATCAAATACCGGTATCTAAAATTGAAGAGATCTCAATGAGTCACACGGGAGAAACAAAGGACCGTAGTGACATTATCATAGATAATATATTCGCATTCCAAGTGGCTATGGACATCATAAGAGGTGATGAATATCAAGAACCACAAACTGTGAATGAATGTCAAAAAATGAAAGATTGGCCAAAATGGAAATAAGTAATCCAAACAGAGCTAAACTCGTTAACAAAACGAGAGGTATTTGGACTTGTAGTTCAAACACCTGGAAACATAAAGCTTGTTGGATATAAATGGGTCTTTGTGAAAAAACGAAATGAGAATGATGAAATCATAAGATATAAAGCACGACTTGTTGCTTAAGGTTTCCCTTAAAGACATGGTATAGACTATGAGGAAACTTATACCCCTATAATGGATGCAATCACATTTCGATACTTGATAAGTTTAACGGTCTCTGAATGACTAGATATGCGTCTTACGAATGTTGTTACAACCTATTTATATGGGTCTATAGATACTGACATATATATGAAAATCCCTGAAGGATTCAAATTGCTTGAAGCAACTAATCCAAAGCCTCGAAACATGCACTCAATCAAACTACAAAGGTCTTTGTACGGATTAAAGCAATCTGGATGTATGTGGTATAATCGTTTGAGTGAGTTTTGTTAAAAGAAGGATATGTGAATAATTCAATTTGCCCATGTGTTTTTATCAATAAATCAAAATTTGGGCTTACAATAATTGCAGTGTATGTGAATGATTTAAACCTTATAGTAATTCCTGAAGAGCTCACAAAAGCAGCCAATTATTTAAAGAAAGAATTTGGAATGAAAGACTTAGGGAAAACAAGATATTGTCTCGGCTTGTAGATCGAGCATTGTTCAAATGGCATATTAGTCCATCAATCGACATATATAAAGAAAGTATTAAAGCGATTTTATATGGACAAATCACATCCAGTCAATTCCCCTGTGGTTGTTTGTTCACTTGAAGTGAACAAAGACCCATTTCGTCCTAAACAAAGAAAATAAAGATTCGCTTGGTCTAGAAGTATCATATCTCAGTGCAATCGGTGCACTAATGTATCTTGCAAATTGTACTATACCAGACATAACGTTTTCTATCAACTTAATAGCAAGATACAGTTCTGCCCCAACTAAAAGGCATTGGAATGGGGTTAAACATATATTGTGATACATTCGTGGAACAAGTGACATGGGTTTATATTATTCAAAATAATCAAAATCACAAATGATTGGGTATGCATATGCAAGATATCTTTCAAATCCTCATAAAGCTCGATCTCAAACGGGATATGTCTTTACTTATGGTGGAACGATAATATCTTAGAGATCAGTCAAGCAAACAATGGTAGCCACATCTTCAAATCATTCATAAATTCTTGCAATTCACGAAGCAAGCCATGAATGTGTATGGCTAAGGTCAATGATTCAACATATATAAGAAACATGTGGACTACCTTCTATCAGAGGCAATGCAACCGTGTTACATGAAGATAATGTTGCTTGTATTGTACAAATTAAAGGATGATTCATAAAAGGTGACAATATCTCCCCTAACTTTTTCTATATTCATGAGCTCCAAAAGAAAGGTGAGATTGATGTTCAACAAATTCAGTCATGCAATAATCTAGCAGATCTATTTACAAAGGCGTTACCTTCGACCACGTTGAAAAAGTTAAAGTATGACATTGGAATGCGAAGATTGAGAGATCTACCATTTGAAATGTTGGAAAAATCATAATCATATTTACACGAGGGGGAGAGTGATAATATGGATGTACTGCACTCTTTTTTCCTTCATCCAGGTTTTTGTCCCATTGAGTTTTACTGACAAGGTTTTTAACGAGGCAGTTATAGTAATCCAAAAGAATATTGTACTCTTTTTCCTTCACTAGAGTTTTTCATAGTAAGGTTTTAATGAGACATATTCTTATGATCATCAAAAGGGGAATGTTATAAAATATGATAATTTATCAGATTATGGGAACTTGTGGTCAAATTTAAAAAATAGTTTTTTAAATTTTGTTTAGTTATGTTCTTGGTTTCTCCTATCTCTTATATTTCGCTCAATCCCGTCACTAATAATAATAATAATAAGTGTGCTTTTAGTAACAATTCTAATAAGTGTTTTTACATTTTTTAATATTTAAAAGATAAAAGTTTTCAAGTATAAAAAAGTTTAAAAACGCTTTATAAAATCATTATCAAATGCAATCTAAATATGTCTTGTTTATGACACAAATGAGTTAATACCACCAACCCTTGGATTTAAATCAAAAGCAAACCATTTTAAGAACTTTTTTAAAAAAATAAAATTGAAATTTGTTTTTCAAAAATAGTTTTCCAACTTGGAATTTCATTTACCAACTTTTAAACTAAATAGGACTTTTTGAAAATTTACCTTGAAAACATAATCATCTTTAAAATGCAAATTTGATGTGCTACTAAAAGTAAACAATTATAAATATGAAAAATTAATTTGGAACTTTAATGTTATATAAGTTCATGATGTCTATTAATATAATTAGGAAAAAAAAATCTATATTTGAATTTTAAAATAAAATTTATTTCAAAAAACAATAGGTGCCCGTTGTCACGAAAAGCTTTTTTGTTTGAGTGTTTATAGCATGTTTTGTTGTATTTATGATTAGTGTACCATGCGGTATCAAGTTTGTTTAAGAATGTTTAAAAAAATAGTTATCAAAAATATATTTTTAAGAATTTTTATTAAAAGCCGTTTTCATAATAACAAATTTTTGTTTGATAATTTAAATATAAAACCGTTTTTTGGACATATTATTCTTAAATGTATTACACACTTATACATTATTTACATGTTCCCAAAACATTTCTATGTTTTATAGCAACAAGAAAGACCTATGATATGAAGTTTTTGAAGACAAATGGAGAAATTTATTTACATTAATAGTAATAGGACATTCAAATCGGAGATCACGGGTGATTGTAGATCACAAGAGAAAGAACCGGATTCATTCTCTTAATACTTGTAAGCCTTCACATCTATTTGCCATTTGCTTTCGAGTGGTCATATATTTGAAGCCAAATGGATGTAGGAAGGTTGTTGCCGCTTCAAGTTTGGCTTGATCCGAGGTCTAGATCACGTTTATGAGTGGATTCTTTCATCCAGCTAGAATCGACGATTGGGCCCAAGACAGGCCCAACAGAGGCCCAAGTTGTGCATTTACTTCATCCAGGCCGTCCTTCTTCTCGAGCAATGACACAAAATTTTTACATTTGGTGAGTCCAGATGAGTGTCTTTAGGCTTAAATTCCATTTTTTTTTCCTTGTGCCTAGAGAGGGTGGTAAGTAGTCCGTAATAACTTTTTAATGTGTGATTTAAAAGTGTATTTTTTATTTTTTAACTTCTAATTAGTTTAATATTAAATGAGTCAAAGCTGTTTTTGGTATTCTATTTTCAAAAACATAAAACATAGTATTTTTAGATATAATTTTTTAAAAATTATTTAAAAAAATCAATTACATAAACATGTTAAATAATTAGAAATAAAAATAGTAAGCATGAAAATTCAAATTTAAAACATATTTTAAAATATTAAATAATCAAAATATTTAAACTTTTATTTTATAAAGTATGACAAAACATTTTAAAAAAATAGTAATCAGACAAACCTTAATTATTGACAGGAGTATACAATTCAAGCCAAGTAATAACTATTTCCTGACATTACAAGCATCATCAATGTAAGTCTCAAACCCAACTACCAAAACCAAAATCATAAAAGAATTAGAGGGATTAAAATTGCAAAGAATCTTTTTTTTTTTTTGAAAAAAAAAAAGGGTAACTTTTAGATTCCTAAAACATTATTTTTAAGCAAAAGGCCTTAAATCTTCAAATCATTCATAAAGGGCACATTTCAATCGTAGTAAGACATTCAAACAATGCCTTCATAAAAGCTGAAACATTAAAAAGAAGTTTTGAATGTCATTGGGAAGTTTCGTATTCAAAATTAATTACTCGATTGAATTATTTTCACCTTCACATTATTTACAAACATCCAAAACCGAAGCTTAAATAATTCGGACTTAATCAAAATAGTTAAGACCCAGGAAAGTTCTAAGCTAAATTAAGTGATGGACACATGTAATTCCAAAGGACTTGGGTGATGGAAAACCAAAAACAACTACACCCATAGGAATTAAAGAAAGTTCAAGAGAGAAAACGAGTGTGTCGGCGACTTGGAAAGTCACGTTGGAAATGAAGGAAGAAACTTCGTGTGGACCTTCCCGCTGAGAATCTCCCAACGCATTTGCAGCCATTTTTAAGTGCTCGAGAGCTCTGTCCCTTTCGCTTGTCCTCTCTATATATGACAAAGCTCTCTATCACCTCTCCTATACCCCAGGTGTCTCGTGCCTTCGCATTCATATTAAACTCACAGTATATATATATATATATATGTATAATATGCCCCCCTACCAGTTACCATAGCAAGTAGCCACGTGAAAATGTGCTATAGAAATGAAGCGTACAGAGTGATATGGAGGTGTGGCACCGGATATTCACTGGTGGGTACTTTACATTGGCTGTGTTCTTGGCCAGTTTGACCACCGAGACCAGAAAATGAAGACCCATTAATGGGTGTTTCACTGTGGGGGTCTCTTTTTATTATCTAGAAATAATTGGTTAAATACTTCTATAAATGTCCTTAATTATAATAAATATTTATATTATATTTTAAAATAAATAAATAATAACTGTATTCTTTTTATTAAAATAAGACTAAAAAACGATAAAGAGTTAGATTTCTAAATACATTTTTAATCAAACAAACATTTTATCTATTTATTCATTTAACAAGGAATAAATTATAAAAATCATTTCTTTTACTTTCACCTGTTTTTCAATTAGGTGTTATACTCTAAACGTCAAATTTATTAAAGATTTTTTGGCCATAATTTGATAGAAAAATTTATATAATAACCATATATGTATTTGCATGAGTTTTAGGCTATATTTGTTTTGGAAAAATTTGATAAAAAATGTGAAAAAAATAAATTGAAATAAAAATAGATTTAAAATTAATAAATTATTTTTATATTATTCTTTTAATTTATTTAATTAATGGGTGTTTAAGCGTGGGGTCTCTTTTTATTATCTAGAAATAATTGGTTAAATACTTC
This sequence comes from Vitis vinifera, assembly GCF_030704535.1. NCBI lineage: Eukaryota > Viridiplantae > Streptophyta > Magnoliopsida > Vitales > Vitaceae > Vitis > Vitis vinifera. The sequence continues at coordinate 1,714,863 of NC_081811.1, read as the reverse complement.
CATAATTTATTCGCAGCCATGTTTTTATTAGACGAATATTCAATTTTTAATATAAATATTTTTAATTATTTTAAATATTTACATTATATTTAAAAATAATAATTATTTTTATAAACAAAACAATAAAGATATTTTTTTTGTTAAAATAAAACTAAAAAATGATGAAATATTAGATTTTTAATAAAACAAATATTCTTATTTATTTATTCATTTAACACGGGATAAATTATAAAAATCATTCTTTTACTTTCACCCATTTTTCAATTGGGTGTTATACTCTAAATGTCAAATTTATCAAAGATTTTTTTGGTCATGATTTGATAGAAAAATTTATATAATAACCATATATATATTTGCATGAGTTTTAAGCTATCTTTGGTTTCAAAAAAATTTGACGAAAAATGTGAAAATTAAAAATATATTTAAAGTTAATAAATTATTTTTATATATTTCTTTAAATTTATTTGATTTAGTATCCTATAAATATTAAATAAAATTTTAAACATGAATTTTTAATTAATTTTAATTATATTGATTTTCTTTTTTCTTTTTTCGTAATAAAATTAAATTTGATTTTTTTTTTCTTTTCATAATACTTTTTTTTGGGAACCAAATATAGTTTATAAAAAAGGAAAAAGTGATTTTGGTGCACGGCTATTTGTAGCATAAATTCTAAAATTAATTAAATAAAAAAACATTAAAAACAACAAAATAAAACAAAAGTAGTGGTTTATTTCATGTTGCAAGATATATATATATATACTCAGAAGCATTGACTGCATTAATAATTTTGGAATAAAAATTAATTTTATTTTATTAAAAATCAATAAATAAACAACTGGTCAAGGTACTCAATCTAATTAATATTAATAACATACAATATTTATTGAATCAAGATTCGCAGCCATACTCAGATCCAGCTGGGTCAGTGTGTAACCCAGGAGGTCTTTCAAGTTCTGACTTCTAAGTCAAATTGTGAAAATAAATAAATAAAAAAATAATTATCAAATATATTAATGAGCCCAAAAAAAGGGGTGGACTGTCCAATGAAAACTTTATATTAAATAAATGAAAAAAATTAAGATTAAATCTTGCACACGAGAATCATCGAATCATGGTCCTTCACAAGGCATGTGTACCTACAGTCTTCTGTTTATTTATTATTATTTATTTAATTATTGAGACACTGTTAGGGTTTTGTGGGGTTGCAGTCCTCATATAGGAGACAAGGGTTAAACCATTTTTGTTCAAGCATTAAAGTTTTTGCTCAATTTTTTATTTTTATTTTTTAGTAAATAGGCACCTTGTCAAAGTTTAATATTTAACCATTTGTGCAGTTAATAATGATTTTTATTTTAATTAACTTATTCATATCTTTAATTTTTTTTTTCACATTTTGATCATATTGTTTGTATATTTTATTATTATTATTATTTTCACATTTTTATCACATTAGTTTATAAAAAATCACTAACTTAATTTTTAAATTTTTTTATAATTAATTTTTAAGGACATAATCTATAATTTTTTTTTGTTATTTGATTAAAAGGGTCATTGAAAACCTAATTTTGAAATTTTAAAGATTTATTTGATTATATTTTCTAAATTTGTTTTTTATTATTTAATTTAAAAACCGTGTTAAAAAATAAAATTTCTTTTATTTAAAAAAAAACTAGTGAAAATAACTCTTATTTATTTTCTATTTAATTTTGTTTTTAAACATTGTTTTTAGATAACAACAATCAAATAATGTTATAAATTTTTAAAAATAGTTTTTTGTTTTCAAAAACATAAAACTGTTTTCAAATCAAACAATCAAATAGTCTAACTCCCCATAATTTTTTTTTTATCACATTTTAACAAAAATGTCATCATTCATTTTTTGTAAAAATATATATATATATTTTAAATATACATATAAATACTCTAAATAATTAAGGATATTTATACCAAAAATTAATTATTTTTCAAGTAAAAACATGGAAGATGTTAAATTTACAAATATAAAAATTATTTCATCCTTTTAACCAATTAATTATATTTTTCTATATGAAAATTTTTACTTTTTATATATAAGTTTTATTTTTTAAAGAAGAAAAAACATGAAGTGTATTTCAATGAAACATTAAAGGTTTTTTTTTTCTAGATTCAAAAATATATTTGATAATTTCATAAGAAAAACAATTTTCAAGAATTATTTTAAAAAATATGTTTTATGAATGCTTTAATTATTTTTAGAGATTGTTTTAAAAAATAACTATATAAATATGAATAAAGATTTAAAATATATAATATGATAAAAGACATTTTAAAAAAAATATAAAAAATAGATTGGAAATCTTTCAAGCTCTTGAATAAATAGAAAACATTAGAAAATTATTTCTGAAAATTAAGATAAAAGCAAATAAAATAAAATAAAATAAAGACAGAAAATAGGATTCATCAGACTGAAAATCAGAAGTCAGAGGAAGATGAGTGCAATTGACCAAGAAACAAACATGTGGGTTTCAGAAGTAGTATTTTAATTTTTTCCCATTTTGTACTCAGATCTTACATCTATGGAATCTCAATGCCACTTTCCAAGTGATTGTCCAAATCCCTAACTGTTGCTCTCTCAAGGCTTTTCTTGGATTCATACTTAGCTTCCCCTGGTCACAATTGTCTCTGTTAGTTTCAATGTGTCACCGAGAAAGGCTCCAATGTGACATCTCATAAACTTTTTGATAAGAATAAAATTTAAATATTATTATTTTTATAGTATTTTAAATAATAATTAAAAATATAGACAGTAGTTTGAAATTTTATATGTCATAAGAAAAAAATATTTTTATATTTTTATATTTTTATTTTTATTTTTATTCTTAAAAATATTTTAGAAAACGTTTCCAATTAATCTACATGGTCGTGACTTGTGGGTGTAGATCGTGTTTCCCCGACACTGTCGTACGGGAAAGTGAAGAGGTGAATGAAGGGAAAGGGGAGACCAAGAGGTCAATGGAAGGAGAGAGGGAGGGAGGGGGGGGGGGGGGAGAGAGAGAGAGAGAGAGAGAGAGAGAGAGAGAGAGAGAGAGAGAGAGAGAGAGAGAGAGAGAGAGAGAGAGAGAGAGAGAGAGAGAGAGAGAGAGAGAGAGAGAGAGAGAGAGAGGAGACCGAGGGGTTCCAGCTGAAGGAGAAAAGGACGAGAGAGATGGAGTGGTGAAGGGGAGATTCAATAAAATAAAGGAGACAAGATCTTATCAAAATCTATATGATACAAACGCAGAGAAAATGAGACTCTCACACGTGTGAATGATCTGGGAACATGGCGAAATGGGTGGACTCCCTTGCTGTTTGCCTCATTTTCCATCTAGGCCGACTCTGATTTTACTGAATTATTATTATTTTGTGTTGGGAAATCCCATGAGATGTTGACTCGAGACAGTAAAAAATATACATGACTTTGGAAAACCGTCAAAGAAATTGTTTAACACATGTTTGTTAACGGTTTTTAAAAAATAGTTTTTTTATAACATTTTTAAAATTCGAGAGCTTAAAATATTTTAACTTATTTTTAATATATTTTTTAAATAAATTTTATGTCTATTACTTCATTTTTAATTCTTCTACATTTTTGTATAATTAAATACGTTATTTAAAATTATCTTTATTTATATTTTTTAAAACAAAAAAAATAACTTTCAATTATCGAACATGTTTTTTCTGACTTTCCATTATAAATAATAAAAAATCATTTTCGAAAATAATCATCAAATAAACTTATCACAATTTTCTCTAGAATGAACTTGTTTTTAAACATATAATATGAAATTGAAATTTTATGAAAAATTTTGAATGCTGTCTTTTTAATACCATATAAAAAATGTAACAAAAACTACGACATATATATATATATATATATCAATGTCAAATTGGTCTCATTGTTTTGGTTATATTTCTTTGTACTATACTCTCGTATATTTATACCCTTATTTAAAGATTCGAAATTTATCATATATTTAAACGACTTAGATTAAATTTTGATATGATATGGTACCATAAATTTTGTTCCTAATTAAAATGGGGAACTTACCAATTAATGCATTCACCCATATGCCTCATTACTAGATTTTATTCCAATGCTTCAAAGGTTGATAAAAAAATTAAATGCTCTGAATTCCTATACCATAAAAATGTCTGGCATTAACAATCTACCCACTGAATTTACCCTGCAGTGTGCCCTTTGTGAACTCAATTCCTGGCATTATTGCTAGACAAAGCTTTGAAGCTAACTCAGAGGTTTTTCATATCAAGGTGTCCTCTTTCTGAACCCCTTAAATTGCTCAAATATTCAAAATAGTGAAGAACCTCTTTATAGTTTTACCTAAAGGATCATCATTTATAGTTAGAGATAGTACTTTCCCTCGTACCAGTGAGATTAAGATTTAGAATTTTGTTGAAATATTAAAAATTATGGCATATTTTTTAACTTTAATTTCTCTATTATTTGTAATGATTATATGTTTTAAAATTAATAAACCATTTTTTAAAAACTAAATAATTAAATCATAGGGAATTCCAAAATTTAATTACAAGAGGTAATTTATTTCGATGATGAGATTTATTTGGATTGGTAAAAACGATTTTGCGTGATATATATATATATATATATTTTTAACAAAAATCTTTTTATAAGTAAAAAAACGACAGAAGTGCTACACACACGATCTTCACATTTCAACAAATTCATTCAATTATAAGTTACTTGTAATTCTCGATTGATCTTTAGAATTAAAGACATATTTTTATTACCATCTTTCAAATTATGATAAAAGTGAAAAAAAACCAGATAGATATATTATTTTGTAAAAAAAAATTACTACAAAAATTATATCTCATAATTTATCAATTTTAATAAAAAAAAATTATGTTGGCATTTGTGGACCCCGCATTTCGGCTCATGCGTTTCCCACTCGATGGTGAGCTCGAATTTTATTTGAAAAATGATTTAATTGGTTAAAAAAAATGACTTGGAGTCGCCACTTATTTTTGTTTTATTTTTTAAAGGGTAAACAAAATAAGAAAGAAAACCCTAAGTGTGACTCCTTATTTTGGAAAAGGCGGTCTATGAAAACCGGATCGGGTTCGGGGGTCAGGTTACTTATCGGGAAGGTACGGTAAAGACCGTAACACCCCTCTAAGTCCCTAAAGTCGGGTCTCTACTAATAAAATGAAGCAATCATGGTAATTGATGAGGGAATCAATGAATACTCAGAACGATCATGCACATGTGAGAATCTAAACATGCGTACAGAAAATGACCCGAGCGGGTGTGGATGCGTACCTGGGCAGTGATCCATAAAGCGCTATCAAGAAGTGAGGTTAGCGCACAATTAAGGAATAATTTCAAGCATGTCATAGAGCAAAATAAAGTCAATCATGCATGGCAATTAAATCAATCGATCGATCAATCAATCATAAAGTCACCCATGTTGGGCCCCCACCAAAGCCCGTTTATTTTGCATGGACCAAATCCGTAAATTCCATTATTCAGAATTACAAAATTTGATTCTTTGCTTATTTCAACACATTTTTAAAACAGAGGAGCAGAAGATTGTTTTGAAGACCAGAATGGAATTAAGCTATTTGAGAGAAAGTCGGATTTTTGAAATTCATTTGAAAAATTGGAGTCCCGAAGATTACTTGAAAATTGGAGTTTTTTTTAAAAATTAAATTTCGGAAACGGAATTTTGGAAATCAAATTTAAAAGAAATTGGATTTTGGAAATTAAATTTGAAAGAAATGAAATTTTGGAAATTAAATTGAAGAATTTGAAAATTTGAAAAGTAAATAAATAAAATAATAATAATATCGGAAATAATAAAGATTAAGTGAATGTAAAAAAATGGGATTTTGGAATTAGAAATTAAATTAAGAAGTAGGAATTTTGGGAGAATTTAACTTTAATATTAAAACATGAAGGAATAGATAAATAAAATGGTGAATGGTAGTTGGTAGCTTGTCATGCAACGTGTTACCTAGGTGCTAAGTGGTAAGTTGTAGTTGGAAAAGTGAGCTAAAAAGGTACTAGCAGCCAAACCTAAAAGCATATGAGAGAATTGAACTTGTGGGGCCTATTTGCATTGTGATATTTTCATTCCCATCACATAAATTAATGTTATTTGTATTTAGTAGGCCTACGGGTCACCATTCTCGGGCAGCTAGCATCAAATCCTCCAAAAGCTTCTCATTCCCATTAAGATATGTTGGACTTTGAGACCTTCACAGTAGAGAAGCCCACTTTCGGATTTTCTGAAGCAATGTTGAAATTTCTTGGTTTGACTGGTTATGGATACCCATTTTAATTTCTACTGGTTTAGCTTATTTAAATCCATTAAAAGAAAACCGAAGATCAGTAAATAAGATAGATTTACACATCAACATTAACCCTTATGAGCTCACAACATTCCACATGAACAACAACACAACAAACGTGTCTCCAAATTAACAACTTAGCTGCAGAAATTTTGGAGCCACTAAAAAAAACATATCATCAGCCTATAAACCCTTGACAAACCATTGCAATGTTCCAAATAAATTTATTTTCTCTTTCTTTCCTAAACTTTGAAGACAGCCAAACAAAAATCCCCAATTACTTCAGCAATCAAAGCCAACAAAACTCGACATACTGTTGCTCAGTTTCGAAAATTTACAAAAAAATGAAAATGACTTACCAGGGATTACGGGAGGCCGCTGCCAGCGAGATCTCAGATTTTTGTTCTTCAGCTGCTCTCTCTGTTCTCCTTTTTTTTCTGCACCCCTCCCCCAAAAGAAAAAAAACGCTGCTGCCCGCGTTCCCCCTTCTTTGCCAAAAAAAACTCTCTTTTCCTCTCCTCCTCCCTTTTTTTTTTTAGCTGCTGCCCCCTCTCCTTTTTTTTTCCAGATTTTTCCCCCCTTAAATCTCCCGCTGCTTCCCGTCCTCTCCATCACTTCCAATCTCACCCACTCCCCTAGAAAATAAAATATTTTTCTCCTCCCTCTCCCGCCAACTAGGGGGTCTACAAATATGCCCCTCTTCGGTAGAGTTCACGAGTGCAAGGAATGTGAACACTGAAATGAAAAGAAAGTGTGAATAGTGAATAGGAATGAAGTGAACTCTACCGAAGAACCAAGGAGACCCCCATAGGGACACTAGTGAGATATAAACTCACTCAGCCTAACAGATGAACAACGAGGCTCTAATCCTAAAAGGAAAACATATTTCAAAGCGCCTCTGAAGGCACACTGAGGACCCAGGCTCCCTCTAAGATGCCTCCAAAAGTGACCCGAAGATCGATGTCAAAGGTGAGTAACGGTCGAACCACCCTGGAGTATAGAAAAGACTACGCTCAAAGGAGACTGCCCTAGGCAAGCTATATGAGAAGGTCGAGTGTAGGGTGCCCAATAATATGACATAAATACGTGTCGTGATCTCAAAAGACCGTGTCATGTGTAGTGAAAGGGGAAATCTAGAAAAGCATGATAAATAAGCAATAAGCACCAGAGTAGCCAGGTGAGGAAAGTGACTCTAAATGCCCAAAATGGAGGATACATGGCGACTAACAAAAATGTCTGGAGGAGTATGCACAATGGCTCTAAATGCCAAATCTGAAAATGTGACTCTGAATGTCATACTGAAGCAAAGACCTGGACGTCGAACTGACCTGATAGGAAGAATGAATAACCGAACTATATGGGTGCGGTCCCGACTCAAACTAAACACAAACTGATAGGGAAATGGCCGATCGATATGGGTGCGGCCCCAACTCAAACAGACATGACAAGATAAATGATAAGAAGATGACCGATCGATATAGGTGCGGCCCCGAACTCTAACTGACAAGACAATGACCGATCGATATAGGTGCGGTCCTGACTCAAACTGAACTGATAGGAAGATGGCCGATCGATATAGGTGTGGCCCCGACTCAAACTGACACGATAATGACCGATCGATATAGGTGCGGTCCCAGAAACTGAACTGATAGGAAGGTGGCCGATCAATATAGGTGCGGCCCCGAAAACTGGACTAGCATGATGATGATCGATCGATATAGGTGCGGTCCTGACTCAAACTGAACTGATAGGAAGATGACCGATCGATATAGGTGCGGTCCCGACTCGAAAACTGACATGACAGGAAGATGGCCGATCGATATAGGTGCGGCCCCGACTCAAACACAAACTGATAGGATGATGACCGATTGATATAGGTGCGGTCCCGACTCGAAAACTGACGTGACAGGGAGATGGCCGATCGATATAGGTGCGGCCCCGACTCAAACACAAACTGATAGGATGATGACCGATTGATATAGGTGCGGTCCCGACTCGAAAACTGACGTGACAGGGAGATGGCCGATCGATATAGGTGCGGCCCCGACTCAAACTCAAACTGATAGGATGATGACCGATCGATATAGGTGCGGTCCCGACTCAAACACAAATTGATAAGATGATGACCGATCGATATAGGTGCGGTCCCGACTCGAAAACTGACATGACAGGGAGATGGCCGATCGATATAGGTGCGACCCCAAACTCTAACTGAACTAACAAGATGATGAATGACCTGATCAAGTGACCCAAAACCAAAGGATGACTCAGATAATGATGCAGGCAAACTCGACTGGAGGGGATATGCCCCAATATGACAACTCATGAGGATCGACAACTGGGTCAAAAGATAACGAAGCCCATGAGAGGTCCGATGATCCTAGGGAATGAGGGTATGCCCCAGTATGCAAGTCAAGGGAGTCAACAACTAGATCAAAAGGTGAATGAAGAGCGTGGAAAGCCCGATGCTCTCGGATGTAGGGTATGCCCCAGTATGTGACAGTGAACAGACTGAGATATACAATATCTCAAAACTACTGTACTCTGAAATATGCTCATCCATCATGTAATGAAAATGTCCAACCTCAGATAGGTAATGCCAAACAGGACCATGTATCGTGACACCATGCTGACTAAACAGAAATAACTGACGAATAAAAACAATGATGACTAGTGCTCAAAATGTGAACAACAAGCAAATCAACACTCAATCATGCCAACTGTCGAAGTGAAAATATCGTCACTAATAAGTCAACAATCTGCCAGGCCCTGCCATCATGGAAGATGTTGAACCTAAAGTCCAAAAGAATGTATGAAAACACAACCAAGGTGATCGAGGACTGATCTATGTCTCCTCCTAATCGAGAAAAGGGTGAGGTCATGTGTCACGGTGGGATGTGTAGGATAAAAGAAGGTAATGATCAGGCTCTGGTAAAATAGAAAGCATGAAAGTATAAAATGAAAGGTAGGGAGATATCCGAGATCATCCAAGTATGCCGAGAAGACTAAACCCGAGGTGTCGATAACTCTGTAATCCATCAGAAATAATAATCATGAATAGAAAGTCAAATCTCGATATCAAAACATCCGACTAGGCGGCTATGCCCCAGTATGCAATGAGGACAACATGAAATAATCCAATGATCTCCATATCAATCGGTAGATGCTCCAATGTAAAGAACCGATCTGATCTCCCTCCAAAAGATGGACATGCCCCAGTGTAAAGGATCTGATAGGGTGACTATGCCCCAATGAAAAATGCCCTCCATGCCGGCTAATGCCCCAATGTAAAGTAGTGTATCCGAGTCAACAAATCAATCAACCTCTACTCCTGGTGCCAAAATGGAAACATCTCAACGTAATCCATATGAATCAGAATCCCCGGACTCCATAAATGTGAATGCGGTGGCTATGCCCCAGTATAAACCAACTGAAGTGACTATGCTCCAATGAACAATCAAAGTCCATCACCAATGAGAGGGCTACGCCTCAAATAAATCGTGATCTCAAAAATCAACCATCAATGAGTAGAGTGACTGTATCTCCAATAAAAGCGCTCTCTGAAACGACTACGCCTCCAATATAGGGTCATCCCACAACTGCTAATCCATCATAACCTAAGTGAAGAAGCAAACTGACTATGCCTCAGTGCAAAGCATCATCCTGAAAGAAAACGTCATCGATGAGGGGGGTATGCCCCAGTGTAGATAACGACACCTCTAAAAATCCATCACTGATAATAGGGGTATGCCCAGTGTAAATCATCATCTCAACTCCCCATCCATCATGCTCTGAGGAATAATCTCCGACCAAGCTCAAGTATTGCCCACGTGTGAGCTGTCAAACACAATGTGAAGTAATGGCCTCAAGGTGGTCTTCAGACTCGGGACGTAATGTAGGCCAAGGTAATAGGGTGAAAGAAACGAAAGAAAACTAGGCTCAAATATCCCAATGATATAATCCCCATACCCCTCATGCATGAGATGCAACGCGTAGAAAACGTCATGAGTCCCGGACCTAGGGGTCCCCACACGAAAAGTGATGATAAATGAATGGTCGCATCGAATAAGCAAGAATAAAGTGTGGATGCTGAACCCATGTCAAACATCAAACAGAATGAGAAAAGAATGAGATAAGATGAAGTGGAGTGAAACGGAGGGATAAAATAAAGATGGAAGAAGGCGAAGAGATAGAAAAGTGAGTGATGGTCACCCTGCATCAAAGCATGGAAAGTAGTCACATCCGAAATAGACGGAATGATGGATAGAGCAAGGATCCAGAGATACTAAAAGAAAGGTCGCTCGTCTCTCTCACAAAAATCGAATGGATGACTCATACTCTCACCCAAAATATACATCAAGATGAATCTCAGAAAAAAGCTCTCATACGAACTCTCTCTAACACATAAACTCAATGAAGCAACCCGACACGTCCGTACACATGCCCAATGAAGAACGATAAAATGAATAATGCGCTATAATTTTTTTTTTTCATTTTTTTCATTTTTTTTTTTTTTTTTTTTTTTTTTTTTTTTTTTTTTGCGCATACTCTGATCAATAATGAATGAACTCCCATGAAAATACATACCCAAATGATCAAACCCTCTCCACATACGAATGTAACATGAATCCTCACCAACAAGACAACCTCTCAAAATAACATCTCTGAATCACTGCCCATGGGGTGAATGATAGGAAAGAATGTGACAATCCTCCATGCAGTGACGTGTGAAAAAAATCACCACTCAAGGTGAAACACTGATAATGTCGAGTAAGCAATAATGAAAGAAAAGGCAGAGAACGAATATCGCAAGTGGTGATATGTGATATAAGAAAAATAGTGATGAAATGATGTCCAAGTGGAAAATATCACAGTGAAGAGTGAAGAATGAGGCTCGAATATGTATGTCAGGTCTGGAACTCATGACGTATCCAAACATAGCATGCAAGCACTACAGGGTCCCCAACCCGATGTAATAGGTAAATGAGGTGATGAAAGAAAAGGTTATGTGCTCGTGTGAGGCTCAAAGGGCTAGCAACGGGTAACTCTATATGTGAGGGTGATAAAGTAAATAGGCTCATGAAATGATGGCCACCCATCCTTTGACCAAAACCTCGAACATCATGCTTTCGAGATCTCACATGGCCAATACTAAAGACTGGCATCCATCCAACAAAGTCATGTCAACTCCTCCGAAATCACGTGAAAGCTCCCACCGAGGCTCTGTGATAATCATCAATGTCCTCCGACAATCACATCGCCCTATCGTCATATGCCACTCACCATCATCTCATAAAAAAACCATCTCTAATCACCCTGGCTCCCTAAAGTCATGTGTAATGACTCAAATCCAGATGCTCCATGACGACTCCTCTGCCTCAACAACATCGTCAAGCAATCAAGCCACTCTCTCATCATGATCCATCTATCTTCGTGTAGAGCTCACCTCAGGTCAAACCATCTCAGACACTACCAGGTCAGATCAAGGAAATGATGGAAAGAATAGGCAATGGTACTATAATATACGAATGCGAATAAGAATGATAAAGGTCATATAACGGTACCAAGAGGTGGTGTCATGTCAAGCTCAAAATGGGTAGGTCATCAAGTCCATAGAGTCAGGGTATGTATATGGATATAGTACTGCCCTGAACGGAAGGTGAAATGGGTCACAGTCTCGAACCCCCTGGGTCGATCTCCTAATCCTATGTCAAAAGGCTCAATATCCTCCATGATAGGTTAGGCCATAGTGATCATGATGTATAAGTGAAAATATGTCTCATATCGAAAGTATAACGCATCAACACAAAATATGTAAAACGTACTCATGAGAAAAGAGGATAACACATACTCAAAATAAAAGATCATGTCACTGAATGAACCAAATGAGTACATCATGTGTGAAGCGATAAAGGACTACAAACGACTAGAAAAACAACGACTCTGAACCAAACTGGACTCAACAAAGCCACTCTAATGAACTAAAAAAATAGACTCGACAGAACGGGAACGGCTTTGATGACGACCATAAATCAAAATGGAAGGTGCTCTGAGCTAAATCGCTGCAAAATGATGTACCCATGTCAACTGAAACAAAGTCCCCAACCTGAGGTGTCCCAAAATACCATGCGACCATCAATACCATCAACATCCAAATCAATCTACTGAAGACCAGGAGGAGGAGGAACTGCATGTGTAGAATGTGCAGGCAGGGGATTGGTGGTCACACTTGGCCTAGCCAAGTCAACCACCCCTGAATCGATCAAATCCTGTATCGCATGATGGAGTGCTGAACAACGCTCAGTATCGTGCCCCGGAATCTGATGATACAAGCAGTGCTCATGTGAACGGAAATGAGGAGGAATAGGATGGGGCAAAGGCCTCGGCGCTAAAGGAACAATCACTCCAGCGTCTCTGAGCTTCTCAAAAGCTCTAGTCAAAGTCATGCCCAAGGGAGTGAACTGTCTCGGGGGCCTCTGTGCATATGGTCTAGGCGGTGGGTGAGTAGCGGCTCTCGGATGTGGTGGTCGCGGCTGCATGCTAGTCTGAGCAATGTAAGGCTCCTGAGCATAATCCAACTGATACTGATACTGTGGAAGAGAGAAAGGAGCCCTGACTGTAGGAGACCTATAAGCTGAGTGATGCGCGGGCCTCTGGTGCTGATAACTAATAGTAGCAACCTCTCCAGATCTAGTCAATGGTCCAATCGGCTTCTTCCCCTTACTGTCAGGGGAAGGAGTAGTATCTGTCCATAATCCTCGAGCCATAGCCTCCTCTACACTGAAAGCAGCATGAACCAAACTCCTGAGATCTTGAAACGGGATGCCCACCAGACGTCTAGCGAACCTCGGCTGTAGGTTCCGAAGAACCATATCAATCTGATCCTGCTCCTTAGGCCGATCTATCATACCAGCCACCTTCGCCCTCCAACGAGTGACAAAGGAAGAAATAGACTCATCTGGCCTCTGTCTGGTGGCCTCCAACTCTCGTCTAGATACGTCAATATCGGCACTGAAAGCGAACTGGGTCAGGAACTCACGAGCCACATCCTCCCAAGTGCGGAGTCTCGAAGGCTCAACTGAAGCAAACCATCTCTGAGCTGCCCCACTAAGTGACATGGGAAAGAGGGCCACCAGCTGTGCATCATCTATCCCGTGTGCCCTCATGACAGTGCTGTATAATCTCAAGTGGATCTTGGGACAACCAATCCCACTGTAGCGCTCAATGTCTGGCATGCGGAACTTGGCGGGCAAGCTAGCCGCCGGCATGCCATCTCTGTCATCCCAAGTCAAACCTCCGTCCTGCAATCTGATCTGTCTCATCATGGACTCGAGCCTCTCAACCTTGGCCTCCTGCTCGGCCAATCGAGTATCCCCAATAGTAGGAACCATGGGAGGCGGCACTGTGACAGTAGGTGGTGGAATGGTCTCATAATGATCCACCAGATGGAATGGAGTACCAAGTGAAACCCCAGGTGGACGAGTCTGTGCTGTCTGAGATGCATGAGGAATCGTCTCGTCAGTGACCACGCCAGCCGGATGAGGATCCTGGCGAGAACTCTCTAACTGATCCAAACGTCTACTGACTCCGGCCATGAACTCCTGAATGGAAGCAAGTGTGGAAGCTAGCTCGTCTGACATCTCAACTGAACTATCTGAACTCGGATATGAATCTGCTCTGATCAATCGTCCTCGAACTCTCCTCCAAGAATGTGACTCCAGACTCAACCGACTCCTAAACTGACCCCCTACAATGCAAACAAGATGAATGAAGGACACGAGATAAAACTCTAAAAGACGACAATACAACATACAAGCACATGGTCCTGAGGTGGCAATCAGAAATATGGATATATGACGAGAACTCTGAAGTCATAAAGGTGTCCACTGTGAGATGGCTACAAATGTGACTAGAGAATCTCCATTAATAATCTGAGATAAAAAGAGGTGTGAAAAACACACTATCACGAGATCAATACTCCCTCTATAACCACATATCCTTGAATCAACCTTCAACTCGAGCTCCATAAGACAAAAAAAATGGTAAGGTGATCAAGGCAACTCTCTCGAAAAAAGTGTGAATGTAAAAATGTGCCTTTCACCTTTCTGTAATGAAAATATGAGCGTCGAGTCGAAAATTGAATCCAGGATCAAACGAATAATGAAGTACCAGGCCCGTGATAGGTGTACAATGCTAAAACAAGATGATCATGATCGATGAACATATCCCGAAGTATCAAGTAAGTGTCAACAAAGTGAAAGGATGTGTCGAGCCAAGAAATGAGAATGAAAGCCCTAGGGAGAAAACATGTTAAACTCATCGAGTGAAAAACATAATCCAGGGTGATATGACAAAGGTGGTCCAATCGATACTCAAACTCAAACAGATCTCCGAGCACTCTCAACTGGAGACTAAAAAAAAGGGAAAACTGGATCCGAACTGTAACTAAAGAGGCTCTGAAGGCCCTCAGATGCACCCACGTGTAAGGAGAGAGTCCTAATCAAAGGATCTATGGCTCAACCTACAAGGTCAAGGTGGTTCTAAATGGATGTGAGTGGACTTTAAAAGATCCCTAGCAGAAGCGATCGTACCCTCCGGTGGTACGCAACCCTCTGCACGCCTCCGAAGAGACGGGGCGCTTCCATGCAAGGTGGTCATCACCTCCACACATGCACTACCTCGCATCCCAGGGGGTTCCTATAGTGAAAGCTCTCACACTCTCAACACTCAATAGTCAACTAAAGTGCACAGTGAGCGGTATGGGTGCATCCGAAAACCCTATGAATCTAGAGCAGAAGAGGAAACACACTGGTCGCACAACTATCCATGAAACCTAGCTCGGGGCTATACAGGTCTTCAATGATCGGACTCCAATCAGCATCGATATGTCAGTCTCCTCCAGAACTCTCCCAGACATCGGTATAGCCCGTCGCTAGACCCTACTCCTAACCTCTATCTCGGTCAAAGTACAAGCACACACAAGGCCTCACACTTGCAAAAGCGAGAACCAGAATGGAGGAAATGACCAAGACTAGAGAGTGGGAGATAAGGGGATAGATGTGCGACCCACACAGACAAGCGGCACGCAATCACGCAAAGGAGAGTAGTCATGCAACACGCAATCAGGCAAAGCTCAGATATATCATCAATGTACACACAAGATAAGCGAGAATACGACAATCAGATGGATAGTGATACAATCATCCTGCTCAAAGACGATCAAAATAATATACAAGTCAGAGAATCAACATGTCAAGTCGAGTGATATACAGTAGTGAGTGTATGCATGTGAAGTGATCAGAACAATTATGGCAAAATCAGAATCAATGTGCCAAGCAAGACAATAAGATCAATCAATATAATCAGCATGTCAAAATCTCAAATGAATACAACATTTAAGCATGCATCAAGAAATCCTCAATGTACAATCAAGAGATGAGCATCCACTGGTCATCCAATCAAATGCCACATTTGCTTCATTCTAAGTTCAAGCTTGACCCTCTAAAAAAAATCCCCAGTGGAGTCGCCATTTTGTGGACCCCGCATTTCGGCTCATGCGTTTCCCACTCGATGGTGAGCTCGAATTTTATTTGAAAAATGATTTAATTGGTTAAAAAAAATGACTTGGAGTCGCCACTTATTTTTGTTTTATTTTTTAAAGGGTAAACAAAATAAGAAAGAAAACCCTAAGTGTGACTCCTTATTTTGGAAAAGGCGGTCTATGAAAACCGGATCGGGTTCGGGGGTCAGGTTACTTATCGGGAAGGTACGGTAAAGACCGTAACACCCCTCTAAGTCCCTAAAGTCGGGTCTCTACTAATAAAATGAAGCAATCATGGTAATTGATGAGGGAATCAATGAATACTCAGAATGATCATGCACATGTGAGAATCTAAACATGCGTACAGAAAATGACCCGAGCGGGTGTGGATGCGTACCTGGGCAGTGATCCATAAAGCGCTATCAAGAAGTGAGGTTAGCGCACAATTAAGGAATAATTTCAAGCATGTCATAGAGCAAAATAAAGTCAATCATGCATGGCAATTAAATCAATCGATCGATCAATCAATCATAAAGTCACCCATGTTGGGCCCCCACCAAAGCCCGTTTATTTTGCATGGACCAAATCCGTAAATTCCATTATTCAGAATTACAAAATTTGATTCTTTGCTTATTTCAACACATTTTTAAAACAGAGGAGCAGAAGATTGTTTTGAAGACCAGAATGGAATTAAGCTATTTGAGAGAAAGTCGGATTTTTGAAATTCATTTGAAAAATTGGAGTCCCGAAGATTACTTGAAAATTGGAGTTTTTTTTAAAAATTAAATTTCGGAAACGGAATTTTGGAAATCAAATTTAAAAGAAATTGGATTTTGGAAATTAAATTTGAAAGAAATGAAATTTTGGAAATTAAATTGAAGAATTTGAAAATTTGAAAAGTAAATAAATAAAATAATAATAATATCGGAAATAATAAAGATTAAGTGAATGTAAAAAAATGGGATTTTGGAATTAGAAATTAAATTAAGAAGTAGGAATTTTGGGAGAATTTAACTTTAATATTAAAACATGAAGGAATAGATAAATAAAATGGTGAATGGTAGTTGGTAGCTTGTCATGCAACGTGTTACCTAGGTGCTAAGTGGTAAGTTGTAGTTGGAAAAGTGAGCTAAAAAGGTACTAGCAGCCAAACCTAAAAGCATATGAGAGAATTGAACTTGTGGGGCCTATTTGCATTGTGATATTTTCATTCCCATCACATAAATTAATGTTATTTGTATTTAGTAGGCCTACGGGTCACCATTCTCGGGCAGCTAGCATCAAATCCTCCAAAAGCTTCTCATTCCCATTAAGATATGTTGGACTTTGAGACCTTCACAGTAGAGAAGCCCACTTTCGGATTTTCTGAAGCAATGTTGAAATTTCTTGGTTTGACTGGTTATGGATACCCATTTTAATTTCTACTGGTTTAGCTTATTTAAATCCATTAAAAGAAAACCGAAGATCAGTAAATAAGATAGATTTACACATCAACATTAACCCTTATGAGCTCACAACATTCCACATGAACAACAACACAACAAACGTGTCTCCAAATTAACAACTTAGCTGCAGAAATTTTGGAGCCACTAAAAAAAACATATCATCAGCCTATAAACCCTTGACAAACCATTGCAATGTTCCAAATAAATTTATTTTCTCTTTCTTTCCTAAACTTTGAAGACAGCCAAACAAAAATCCCCAATTACTTCAGCAATCAAAGCCAACAAAACTCGACATACTGTTGCTCAGTTTCGAAAATTTACAAAAAAATGAAAATGACTTACCAGGGATTACGGGAGGCCGCTGCCAGCGAGATCTCAGATTTTTGTTCTTCAGCTGCTCTCTCTGTTCTCCTTTTTTTTCTGCACCCCTCCCCCAAAAGAAAAAAAACGCTGCTGCCCGCGTTCCCCCTTCTTTGCCAAAAAAAACTCTCTTTTCCTCTCCTCCTCCCTTTTTTTTTTTAGCTGCTGCCCCCTCTCCTTTTTTTTTCCAGATTTTTCCCCCCTTAAATCTCCCGCTGCTTCCCGTCCTCTCCATCACTTCCAATCTCACCCACTCCCCTAGAAAATAAAATATTTTTCTCCTCCCTCTCCCGCCAACTAGGGGGTCTACAGCATTATTTCTATATTTACATAACTTTCAAGTGTACAAAAAGCTTTAAAAATATTTTCATATTCAATTGTCACTAGCAATATTTATAAAACAAATATCCTAAAATTGGTTAAAAAAACACAATCAATTAGTAGAATAAATTCTTAGAAAATTCTATTATTTATTAGAAAATTATCAAACATATTTTCAGAGTTCTAAACAAGGCCTTTTTTTGCCATTTTTATAAATTTTCAAGTCTAAAAAAAAGCCTGCAAAATGGGTTAATAAAAGCAGGACTAGTTTCTTCTTTACGCTCTCCAAATTGAGAGAACCCATTGATTACAAGGACAGTCCTTTGAGTCTTGTGAGATTTTACTCAATAGAATAATGGGATGGTAAGGGGTCATGTGACCCCATATTTATTCACACACACCTTATTCTAAGCTTCCAAACGGACCCATTCATGAAGAGGTGGGGTCTGAGCTTGGTTGGGTAAAGGTCAACCCTTAATGGCACCATGCCCCAATATGTGACATAACAATCCATGCACCCTTATGAGTCCCGATCAACAACCATGCATGATGCACCTACATAGAGTTCTCATGATTCCATGCATGGGTTTACAATATATTTCTATTAAAGAGCTTGTTACAATTTATACTAAAGTTGTGTAACATGAAACCCTTAATTTATAGCCTAATTTTAAAATAAATAAGCAAGTAATCTTATAAAAATGAAGATCTGATACTATATATTAAATAAAATATTCGTCGATAAGATTAATTTTTATATTGTGTTTGAGCTTAATCTTAATAATCTTAAAATCAAGTTGAATTAGATAGAACTCGTAAGAATTTAAATCTAATATGTGAAAAAACAAGGAAAGATAGATCAGTAAGAGCATTGACGATAAAAAAATATTATCAAAGTTTAAGAGAAGCTTAATACTTAATATGGTGTTCATTGACTGATTTTATAGAGCATAACTTAAATCTTAATCAAGTGGGTTTTCAATTATTCCCACCATATAACACTTCTAACTCACACCACTTTCTATCAACCTTTTTCTCTCAAATCTCACACTTGTTAACTTGAGTCTCAATCAAATAAACTTTAAGATTACACTCTCATCATCAAGTGGATAGGATTGCCCACCAACCACTTAAGCTCACTCTCTTCACTCTACTTAATTTGATAGATTTATTATTATTATTTTTTAAAATGGTTATTTATTTATTGGTTTCAATAGTGGGTATACCAACCACTCCAACACACTCTTATAAAATTAATCAATGGCCTACCAACCACTTAAAAGCTTAAAATTTTAATAATTCGATGCCAAAACTTTTGTATGAAGCTTAATTTGAAATGACTTTTAAATCACGGGCTTTGAATCTTCTTTACAAAAAGAAGACAATGCCCACTTAAAAATAGGCATGGATAAGAAACCATTAGAAAAAGCTTAACCCATGGGAAAGAAAGAGAACCTACTATAGGGATAAGCTTTTTTGATCTTTTTTATAACTCTAAATTATTAAAATAAAATAAAATTATAAATATCTTTGGAGTTTCTCTAGAGTTAGAATCTAGCTTTTTACTATAGTGGTGTGGCACTTATGGGTTTTACAGTTTCTTAATGGGAGTAATTGCTCTCCCACTCCAACAAAGATTGAGTCTCTTTGAAGTTAAGAGGGAAATGCTATTCTACTTATATTTTTATATTAATAATTTATCGATGATCAATAAAATACCGATACTTATATTGCTAATATTAACAAGGATATTGATAATTTTGAGCAAACAAATAAAGTTGTTTTGATATGTTATTTTTAATAATCGGATTTTCGTCGGGATATAATCAAAGGCTCAAGTACATTCCCTTTTTTTTTTTTTTTATGAAAAATGGAAAAATTTTAATTTTTTTTGGGGTTAAATATTCTAAATGTTAAAGAATATTTGAGTGCCCTCTCCAAGGGTACAAGGGAAGTAAGATTCAACAAAGCCACTCAGTGACAGCAGATGAGGCAACCCTGACTAAAAAACAAAAGGAATCATGACATTATTGTATTGAACTCATTGGTAGTCCAAGGGGGTAATGAATCTAATCCCAATTATAAAATCCACTGACACAATATTTTGATTTTTAATTTTCATTTCCTACACATAAAACAAAAATAAAAATAAAAATAAAAAGAGACCCACTCCATGAAATGGGTCACATTATTTTAAATGTGGGTGGGGCCAAATTTGAGGGATCACCCTAAGATCTGCTCCTCTTCCCAACATTGTCTACTTCAGGTGGTTTCAGAGGCCAAGTGACTCATAATATTCCAATATCAACAGACAAATAAATATCTTTCCATAGCTTCCATATATTTCAAAATATGTAAATTTACCCACATATGATATGATATGATAGTATATATAAATCTATGGACAACACAGAAATAAATGAAGGCAGCTTTATATGACAATTACGTGACAGATTCTGAAACTATTTTTGTCACCTTATGTCCATGATGCTATTTTTTTGTTTTTCTTTTTGTTTTGGCATGTTGGGGATTGCATTCTTTACCTTGAGTTGTTTCTTACTGTGGACAGCATGTGAATGGAAATTTTAATATTAAGATAAATAGCTATTTAATAGAGTAAAATTATTAAAAATCATTCATGTATGTATGATACATGCAATAATGTAGATGGGAATAAGGTAATTTGTTATTGATTAGTTCAATGATATAACATCATTTTTGCATTTTAGGAAAATTTTTTTTGAGTGTTTAATGAAATTTAGAAAATGTTTTTGAAAAATTTAAAATTATTTATGATATTTTATGTAAAAATAGATTATAAGTAATTCTCGTAAAGAAATAAAACAATTCATACACAAATATAAGAGTCTATTGGTCGTGTGATTAAAAAACTTTTTTTTTTGTTTTTAAAAACAAAATGGAAATATAAAAAAACCATAAAAAATAAATAAAGTTGAAAATGATATCATTTTTTATTCTCTCTTCACCATCTAATATCAATGTTGAAAATCTTTAAATATGATCTTCATTTAAATTATACGTGTTTTTTTAAATTTATTTATTTATTCTAAAATTATTCATTAAATAAATAAATTCTAAAACTATCTATATTTGATACATAAAAATTATTTTTAAAAATAATTTATTAAAACAATTTTTTTGTTCTTGAACTTAAAATCAGTTTTTTAAAACAAGATTTTGAAAATATGGCCACCCGGGCCCAACTCTCTCAAAATAAGTTATAAAGACATTCTAAATTATCCACAATTTGTCAAACATTAAGCCAAAAATTGATGCTGTAAACTGCATTGGATTCTATTTTCTTAGACGATGCCCACGGCAGGAGTAGGCCAAGGTATAGCCAGGTAAGACCCCTAATTTGGGGTTAAAGAAGAAAACATTTATTTAAGCTGTACAATTTTGTCTCACACAATGTCGTTATATCAATTTGATGATAATGGGTTGGGAAAGTATATTCCACCC
Source organism: Vitis vinifera (assembly GCF_030704535.1). Lineage (NCBI taxonomy): Eukaryota > Viridiplantae > Streptophyta > Magnoliopsida > Vitales > Vitaceae > Vitis > Vitis vinifera. The sequence continues at coordinate 1,693,362 of NC_081811.1, read as the reverse complement.
AACTAATAAGTAGGGTAGTTCCAAAGTTTGAGAAAAGAAATGTATTATAAAAGGGAAATAAAAAAACAATGAGAAAGACAGAAAGCAACAAGTTTGGGACCATATTGAATGCAAATGAGGAACCACTGGCTCTATGCTATGCCAACACTAGGGAAGAAGTACACAGTGTACCACTCTTTCTCGCCTACCAAACAAACCTACCACAAGAAAGAGGAAAATTCATGAGAGCTGAAAAGGTGAATGTTACTAAGGATAAAAGATGGATTTTCTTTTGGTTTCAGTGGGTTTTTTTTTTTTGGTAGTTTCTTTCACCATTTAGCTAATGAGATTTAGTCATGGAAAATATTGAACTGTTCCATTGCATTTGGGTTCATGAGAAGGGTCCAGCCTGTCTTACTGTTTGGCAACATCTCTTGTTTCAAAGGAAGAGAGAGAATGAACACATCATTATTAGATATTTAACTGGGAAATACAGACAGTTAAGCAAACCTAAGGCTGGTTATAACAAAGGAGAGTTAACTAAAAAAAGGGATAATAATGAAGATGAAAAGCTAACGACCGTTAACCAGAGGACTAACGGCGGCTTCCTTGACCGGACTCGGTGGGAGACTGGACTTCCCCGAAGCAACAAGCCGTTGCACAAACCTTTCGATTCTCTGTCCGTTAGTCTCCGTCAACAACCGCTTCCCGCCAAACGGCAACGATTCCACGCCTCTTTCCTTCAACACCTCCTCCGCCATTCTCGGTCCCACTTTCTGTATGCCGAAACCGTTCGCCTGCAATTTAACTCCTTCCTTTAGTCACAGCTAGCCGAATTACAAATGGAAATAAAAAGAAAAAGCGAGACAATGAGACCTGAATCATTGATATGATCTATTTGTTGTACTGCATTTTGTGAAGAGACTGGACTGAGTATTAAGCAGATACGAGTGGCAAAGAATGAATGGTATTTCTGAAATTCAAAGCTTTTATTCCTTTTTTTTTCGTCCTTATTTTCCTACATTTTCTCAGGAAGCAAACACAGATTTGATTCGAAATAAAATATACCTGAATTCTGACGTAGTCGGTACGGTTCCAGCAGAAGGCGTTCCCTAGCATCTGGTCTACGGTTTCCGAAACTCCGTCGAGAACAATGTCGACAACGGCAGACGTCGAGCACTCGCCGTCACGACGGAGTCGCCAGCGAGACGGATCGGTTAGCGAACCGTTACCCAACGACAGAACTAGCAGGTCTTCTACGCCGTTAACGGATGGGAAGTCGCGCTTGTTGTGGAGGACATGAGTGACTGCCGCGGCAGTGGGATTATTCATGACGAGACCCCCGTCGACGGCAGAGCAAGAGGTTTTTCCGTCAACCGACGTCAACGAAAACGGCTTGAACATGCTCGGAGTGGCCGTCGTGGCACGGCAGACCTTCCAGAGCTCGAAATCAAAGCTAGGGGATTCGGACGCGTCGGCTCGTGAGAAAACAAACGGTGCAGCGCTGTTGAGATCAAAGCAAGGGACAAGGAGAGGCTTACAAGTATCCTTCAACGTTAAAACCTTCCCATCCTCTCTCCTCAACGCCTCCTTCAACACCTTATCCATACTCCTCCCGGAGAACCTCCGGCTCCTGCGAAAGACCCCAACGTGCTTGATCTTAAACATCTCACACTGCTTCTCCGTCAGAAATCTAACAGCTTCTTTAGCGCTAAACAATGGCCGCCCAGAACCGTCATCCGCAGTGAGCATTGCAGCAAAAACAGCACCGATTCCGGTACCAACAACGACATCGAAGAAATCAACAATGCGAGAGTGCGAATCGCCAGTCTTGAGTTGGATCTGGTCTTCAAGGTGAACCAAGGCGGCTGTGGCAACAACGGCGGTGGTTCCGCCGCCGTCGATGCTGAGAACTCTAGTCTTTTTACTACCTTCGCAGTGAGACAGCCATTTCTGCTCAAGTTTGGAGAAGATCTCCAGCGTCACCTTGCTCAGCTCCATGCCGCGTAACACCTCTGTTTGGACAGCGAGAAAAAGAGACGAAACAGCAAAGAAAAATCAGTCTCAGTTATAGAAGCCGTGAACAACGCTATCGATCACACTTTCTCGCTGTGAGGCATTAATGGCGGAAAATTTCTCAATTTCTCTCTCTTAAACAGACACACTCCCTCCCTCTCTCTCTCTCTCTCTCTCAAATTTTGCAAGGTTGCGATTAAAGCAGGAGTGAAGATGCCTTTGAGTGTCTGTGTATTTATATAGTGGCAATTTTTGTGTTGTAAATATTTTTTTAACACCAGAGTCTACGTGTTTCTGCTGTCCACGCACGTGCATCAGCGCGTGTTCTCCTCGGGTTGTGGGCAGCGCCATTAACGGCTTTTTAGTCGCTTCGCTCTTCCTAACAAATCTTTTGTTTTTCCGTGTTTTTAACTTTTTTCTTTTACACCTTTTCCTGATGTCTGAGGATTTTGTCATTTTTATTTTTGCCATTTTTTGGAATTTGAGGAATAAAATTTTTACACTAATATGTTTTTTTTTTTATAAAAAAAAATCATCTTTTAATATCTTTCCAAATTTCTTGACTTTTAAAATAAATTTTATCTTCCATTTTGAAAAAAAGAAAAAAGAAACTAACCAAAATCAGTTTTAATATTTTATTTAATCTTTTTATAAAATTTTAAAAAATAAGTGAAATGAATTTGAGAAAACATGAAAAATAATTAACTTTAAAACAAATTTTAATTTTCTTCTATTTTTATTTTTATTAATATTTTCCTTCAAAATTATCACGAACCAAATAAAAAATAAGGATAAAAAATAACAAAAAAGTTAAAAGATTTTTCCTTAGATAATTTTTTTAATAATTTAATTCTTCATCTCTTAAAAACATCCCCAATCAAACAAGAAAAACAATTTTAAAAAATTTCCTACGTTTTTTATTTCCTTATATATTTTTTTCAAATTTTCCTAAAAATCAAATATAACCTTAATTATTCACGGAGAATGAAAATTTAACTGCTCTCCCTTTTGAGCCTCTTTGATATCCATTCATTCATTCATTGATGCTGCAAAGTTCTTTGCAATTAAAGAATGGTGTCTTGCCAGCCTTTGAAGTGGGAGCTCACCATTTTTGTGTATATTTTGATGCTCTAGAAATGATCCAACACTTCCATAGTCAAATTGAATGTACCTTTCTATTGTGGGAGATTGCTCATGGACCAACACAATACCCTCCTCCCTCTCTCCTTCTCTCCAAATCTATGGGTTAGTTAGGAGAAGCATAAAAGTGGATTGCCTGCATTGACTTTTTCTTAATTAAAGGAAATTTTTTCCTTAAATTGTAGTAGAAAAGGAGACCCAAGATTGAAGCATCATAGGATTCTAAAATGAAGAGCATCATTTCATTAGAAAGAGACATTAAATTAAGCATTAATTAACACTAACTTGGCTGGCTAAGATAGGCTAGAATTTCATTACTCATGTCCGTCCTTAAAAGGATCACTTGGCCTTCCCATTAATTCATTATAAAAGGATCACTTGGCCTTCCCATTAATTCATGATAAGAAAGAGACATCTTCTCTTATATTGAATGTACTTCATCGATTTTATAATTTCTAAACAACTCTTAGGTGGTGTTTGTTTTTTAACTGAATGAAAAAAAGTCAAAATATTTAACTTTTTCTATTTCGTTAAGAGTAACTTGTTGACATCATCTAACATAACTAAAGTGAACTTGTTACCTATAGGTTCAGTTTAGTTATGTTAGATGATGTCGTAAACAGGTTATTTTTAGTTAAATAGAAAAAGCTAAATATTTTGGTTTTTTCTATTCAACCAAAAAACAAACACCATCTTAGTCATTCTCCTAAATACATTAACAAGTAGTTTTCAAGTTAAATTCATAAATTAATTAATTATAAATATTATTAATTTTTATAAATAATTAAATTCAATATTCTCCTAGTAAAAAAGACAACTCATTCAACAGGACTTTTAACTCAAGGAATCTAGAATGTGAAGACGTAAAAGACCATTTCACTGATGTGGATGACTCACACCAACCCCCTTTTCACTTTATTTAGTAACAAAACCAGAAACAATGGAGTTTATAATTGGGGAAGATTCACCCACCCCATTTCAGGATTCTTCCTCCAAATGTTGCTGCATTGAAATGTACATCTTACAGACCATGCTTGCTCTTTATTAACATAAGCCCATCAATCCACCCACTGACAATACTGAATAATCTTATAGCTTTTTCCAGTAGGAGGGTCCTCCCTTCTAAGGCAGCAAAATTCAAATTAATTCACTAACACAATTCAAATCCAGCATGTTTTTTGTGAATTTAGATTAAATATGATCGAGTTTAAGTCACATTTGTGTTGTGTCTATAGGTATAACGTCTTTAATAAATAAGTTGTTTTTTGATCAACCTGTGTACTCGTTGATTAACCTAATTATAACTTCAAAATACGACACGAGGTAACATTTAAATTTATGTTTTTGACAGAAGCACAATTCACTAATACCAATGGCCATCCTTCCTCTCTTTTCCCTCTTCCCCCTCCTTCCTCAGCCTTAATGCTGAGGGAATCGATTGACGACTGATTTGTTGGAGTACTTGTACAGTTGTACCTGAATGACAATGAAGAATGGATAATATTTTTTTAATTTATTATTTTTACTCAAGTTGACGTTTGGGGGAAATATTGTTGTACAGCTTTGGAAAGAAGAAGAAGAAGAGGAGGAGGAAGAAAGAGGAAAAAGGCTGATTCTTTGCCATTGGTGGTAGCATGGGATGGTGGGCTTTTGGTCTGATGGTACTCAACTGGTTCAAAATGTTTGATATTATTGTCCTCTATAATAGACTGACACATCTGATCAGTTGATGTATGTGAATCTCTTTCCATCTGCTACGAGGGATATGCATGTCTGTTGGAGATAAGGCTTCAAGCCTACAACCTAATAATTTAGTGTAGCCTGAATAATATTTTTGTGCCAGTGGGAACTTGGCTTTATGCCCCCAGAGTTTCTTCCCATATGGGGATTATGATGAAGGTAGAACAATCCTTTCATATCCCATTATTGTAACTTGTAATATATTCAAATTATAACGTTATTTAGTATTCCTTGGTTGGTTAATTTGGATTTCAATTTAGCTCTTTTTTTAATCTTTATATGCTACCCAAACAGAGTCTTAAATAAATTTGGAAGTAAGATATTCTAAATGGAAATACACTCATGTGAGTTGGGTCAGGCCAAGCTCCAACATTTATAGAAGTGGATCAAGATCATCCTCTATCAAGAAGTTGTGACAATATGGTTAGTGGGTGTTTACTGGAATGGAGTTCAACTGCTTTTGTTTTCAAAAAGCAAGAGAAACAATTCCAATGTGCCAAAGAAACATGGACAAAGCATTTGTTTTTTACTTTCAAAAAGCAAGAGAAGCAATCCTTTCCCAACTCAACCAAGAGCTTGACGAGAGGCCCATTGGGCAAAACCCTGGCCCAAGTACAGCAAAGCCCATCATCATGCATGATCAACAAAAACACAGATGGTAGGTTTTGTGTTGAAATGAAATTTGGAACTAATTCTAAATCCAATCCACCCATCATCCATTGAAAATGTGGAGAAATGGCCTTCTATTTCATGTACAAGCTCTAAATGGCTTGAAACATAGTTAAGTAAACTAGCTCATCAATATGTAAAAACTCCAAACTAAGAAAACAAAAGAATGAAAATACTCAGCAGAAGGCTAACACACTAAACCAGGGCGACCTCCTTAATAAGCAAAAGCAGTGACTACAAAAGCAAGAACCGCCATGGAAGGACCAAGCAGCCCCATGGAAACATGGAGAGATGAAGCAGGGCTTGGAGCCGGGGCAGGTGCAATCCCCCAATATGGTGCCGGGGCAGGTGAATTTCCCCATGATGGTGGTGGGGAACTTGGTGTTGGCCAGGCAGATGGAGATGGAGACGGACTACTTGGCCATGGTTTGGGACTGGGGCTGGGGCTGGGGCTGGTGATGGGACTGGGGCTGGGACTGGGACTGGGACTGGGGCTGGTGATGGGACTGGGGCTGGGGCTGGTGATGGGACTGGGGCTGGGACTGAGACTTGGACTTTCAGGAGGGTGTGGAACCCTGATGTCAACCTTCTGTCCTGCTTCGCAGTGGCCTGGGATCCCACAGAGGTAGTAGAAGTGGCCATATTTTGAGATGGTGATTGAATCGTTGCCGGTGGCGAATGTGGCGATCGGAGCTGTTGCGTTGCATGACTTGAAATTGTCGTGAGTCACTTGCAGCACATTATGATATTGATTGCTGTACTCAAAGACTGAATGCACACAAGAGTATTAGTTCCCATTTGTAGTAAAATCAAAGCCAATTGGCACCAAAATTCTACAAAAGTCCATTTTATGCATATTTTTTAGAATCCTGTAATGGGCTTACCATTTTGATCCCCATTTTGGTACTAAGTACTAACATCCCCTAAATGGGAAAGTGGATTCCCAACAGCCAAACATGGTACAAATCAGTTATGACGACATGGTACGAATGGGAGGTCCAGGATACAGACTTTTCAATGGGGACAATGTACCCAGAAACAAATGAGACTATTCTATATCATGGATCTAAGCCTAAGTTTTCAGAACAATGACTCGTCTGATATGAGTAAGCCCACAAGCACAAAGTCAGAGAAAAACTAATTATCAAGACAGAATTCCATACATGCAATGACTGCTTTAATCTTGGCCATTGGACCATTATGTTACGCGTCGAACCATCTCAAAACGGCACCATTTGCGCAACTGGACTCTCCACTTCCCAACCATCACAAGGCAATACCGTAATACGCATCAGATTGGAAGTGGAATTTTTCAACTCACGCCCTAAGGCCACCCCCAAACACGCCCTAACGCCAAACCCAGATGGAAAGGCCCAAAGCCTTTTTTGATGAATCAATGCACAGAAACCATACTGATAAATTCAGAGGCTTTCTCACGCTAACAGGAACAGTTACTAGTAAAAACGAAAAATAAATAAATAATTATGCTATTAAAGTCCCAAGTTTTTTTTTTCTTTCCGGATTTCCAGGAAAATATTGCGTTTGTTTGGCTTGATAGAAAATAAAAAATAGGAAGATAATACGGTGAGAAACACAGTAAACTAAACCAAACCCAACTCTTTTGATCCCACATTCCGAAGAATAAGCAACGAAAAAACAACATGCAAAATTTAAACAGGAACCAGAAAAAGGAAGACGAAGAGGAAGATGCGTACTAATGGTGTCTCCTACGACGAAGTCCTTAGTCTGAGACCACAGGGTGTAATTAACTTTCCCGATGGTCCAGCCAGTAGAGTCACCCACGTGGTAGACAGTAGCCGCAATAGAAACCTCACACAGAGCCATGACCATCAAGAGAGCCGCTAAAATCTTGGCGAGAGCCATGACTGAACCAGAGAGAAATCCGAACGAGGTTGTGAAAGGTTACAGAACGTTAGCGTGGATATATATAACAGCGCTGGTAGAATCTTACCAGTGGTTTTGGAAAGAAAATAATTTCTCAGGACTCAATTTTGGAAAACTATTTCCCGTTTCCCACAATTGTCCTACTTTCTCGTAATAGAGCGTTTACGTGTGGAAATTAAGATGTCCACCACTCCTCGGAATTCATCTCCACCGTCCATCTCTAGATCTGTCAAATTCTGACGACTATCTTATGTCAGATTCTGACGGTTATCTAGGATCAGAAAATCTTTTCCTTTTATTTTTGAATTAGCAGGTCGTTTGATTGGTTTTTCCTTTCCCAAGTTTTTCTCTTTTACTAAAATAAACGAATAATTTTTTTTTAAATTTGGGAATTTATCTCACCTTTAATGTTAAAAACTGAAAAAAATTTCAAATTTGAAATATGAGAATTATCGTCTTTAACGTTATGATAGGATGATGTTAAATACCATAAAAGACTTGACTTATCGAAACAATAATTGATTTTATAAGGAAACGTTCAAAAAAGTCCAATTCAATTATTATTCTTTTTATAATTTGATTTTAAAAAAATAAATTTTATGATAAATTTGAAATATTTTAAATGTTTAAATTTATGGTCGATGACAAATTTTTTCATTATTGTATTTTATAGGATTAACTCGAGATGATTGGTTTTTCATATCTTAATTTTTTAAAATAATTTAATTTCTAAAAATAATGATTTTAATAATTGGCATTAAAAGCCATGCTTTGATGATCATTAAAAAAACATTGTGAAATAAGTTTTTAAAATCTTTAGAAAATAATTTATTATTACCATAATAATATTTTATTATTATATATTTGATAGTGATTTTATGAAATGTTTTTAATTTGAAAAAATAATTTTTAATGTATTTTTAAGAATAATTGATAGATGATTCACAATTTTCGATAAATTGCTTCCACTAAAAATACTTATAAAAAAAATATTGCCAAATATATTCCAACTCATTTTTATTTTATTTTTATAAAATTCATTTATATTATATTTATTAGCATACATATACCTTTCTTTATAGATATCATTGAAAGAAAAAGAAAAGTGATAATGTGGAATTTAAGTCAATTAAATATATAAATATTTTCTTTTCCAAATTTTAGAAACAAAACATATGTTTCCAACCAAATTTATGGGAATATTCTTGGTGATTCACGTAGGTATCCAATGGATTAAGCCAATTAATTACCCGTCTTTGTGTATTATATATATTGAAATAAGTCTAATGTTTGTTTGAAAAGTAAGAGAATAATTAATTTAAATTTATTTATTAGAGAAGAGCGATATTTTCAATATTTTGAAATGTTCTTTTGTTATTATAAAAGTTAAAAATTAAGACTACTTTTGGTTATCGTGATAAAAGATAAAAATTGTAAAAAAAAATGATTTTCTTATATTAGGTTTCAATAGGGAATACTATCAAATAAAATATGTAATTAAAATTAGTTAGAAGTTTATATATTTTTAAATTATTTGATATTTTCATAAAAAGGGAAAAATAATTTAAATAAGTTTGATGTAGTATAAAATAATAATAAAATTTATATTTTATTTTTTTTACTTTTTTACTAATTAGAAGTTATACCAAACAATATTATAGCCAAAAGCTTTAAAGTAAATAAACAAATGTACAAATTCTACATAATGAAAGTTCATTAGCCCGAAACTATGCACAAATCTACCCAATAAAAAAATAAAAAAGAAAAATCAAAAAAAATAACAAAAAAAAGAATAAAAATAAAAAAACCAAAAATAATAAAGATAAAAAAAAAAAAGAACAAAAAAAAAAAAAAAAAAAAATAAAAAAAAAAGAAAAAAAAAAAAAAAAGAATAATAAAAAAACTAAAAGGAAAATAAAAAAAAAAAAAATAAAAAAAAAATAAATAAAAACAATAAAAAAAACAAAAAAAATAAAGAAGAAAATGTAATACGAAAAATAATAAACATGAAATAAAAAATAAAAAATAAAAAAAAGAAAAAAAAAAAAAAAATAAAAAAATAAAAAGAAAAAAAATAAATAAAAAATAAAAAGAAAAAGAAAATAAAAGAAAAACAAAAATAATAAAAAAAATAAAAAAAAAAAGAAACAAAAAAAATGAAAAAAAAAAAAAGAATAAAAAAAAAAACAAAAAAAAAAAAAGAAAAAAAATAAAAATAAAAAATAAAAAAAATATAAACAAATAAGAAAAAAAAAAATAAACAAAAAAAAAAAAAAAAAAGAAAAATAGAAATAGAAAGATATAACAAACAATATTATAGCAAAAGATTAAAGAAATAAAAAAAATAACAAATAAAAAATGAAAGATCAATAGCCGAAAACTAAGCACAAATAAAAAATGAATAGTTCATAACCTAAAACTATATATAAATTTATATATATATATATAAAAACAGTTCATAACCTGAAGTTATGTATAAATTTAAATATTTTATTGATTTGACAAAATAATTATGGCCTCAAGCTATGAAAAAATATTAACTTTTAATTTATTTTAATTATATTGTGTAACTAGAAGTTATACATAAATAGTTTGTAGCATGAAGCTATGTACATATTTGCATATTTTCTTGTTTTGACAAAATAATTATAACTCAAAATTATGAAAAATATTGACTTTTAATTTTTATTTTGTACTCACTTATTTTTCACAACATGAATTATGGAAAACAATTTTTATTAACAATTGTTTAATAGCCAGAAGTTATGCATACAATTTCTAATTCTCTTATATAACCATAAGTTATACAAAACAAAATTATCAATAAACAACTATGTACCTAGAAGATACATATTTTTTTAAATTTTGTTATATAAACATAAATTATATAAATATTATCATTCATAACCCGAAGTTATGAAAATAAGAAAATTAATATTCTTTGTGCTAATAAAAGATTATGCCGAAGTTGTTAATATGTACTTTCTTATAGCAAAAAGTTATAGAGAACAAAATTGTTAACTAACAATTTTATACAATTTTATGAAATTTATATAACCAAAAGTTATAATGAAATATATTATAGTTTGAAACTATGATAATAAGCATGTAAATAATATTTACATATTATCAAAATATTAATATTATGCATATCAAGTTATACAAATAGGTTAGTGTTTGATAGTTTTTATGAACCTCCTATTATTATATGTTATACTATTATTAGTATAATTTTTTTTACATATAAATGTGGAATTTTGGATTGCATGAAAGTATGATATTTTTGTATTAGAAGTGATCGTTTGGAATATTTTTTTTATATTCTAATTGTTTAATACACAATAATCTTTTGATTTAGAAAATTGAGATCATTTGGATACATGTGAAATATATGACTTGGTCATATGATTAACAAATTGATTTTGTATGTCAAATTTCTTTAAGACATGTTTTTATGAATATTAAAAAATTTTGAGTTATATAAAAATAATATATATTATTGCTTGTTGCCACAAATGATATTTTTATCAATGCAATAATTTCATTTTCCAAAATAATTTTGAAATTACAATAGGATCAACTATTGTTCTCAATATATTATATTATATCTTTACATATTTGTTCAAATGGGTCTGTGGTACTTCAATTAAAGTTTCGAGACAACAAGATGCTTTAAATCATGATATGTTCTCTTGAAATTTTGATTTATGAATTATTTTTTACACATTGATTTAGATCATAATAATATTTTGAATAAAATTATTGATCTATCATTACAATTAGTTTGATTATTGAAATACTTCATTGTTATTTCAAGTATAAATTGCTCCACACTTACAAAATCAAATATGTGAGATTATTTAAGAAATATATAACTTTAAATTATCTTTTCATATTTGTTGTATTGTGTTATATATGCTCTTATTGCTTTTACACGGGTTATTAAGTTAAGTCATCATCAATGACTAATATTTTTTCATTGATTTTAACTATTTTTCTATGATAATATTTCTTTAAATCTATAAAGGCGAGGTTTTTATGACAATGTTTTATGACTTTTTATTTTGATGAAACTCTTGTCTCATTAATTGCACAACATTGATGACAAACAATGTTAATACTATATCAAGTGATAGAAACCTGATTAAAGGCTCCAAAAGAGCTTATACCATGTCACTACTAGTATTTGATTCCATGTGAATGACACTTTATACTATACTAGATCCAGAAGAATCTTGTAAGACCAACTTGGTCCCCCGGGGTAAAAGGTCGTATGGATATACATTATAAAACCAGAAGTTTTTATTTAGTAACTAGTTTACATATATACTTAAAAGGTAGAATGACATATTGTGCGGATTACCATTTTAATAAGACAATTTTCTCGTCGTTAGGGGGAGAAGAGTCAGTTCTAGAAGAACGACATGAAATTATTTAGAATGCATTGACTTTGACTTATCTTGATCCTTGTACTAATCAATGTGAATTGGAAGTTCAAAATATTATTTATTTGCAAGAACTTGCAAATCAACTACCAAATGCTTTCATTGATGTAAGGAAAGTGACAAAAATTATTTTCACTGACGTAGAATATTCCAGTACGAATTGATGTCCCTGAAGAACAATTAAATAATGCGTTGATATCCCTAAAGGATGATTAAATAATGAGTTGATGTCCATGAAGGATACTTAAATAATGAGTTGATATCCCTAAAAGACAATTAAATAATGAGTTTAAGGCATGTTTGAAGAGTGGTAGACCTTGAAAAGGCAAACACATTCCTTAGAAGAGGATAACACAATGAAAGATATATGAAATGAGGCACTCTTGAAGAAGTTATATATAAAGTGAGTTATTAAAATGACTGGTCAGTCTCAAGCAGTCCCTAAAGAGGCATAATTTAAACAAGTAGCCCTATGAGAGGCATATGTTTTACAATTAGCTCCTGAAAAGGTACAAGTACCTGATATTGATGATATCTCAATTATTTACTTACATATGGAGAAAAAAGAAGATTGAAATACTCTTGTCATTGACAATATATTTTCTTTCTAAATAGTTATTGACATTATTAGAAATGATGAAGATCCCAAAGTAGAAACTATGAATGAATGTCAACACAAAAAAAGATTGGCCAAAGTGGAAAGAATACATCCCAAAAAAACTAGACTCATTAGAAAAATGAGAAGTATTTGGATCTGTAGTCCAGACATCTGAAGTTGTCAAACTTATTGGATATAAATGAAATTACGAGATATAAAACGTGACTTATAGCTCAAGGTTTCCTACAGAAACCTAGTATTGACTACGAGGAAACATATTTTCCTATGATGGACGCAACCATATTTAGATATCTAATTTGTTTAACAATCTTAGAAGGACTGGATTTGCATCTAATGGATGTCGTTATTGCATATTTATATGGATTTTTAGATAATGACATACATACATGAAAATCCCTGAAGGATTTCAAATGCTTTAAGCAACTAATTCAAAACATTGTAGCATATACTTAATTAAGCTATAAAGATCTTTGTATTGATTAAGCAATCCAAAGACATGTGGTACGATCAATTTAATATTTGAAGTGAGAAGTATGTATGTATTACCTTATTTGTCTATGTATATTCATTATGTTGAATATTTGCAATTATTAAAGTATATGTGGAACATTGAATTTTGTTGGAACTCCTAAAAAGCTTACAAAAATAGTCGACTATTTGAAATGAAAGATCCTAGAAAACAAAATATTACCTCGGCTTGCAAATCAAGCATTATTCAAATAGCATATTGTGGACCTCGCATTTTCGATTGCTCGATGCGTTTCCCACTCGATGGCGAGCTCGATTTTTATTTTGAAAAATTGATTTTTATTTGATTAAGAAAAATGACTTGGAGTCGCCACTTATTTTTGTTTTATTTTTAAAGGGTAAACAAAATAAGAAAGAAAAACCCTAAGTGTGACTCCTAGTTTTGGAAAAAGTTGGTCTACGAAAAACCGGATAGGGTTCGGGGGTCAGGTTACTTATCGGGAAGGTACGGTAAAGACCGTAGCACCCCTCTAAGTCCCTAAAGTCGGGTCTCTACTAATAGACTGAAGCTGACGTGGCAATCAATGAGGGAATCGATGAATACTCAAATCGATCATGCACAATATGAGAAGCAAAGCATGTATAAAGAATGAGCAAAATACGAATAGATGCGTACCTGGGCGGCAATCTTAAATGCGCTGAGTCCTCAACCGAGGATAATACCACTTGCTTTCTGCTCACTCTTTTCAGACGCCTCTCGTTTTCTCCTTCAAGCTCCCTTCTTCTCTAGCTAATCTCCTCTAAGCCTTCCCTCCGTCGCAGCCTAAAACTCCCGGAATCCCCTCACTCTCTTCTCTTTTCCTCTGTTTTTCCTAGCTTCTCCTTCAGAAAGAAGACTCCTCTCCTCTGTTTTTCCTAGCTTCCTCCTCTCAACTCTCTCCCTCTGATTTTTCTCTGTAACTTTCTCTTTTTTTTTTCTGGTGACTTTCCTTCCTCTCCTCTTTCCAGATATCTCCCTCTAGCTCTCTGTTCTCTCTCGAAAACTCTAACTCTCTGGTTCGTCCTCCCTCAGTCTCTCTCAGCTATCTCTCTAATCGAAACCCCCTTCTCGACTCCTCCCTCTGCTTCCCCCCAAAACCCTTTGCTCTCTTGCCTTTTTCTCTCGACCTGCAGAAACAGCCACCCAAAAAAAACCCCTCCACTACTCTGCAGCCTGCCTCTTTCTCAAAATATCTCTAACGGACTCTGAAAAGCACTCCCTACTCCAGCTGCCAGAGACGCTCCTCCATTAACGGCTTCCAGATTCCCATGCAACGTGTCCCCTTTTGATTGGCTTCCCAAACCACTATTATGATTCTCTCATGGCTTCTCAGGTGTTGACACGTGGCTGACCAAGGCTCTTCCACATGGTAAAATTGAGCTGCAAGGTAGGAATGACCTAAAAGGGGGTCTACACATATTAGTCCATCAATCGACATATATAGAGAAAATATTAAAACGATTTTATATGGACAAATCACATTTAGTCAATTCATGCATGGTTATTCATTCACTTGAAGTGAACAAAGACCCATTTCATCATAAAGAAGAAAATGAAGAATTGTTTGGTCTAGAAGTACCATATCTTAGTGCAATCGGTGCACTAATGTATCTTGCAAATTGTATTAGACCAGACATAATATTCTCTGTCAACTTATTAGCATGATACAATTCTGCCCCAACTAAAAGGCATTAGAATGAGATTAAACATATATCATGATACCTTCGTGGAATAAGTGACATGAGCTTATATTATTCAAAAGAATCAAAATCACAATTGATTGGGTATGTAGATGTAGGATATCATTCAGATCCTCATAAAACTCGATGTCAAACGGGATATGTCTTTACTTATGGTGGAACGACAATATCTTAGAGATCAGTCAAGCAAACAATGGTAGCCACATCTTCAAATCAATCAGAAATTCTTGTAATTCATGAAGCAAGTTATGAATGTGTATGACTAAGGTTAATGATCCAACATATACAAGAAACATGTGGACTACCTTCCATCAAAGGCAATGCGACCGTGTATTGCACAAATTAAAGGAGGATTCATCAAAAGGTGACAGAACTAAGCATATCCCCCTTAAATTCTTTTATACTCGTGAGCTCCAAAAGAAATGTGAGATTGATGTTCAACAAATTCAGTCATGCAATAATCTAGCAGATCTATTTACAAAGGCGTTGCCTTCTACTACATTAAAAAAGTTAAGGTATAACATTGGAATGCGAAGATTGAGAGATCTACCATTTGAAATGTTGAAGAAATCATAATCATGTTTATATGAGGGAGAGAATGCTAATATGGATATATTGCACTCTTTTTTCACTCGTCCAGGTTTTGTCCCATTGAGTTTTACTGATAAGGTTTTTAATGAGATAGTTACCATATTCTTATGATCATCAAAGGAGGAATGTTAGAAAATATGAGAATTTATCGGATTATGGGAACTTGTGGGTGATAATCCATATTAATGTATATCTCTTTGTGACTCCCTATAAAAGGGAGATACCTCTAATGAAAATCAATTCTATTATTTTCCTACATTCTAATTTCTCTTTCTTTTGTTGTATATATTCACACTATTTTTAATATTTTCTTCAAAATATCCATATATTTTTATGCTATATGTTTGAGAAAAAACGTTTAAAAAAATGTAAAACTAATAAATTATTTTTATATTATGATTTACTTATTATTATATATGTATATTCTTAATAAAATCACAAATAAAAAAATCATCTTCTTTAGGTTATGTTTGATTCTCAAATAGTATCAATGAAAGAAAACAAATACAAATGAATATGGTTTTCTTATGTTTGGTTTTATTATAATTTTTTTAAATTAAATATAATTAAAATTAGTTATAAATTTATATATTTTAAAATTATTTAATTTTTATATAATTGAGGAAATAAAGTGAAATGATTTTGAAGAAACATATAAAAATAATTTCTTAATTCTAAATCTAATTTTTATTTTTCTTCATTTTTTTATTTCCCAATCAAACATAGCTTTAAAATTAAGGAGAGAGCTGCTATTTTCTTGTATGGAGTCGCTTTGGGTCACATTTTATTGATATGAATTTTTATGATCTCTTCTACATTTTTCCTCATCTCAAAGGAAGTGATATTATTTATAGGTGAAGGTAGAGAATTGAATTTTGAATTCCTTATATCTAGTTGATTAATCCAACAGATTTAGGTTTTTAATTTTAACAATTTATTTTCCAAAGGCTTTTATCATAATAATAATAATAATTTTATTATTATCATTTTTAGTCGGAGATTAGTTTTCATTTTTTAAGAAACTTATCTATAAAAGAATATCTATTTTCTTTTAATTTGAAGCACTAATTTCATAGTCTTCCAAAATTGTGCCACATGTTCAATAAGCCTAAATTTTGTTCACTCATAAAATTATAATTTTTTAAGGCTAAATTAGTGATAATTTAATACATTAATTTTTTTATTTTATTTCTATCTACAATGGGTTTATAACGTATATTCAATCATAATTTTAGAGGTAATTTTTGTTTTTAATTCACAAAAAATGTTTTTTGAACATAAATACAAATATAACTTAAACGACTCCAAACAACATATGCAAATAAATTTTTAATATATTTTTTTTTTCCATTTTTTTATTTATTTTCTTTTTATTACCTTTAAAAAAAATGGCACAAGATTTTAGTACATTCTATAGAAAATGAAAAAAAAATGATATTAAAGGTGGTATCAGCGTCCCGTCCTTTGATGACTGCATTTACTTCGTTTTATGGGAATTTTTTTGTTTTAAACGAAAAAAAAAAAAACCAAACACGTCTCTCCACTGATCTGGTGCAGAAAGATATTCAAACCGGTTCAGGGAAATCCTAATCCAGGCCCAAACTATGGCCTTGAATGCAGCCAAACGAACCATTGAAAAGACAGAAAAGCCCCCTTATCCACACTTCTCAGAGCCTCCCTCCCTCCCTCCTTTTCTATATCACCACTCCCACTGTTTGGTTTCTGTTTCATCGTCCTAGGGTTTTTTCTTCTCTCAGTTGCTTTCTCTGAATTTCGATGGCGATGACGTTCTCGCCTGCAACGCCTGTGCGGACAATCTTCCAGCGCAAGTCACTCTCTCCTGGAGGTCAGTAACATCTTTGAGCCTTATTTTGCTTAGTTTGTTTGGGTGCTGAGAAACTGGAGGAAAATTAGAGCACCAAACAATAATAATAATGATAATAAAAATAAAAGAGGAAGAAAGAAATAAAATCAGGTTAACTAATTCTCTCGTTTGTTCTTGGAAAGAATATGAGAAAATGCTGCTCAAAGAAAGAATCCAAAATTTACCTCGTTCTTCGTTTTATTTTTCTTTCATTGTTTTCTCTGTGGTAAACTCTCTGCAAGTGCTGATCAATTTTCATTGCTGGAGTTAAATTTAAATTTTCAATTTCGGAGGAGCTAAAGAGTTCCCTGATGTTTCTTGGCAGTCAAACAGGGGCAATTTGTTTATCATTTTCACCTATTTGTCTTGATTTGGAGGTTTCTAGGTATTCGGTGGGAAACCAGTAATTGGCATTATAGAAGCTAGGATTCACCTTTTTAGTTTCTTTGATGTGCTTACTGGTTATTGCATATGGGGAACTTTGTAACGGGATCAGTTTTACAGGTTGTTACTGTAGAGGACCTGGTTATGAGAAATGCCATTTGAATATTGGTATTGCATTCACTTTGCGCTCAGCTGCAAATTATGTCAGACTTGGGGATGGCGCCAGGGAATATTCTGGAAAGCTATTTGTCGCCAAACGAAATTTTCAAAAGAGGCAAGTTGAAAGCTATGGATACAAGTATTTATTTTTGTTATTTTCAGGATTGAGTTTCTAGTTGTTTGTGCTTTTATGTTTTGTCGAATTAGACCGAGTTAAAGTTTGTTTGGTGAGTTGACTCAGATTCTATACTTTTGTGTGTTTCTTGCTGCATGTTCTTCAGAACAGGAATTTTTAGGTGTGCAACCATTGAAGAAATTGAGGCTGAGAAATCTTCTATTGAGAAAGATGTTGTAAGTATGTTTTGATGATTAAGTAATCTTATATGTAGTTTTATTGGAGAAAATTTGAGGCTATTGTCGGGATTCTTTTTGGTTGAAGTATATTTATTGACAATTGGAGTTATTATTCAGAAGGAAAGAATGGAGAAGACTATTGAAACAGTTCGAACAAACTTCAATTCCATTAGGACGGGTAGAGCAAACCCAGCCATCCTAGATCGGGTTGAGGTATGTGTCCATCTGCAGTCTTCCATTACTTGTTTAGTTTGTTTCTCTTATGCCTGAGTACCAAATGATGCCATTTCAGACATTGGCAATATGTTAATTCAAGAAAAGTGTTGATATGAATATGAGGCTCTGGTATTCAAACAGAAGTTGGTCATTCTCATTGCATAAGTAATCAATTTCTGTCTGTAAATCTTAGATATTAAGCCAAATTTGCTAAACATTCCTATAGCCTGAAGGTTCCAAAATAACAATCTTAAAAAGTGTCTATTGTGAGTGCTGTTCAATAACAAAATCACATGTTGACATCAGATTGTGCTTGTGAAAGGAACTTTTCTTGATTAGTTTTAGAGAAACATTTGTTCAAAGATGTTGATTAGTTGGAGAAGAGCTTTTGTTCAAAAATCTCCAAGGCAGAACCAACCAAGTCAGATAGAAAACTAAATTTACAGAATCTCCTACAGAAGCATGGCTACATGAGAAGAATCTCTTTTAGCTTCATAGGTGATTGCAATTGCCTGCATCTGAAGGAAGATTGCTTTTATTGGTGTTGATATTTATAAGAGTGGAAGGTATTGTGATCTTCAAGTTTTTGTAAGTTTCTTGAGAGGAATCGATATCAATAAGGTATTGCAGGTGTTATCTATGTGCTTTGAGAAACATACCCATATGCTTCTTGGTGTGGTATAATAACTTGATAGCATGTGCAAAATTCTCTCAAGAGGGAGGGTTTCTCCTCAAGGAAATACACTTATGTGCTTACTTGTGTCAAGAAGCATGTAGTTGTGAGGAGGGCTTCTCCTTTATCTTCTTTCGACCTTTGAAGGGAGAGAATATCTCTTTTCTAGGCTCATGCACCCAGAAGAAATTATGATATATTTCAAAATATTACCCATTGAGTTCCAATTTGTGCTTTTAGACATGTACAACTAGGTGCTTATATGCCTATTACCCATTAGGGTTCAAAGTATTGGCCGTGTCTGGTACGACTCGGCTGAGTCATATCTACCTTGGTTAGGTCGGAGACAGTTTTGATACTTGAGCTACGATTTACAGCATTGAACACTGAGTTGGTTTTAACTCCCATCAAATCGTCTAACTCGACTGATTTTTTGAAAAAATGAAAAAGAAAAAAGAAAAAATCATTTGACTCAAACCAAGTTTCAGATTTGACTCCAATACCCCAAGTTACATCATAAATCCCTTTTCTTCTTCTTCATCCATAAAATTGCCCTTCTTGGTTCCCTTCTACTGCTATTGTGGCGACTGAAAGTTGAGAAGCAACGATGACAATGTTCTCTCTTCCTCCGATCATCGTCTTCAAATTTTTGTGCTATTGGTGACATTTTGAACGGTGATGTGGGTTTTTTGTTGGCGACGACGTCTCAGTGGTGGTACTTTAGATCTTGAAAGCTTGAGATTGAATAGTCACCCTTACCTGGAGAAGAACATTCATATTTGGGAAAGAATTGGTATTAGGTATTTTTTTTACATACCAATAATATTTATGGTATTATATTACAGTATTATCCGGTATTATGGATTATAGATTAGATGTATGGGCTAAAGATGGGATTTTAAAAATATATATGGAAGGTAAATAGGGATATTTATATGGCTACGACATAAAGGTAAGAACACAAATAATTATACGGTTATAAATATAAATGTTTGATAAATTAATTGATTTACAATTAAGTTTATTATATTTACAAATTGAGAAAAATAATTAAAAAATGATAAAGTTCATATAAAAGAATATCATTTAATATATTTTAATAATTAATTAATAGAACTATAATTATTTTATCATATTGATTAATAATATTTTATTTTTGAAATTTTATGAGCTATTAAATTAATATATTTTGCGTATCGTCCAATACTGATCTGAATTACTAAGACCGATCTGCTTTGGCACCTTCCGAGTCAATGACCAATACCGTGACTTTGAATCATGTTACCCATTGAGTTAAATCATTTTCCTTTCTTTTAAATTATCATACATTGCTTTTCTAGGTGGAGTATTATGGGACGCCAGTCAGCTTGAAGAGCATTGCTCAAATCAGTACACCTGATTCAGCTTCTCTCTTGGTTCAACCATATGACAAATCCAGGTACACCCTCCATTGACTACATAGGATTGGGTGGGAATTATCGAGGTGGATGGAATCCACACCTGTTTTCATCCTTTTCAATATGTATTGCATGCTTAAAAGGTTGCAGGGTCCAAAAATCAACAGATTTTTCCTTGAAGACTTGGTTGAGGCAAAACAAAACTATAAACTATATAATATGATCCAAACTTCCTTTTTTGTGATCATTAAAAGAGATATAGGAAATGTCTAATTGTGTTGTTCTTCAGAAAATGAATATCTTTTTCTTTGCAGAATACCTCCTGTAATCATCTCTATATAGTCTTGATGATCCATGCTAATTTGACACTTTATGGTTTGTCAGCCTAAAGGTTATTGAGAAGGCCATAGTCAGCTCTGATCTTGGTTTGACTCCAAACAATGATGGAGAAGTAATACGGTTGTCCCTTCCCCAGCTGACATCTGAGAGAAGGAAGGTATCTTCTCTTAACCTTTCCATGTGGAAACATGGTGTTTACACTAGACTGCTGGTGACCTGTGAACTCTTTAGTTTTGTGAAGAACTGATATAGTTATAAAAAGAAAAAGTAGTTTAATATGCCATTCCAATGTTTCACACTGTCATTTCCCTGTTACAGTATCACAATTCACAAGCTTAGGAGGCTCAAACTTAGAGCATTGTTGTTGTCACAATCTTGGTTGTTTGTTAAAAGCATATCTTGCCAAAACCATCTGGAAATATCAAGCGTGAAATCATCAACTGTTCTTTCAAAGTTGCTGCTGAAAAATCTGATCTTGGATCCATCTTTGCTTCACACTTATTGCAGGAGTTGTCAAAAGTTGTGGCTAAACAAACTGAGGAAGGAAAGGTACATTTGCATCAACTCCAGTTTCATTACTAAATTAAGTTCATATTAGTTTTAGTGTATCTTTTAGGTTGTTAAACTTGGAATTTGGAAATACGCAGATACCTGCTGCTTACCAAAGCAGATGAAGAGGACATAGTTTAATTTACAATTTGAGTTGAAGTTAATTTTTATTTAAGTTCTACTTTGTCTATATGAAGAAGTGGTTGAAATTCAAGTTAGTGTTGGGCACCATTATTTCATTATTCAAGAGTCAATGACTTGTAAAAAACTATAACGTAGGGAATCATTGGTGGTGAGGCTTGCTGAAGACAATGTTTAAATTACCAAAGGAGCATGCATTTTCCAAAACTGCATTATCTTGATCAACAACCCACTGATGTGATCTTGTGTTGTGGCGATCCAAGCTTGTATTACCTAGATAATTGTGTAGGTGATATCCTGGTTGTTTGTCCTATTCTCTTCAAATCTTTTGTTGATCTCCCCTGTTTTTCATTCTAGGTGGCATTGAGGAATATAAGAAGAGATGCACTAAAAGCATATGAAAAACTTGAAAAGGTTTGTTTTATTTTTACTTTTTCGTTTTTTATGTTATTTTTAAAATTTTTTCAGTTATAGCCCCTTTGCCTTTTCCCCCTTTTCCTCTAGGTTTCCTGTCTTGTGATATTGACCATCTTTTGCAGGACAAAAAGCTCTCAGAAGATAATGTGAAAGACTTGTCAAGTGATTTACAGGTACATAATCAAGTTGATGCTTACCTTTAAATAGTTCATTGTCTTATGTATTACTAGGTGCATAAACTATATTCTGGGGAATAATTACTATTTTCATCACTTGAATCTAGTCTGGCAATTTTTTTTTTTGGGAATGGAAAGGGCATATGGATTCATTCATATAATGCATGACAGTTTTTCCTTGAAATTTCATTCCCAAACATACTATTCACCTTGAATTTCTCTTAGAAGATCCTAGAAATAAGGCACTTCTCTTATGCCCATACATTTATATTTCTTCATCATTATCAATATATATTTCTCATCCTTCCCTTGAACTTTATTATTATCAATATATATTTCATTTCTGATATAAAAAAAATTATTTCTTCGTCATCAATGAATGAAATAGGAAGAATGCTATTCCTTGAGGACTCAACTTTTTTTTTTGTTTTTTGTGTGGTTGTGAAGAAGAAAATGTAAATCATATTCTTTTACACTGTACAGTTGTAAGGGCTCTCTGGGAGATTGTCTTGGCCTTGTTTGGGGCTAATTGGGTGTTCCCAGAGAAAGTCAAAGAGATGTTAGTCAGTTGGAGGGGCCCTTTTGTGGGGAGAAAGAGGAAAATGATTTGGACTTCCATTCCGTTGTGTATTTTTTGGACGGTTTGGAAGGAGAGAAATAGATTAGCTTTCAGGGGGGGCTCTCTAGCTATTCAGAAACTAAAGAATTCTTTTGTTTGTAACTTGTGGAGTTGGGCTAGGGTGTATATGGGAGAGGATTCCTCTTCGTTTTTAGGTTTTTTGGAATGGCTTGCCGTTCCCTAAGGGGTGGTGAGTGTTGTTTTTGCTTAGGCTACTATGTATACTTCCTGTATGCTTTGTGGCTTTTTGCCTCGTAATATATATGCGCACACTTATCTAAAAAAACTTTGTTCTTGTTTTTATGTAGAAGCTGATAGATGAGTATATGAAGAAGATTGAAACCATCTACAAACAGAAAGAGAAGGTATTGTCCATGTGAATATAACCAATTGCATAAGAAGAAGTTTTGATTGTTTTGAGATGTAGATTTATTTTTTATTTCTTTTGGTGTATGTGTTTCTCATATGAGTCACATTTGTGAAGATGGTTGGAGTATAGCACTCCATGAATGCCAAGATGGAGATCTCTATTCCTAAAATTAGGGGTGAAAGTATGCTATTTTTAGCTTGTGTATTGAAATTACATTCTTGAATCACGAAACTACATAGAGGAGTGAATAGGTAGTCTAAGGTGGTGTTTGTTTTTTTGGCTTTTTGCTGAAAGCAATTTGTTTTCAGAATTTATGTTATTTGTTTTTCTACTTTTTTATGACTTATTATAAACTTTTTACTAATTAGAAAAAGCCAAAATATGTAGCTTTTTCTAAATAAAAAAAATAACATATTGGTTTTTCTTTACTTTTTAATACTTAATAGAGATAAAATACTACAAAAACAAACAACCTAATATTTAACACTATTAAGCATTAAGGGTTCTATTTAGAATTAAGTAAAAAAACAAACACCACCTAAGTCTTTCTTTTAAAATTTCAAAATTTTACACTAATTTATTTTTCCTTCCAACTTATTAATGATCAAATTAATTAAATCAACATAAGCCGTGCAATACATGTGGAAAACTGCCTACAAAGTATCAAACAAACTCTTGTAAATGTAAAAATTACAGGTCAAATGATCTTAGATAAAATTCACCAATCATAAAAGGGATGTATACTGTTTCACCTCATCTGGATACATCTACTCCCAATGGTCTTATACATATCAATATCTATATTCTTTGCTCACGTCTTTGATGTAGCACCTAGTGCTCCTTAGTGGATCACCTCAACCCCATGCTCCTTACTTGATCACATCAACCTCGTGTTGAGGCTTGTGGATTGATGTACGACTTTGTCTTTCCACCAAAAAGACTTCTAAGGCTGCTTCTTAAAAGCTTTGAAAATTTGAAGATTAGGGCAAAGTTGTAACTCCTTAATTATGTGCATTACCATTTAAAGTTTTAAACTTAGGTATTTATAGAAAAACCAAATTATTAAAACCCAAAAATGTAATTTTTCACCAAAAAATCTTGAACGTAGAGGACATTTGAATGTTCCATGGAGGATATTTGAACATTCAATCAAGCATTTCAACTTTGTGCTAGACATATGAACTCTCTAGACGTTTGAGTTGCCTTTCCTATTGCCTTTCCAATTTTCCTGTTTTCCTTCATTTTCTTCTTCTTCTTTTTTTTTTTTTAATTTATTTATTTATTTTTATCTCCACAAAATTCTAATTGCTTTTTCTTACATCTTTAAACACACTTAACTCATCCTAATCTGATACCCGTGTAGCTTGAACTTGATTAAGACTGTTATGACTCAAGGAGTTTAGCAGTGTTAGATCAGTGCATAATTAGAACAAAATTGTCAATTTAATCTAAAACATGGACATTTACCTCAAACCGGGTCGCATTCAACCCATTGTTAATTGTCTTGATGCAGTCTTCAGTAAGGGTTTGATTTCAGGTTTAGAGAATTGTGTGTTTGTGTGCAGTGGTAGTGGGAGGTGCAGGAGGAATTGGTTTGGGTTGGTTTGGAGGATTTTGCCTAACATCTTTGATCTGTTTCACAGAACCTGAACCTATCATGATCCACTTGAAAATGGGCTGGGTCGAGGTCAACTTGGATGGGTTCAGGATGTGCAGGCTTGAATTTATCTTACCTGAGAAAGACGAAATAAAGAAAGGGAAGTGAAAGTGACTGGAAATAAAACTCCATATGAGCTCATATTTGAAATGACAAATGAAGATTAAGAATGGTGTATGCGATTGAATCTATGCAGGAACACCCACACTTAAATTAGCTGGCAAAGCACATTTACAACCCCACATGACAAACAAATGAATTTCAATAACTAATATATGTACGGAGTTTCTCTTTTTACTTGCAATAATTTCATCATTTTCTGGCAATAACATTTGTCTACCTTTGTGCTTTCTTTCAGGAGTTGCTGAAAGTTTAATGACCAGCTGTATGCAGATGAGTGAGCTTCCTCCATGGTGATCGACCAGATCAGTCCTTTGCTTTGGTGCATATTTTTGTCATTTTTGTAATTTCTTTGGGCAAAGTGTTTTCCCTCTTTTGTTCTCTATTTTATTTGTTGTTGCTTTTTTTTTTTTTTTTTTTTGCTTCCTTTTCCTTTTCCTCTTTTCCAAATGTAAGAAAGCTAAAAGATGTGTCTTAAAAAACAGATCCCTCAAAAGAGTTAAAAAATTAATTGCACTTTTTGTTTGGTATATAGAAGAGTATCAAAATTAGGAGTTAGTGGCACTATAGCCCCTCTTAACATGGGAACCCCATGTCATGTATCACAATCTAATCAAAAGAGATGCGGAGGTCCTCCACAATGTGATCATCTCAACCTTGCCCTTCAGGTTTTACCCATATGTTTTGCATATTTGTGATTCTGAATTCCTTCTGTTCCGTTGGTGTGTGAGCCTTGGAAAATATAATTTGACGGTCACACACAATGCTACCATGAATTGCAATTCAGTGTTGTTGATAATCTCCTAAAGACGAATGAAACCCAAAAGCACAGCCCCTGGAATATGTTCTCCACATTCAGACAGATAATGTTTTAAAGAATGTTCCTGAGCAGCTAATGGGAATACTTTCATCTTCGAAAAAGAAGCCATGAAGGTATCTTTCATCTATAAATGATCCAAAAAATGAAATAAAATGCGAGCAGGCCAGGGTCCACACGTGCAATTGCTAGCCTTGGAAATTCTCTACTGAAGTCTCTACTCTCTTGTAATGTTGTGATCAATTTCAACTGGCAATCTTAAGCTATGTGCATTGCAGGGTAGTAAGACCTGCCGTGTACAAGGCATGAGTATCATCCAAGCATGACTTCCCCGGCACTAGTATTCACAGACAAAGCTTTATACATCCAGGGTCCGTCATTTTTCAGGTTTGTCCGCTGTGTCTTTCGACTATAGCTTTATTGCCTTTGATGCTTCTTTGTCGGGTTGGAAGCAAAGCTGTAGGGGAAACAGTTTCTCGGAAACTTCCAAGGGATAAGGAAAGAAAAGTTTTCATAGGAACCTCCAAAAGCTACTAAAGTTAAGGACCACCCCCTCTGTACAAAATTGGGCTAGGGTTGCTTCCTCCAAAAATCTAACCAGTTGTTCTGCATTCATAGACTAGTCCACTTGGCTCACCTAGATAATCTTTTCTCTTCACTTTTCACACACTAACCAATTGCCTCTCTTTACGTATATTTTACACCAAAACCAAAGCAAGTCAGCAAGTGGCGGTGCCCATCCTGGTTGGATATGTCCCTATGCCTTACGTCATGGTCACTTCAAGCCCTTTGGAATGAGAGGATTAAAAGTATTTTCTAACGTTTGGAAATGGCTCTTTATCGTGTTGACAATCTTTTGTAAATCATTAAAGACTTGCTTGAAATGATTCTTCCAATTGTTATATAACATATTATTAAAAATAATATTAAAACATTTTTTATTTCTATTCAACAATTATTTTAGGAATGTTTTGAATTGAAGCGCACCATAAAGAGTAAAGACAGTAAAAAGTACTTTTAACTAGGATGATTAGGCGAATGGGATTTGAGTCAAAAGCTTGTGAAAATTGGATCTCATGTTGTTCCGCATGGGAATGAAGGGTTAATTTCATTTACATTTTCTTGATTTTCGTTCAATGGATTTAATGTTTTATCATATACATTCCTTATTCTTTCATTTATTATTTTCATACACCTTTCCTCTGTTAAAAATAATAAAGATATTTATGCAACCTCTTTATCATAGTTGTAATTTATGCAAATGAATACGTGAATTTGATGATTTAGAATAAATTTTAAGTTAATTTTATTAAACAATTTTAATACTTAAAATAAAAATTAAATAATAAATATTAAGTGATCAACTTAAGTCATTATGTGATAATTATTGGGGTTAACTTTGTTTTAAATTAAAAACTCTTCTAATCTTTTTACCAAACCAAAAAAGAGGAGTTTGTATAAGCCCATTGTTGAGTTAAATTGGGGCTTCTAGGAGTGAATTTTAATGGTACTTTTATCATTAAAATATACAAGGCATCTCTTTTAAGCAATTCACATTATATTTTTTATTTTTTTATATTTTATTTTTCCCATGTAATTATCTTTTGATTTTTTTAAAAAGAAAATATTCGTTGAAAACTGAATCTAGAAATTACAATTTTTTTTCCCATGTAATTATCACATCCAAACAACCCTTACACCCCCGCGAAAAATATAGTAATAAACAACCCATGATTCTAATTATATTATATTATTAATGGAGGATATTCATAAGTTATCTCATAATTTAAATATTTATAAATATCGATATACTTACAAAGAAAGAAATAAAATGATAAATTATTTAACTAAATATCCATTTGATAATGATTCAAAAAAACATTTATAATCTTCTAATATTTAAAAATTTTATCATTCAAATACTAAAAATATTGAAAACGTTTTCTAAAATTATCATCAAACATATTCTAAGAAATGTATTTATAATATAGAATTAATCAGATAGATATTACAAAGTTTGGTTTTCAGTAATATTGTGTCCTATTTTTTCATTAAATTTATAGATATTATACTCTCTTTTGATAATAATAATAAATTTAAGATATAAAAAATAAAATAATAAGATCAAATTTAGTGTAAAATGATAAAGTATATACATGTGTGTGACATGATATAATTGATTATACTTTTCAATATAGACGGAATAGAATACTATTAGATATCAATATCCCATTCATTGCTTGTAAACTTTAGTGTCATCAAATTATCATATTAAATTAATATTATTCTGCCATTATTGTATTAGGCTAAGTTAAACAGAATCTGCCACTTTTCTAATCCTGATTGGCAAATTCTCAAGCCAAGTAAGCCATTGTTTATTCTCCTCCTTTCTTTTCCTTCCCCACCAAGCCATCATATAGCTGGAGGCCATGTTGGATCCTCCCAACGTTATCTCTTTCATTTTCTTTCTTGGCTTTTTCACCTAAAGAATCTGATATTTTAATAAAATAATTCTCGTGGGCAAGATATAAACTAATTTATTCACATTATAAAAATAAAAAAATAAAGGAAAAAAATAAAATAAAATAAAATCATACGACACACGGTTATGGTGGAAAATTCAGTGAGTCATTTGTTAATGTCGTAATCATGGTTTGAACTTTTAATATTTTACTAATATAAACTTTTTTTTTTTTTTTTTTTCTGCTTTGATTGCTTTAGAAGCAAGCCTTTTCAAAGAAATCATCTTTCTAAACTTCAATATTTTTATGGACCAAATATTTTTAAAGTCGGTGGTAAATAAATATAAATATTGGAATACACCTGTCTCCTTTACTTATAATATTGTACAAAATTCATCTTTATTTCATGGTCATCAACTCAATCCTTTTATATTATTAAATAAATATTTATTAATTATTTATTATTTTCACATATTTTATCTTATATAAAATTAAGGTGGTGTTTGTTTTTTTCTTTTATATTATTAAATAAATATTTGTTAATTATTTATTATTTTCACATATTTTATTTTATATAAAACTAAGATGGTGTTTGTTTTTTAACTTAATAGAAAAAAATCAAAATATTTAACTTTTTATATTCAGCTAAAAATAGTCTGTTGATATTATCCAACATAACTAAACATGGAACCTATTGATAACAAGTTTACTTTAATTATGTTGAATGATGTCAACACGTTACTTTTAACTAAATAGAAAAAACCAAAATATTTGATTTTTTCTATTCAACTAAAAAACAAACACCATCTAAAATTTTAAACATTTTTTCTAATGAGATTTCTACACTAACCATTTAAAGTTTTGACAAATTCTAACTTATTTAAACTTTAAATGAAAAAAAAAATAAAAAACTAATCCTCTCTCACCCTTTTACTATCAAAATGAAAATAAAAGCTTTTGAAATATATAATTAAGAAGAAATAATTAATAAAAAGGGATTAAATATTATTTATATTTATGAATTTACACCTTCACTTGTTTTTATTTAAAAAGTAACCTATATTTGACGTAAATACCCTTAACTCTTTCAAGTATTTACAACATATTTTAAAAGAAAAATATTATTTTTATGGGTTAAATTTTCAAAGTTGGAGTTCGGATGAGTCTTTTAATCAAATAACCTAAGTAGAGTTTGAATTTTTGGAGGTGACATGGTATTAAATCAAAACCTAGACCCTTGGTTAGGCAAATGAAGTCAAAAGGTGGCTGGTGTACCCGTTCAACTAACTTTACTCACAATATTAAAAACCAAAATTGTATTTTTCTTCCTTAATTTAATAATTTTTTTCCTTACATTAATTTCAAAATATTTACTTCATTATAAAAACGTTGAATTAGAAACCTAACACTCGAGTGACTCAGCATGAGTCCAACAATCTTGATCGTGGTCCAAGTAAAACAATTAAAAATATTGTCTCTTCTACCAAAAATAATATTAAATAAATGAAAACAATCCCCTGTTAATTATTATTTTTTTAATTCCATTTGTCCCCATGATTGAACTCGCACCTTCCTGGAAACCCTCTGACATGCTGGTCTGACATGGCTTGCCACGTCGACAAATCTTGAGATTATAATATTATTTATATTTTTGTATGGTAAGATGGGCTTGTCTTCATCCGCTAAAATATTATATTAGTCCTAGTTGTATTGTACATGTGCATTAAATAAAAATCATATGCATAAACAAGAGTTCAAAGTCAAATTATAATAATCTGCACTGGGATAATTTTTTTTTTAATAATTATTAATTACTAAAAGATTTCTTGTATTGGGCAAGTGGAAGAAAGGGTTGATTCTTTTTCTAGGGTTCCAAACAGACTTAGGGTTGGAAACCCCAAGAGGTCATTTTAATTAGTATATACCAAATGTTGGAAGGTCATTGTATAGAATAAACAACAATGGGTGCTCTCTTTCTTTGATCCCTTTCTTCCTTTTCAATAAAATATGATGTCCTTATCACTTTTTTCTTTTTTCTTTTTTAAAAAAAAGAATTAAAAAAGTTGTTGAAGAATTAATAATTTCAAAAGCCACTGAACTATAGAATCAAGGCATAGGTAGTAGCAACTATGGGGTAATTGCCACATTTTTTAGGGGCATATGGGCCTATTTGGTTGACTTCAAATGGCCTAATTTTTGGCATCTACTAGTAATTTTGGGAAATTGGGACTTCAAATTTACCGGCACTTGTAGTTTAAGTCCAAAATAATCCATTGGCAGAAAAAATGGTAAAAATAATACATATCTTAAAATATTTGTCAAAATAATTTTTTGTATCGACATAAGCATTCACATGAATTTTTTTTTAGTGTAAAAAATCACTGTTAACTATGATTTTAAAAGTTTTAGAAATGTCCTTAAAACTACTACTGTGATTGTGATTTTATGATTTTTCTTAAAACTATAATTAGTAATTATGGTTTTAAATTATTTTTAATCTATCCCGTTTTAATGGTATTGTGATTTTAATATTATTTTTAAAATATTATTTTTATAATAATCATAAAAATTACTAGTTGATTATTTTTGGCATCTAGTAGCAATTTTGGGAAATTGGTACTTCAAATTGACTTGGAATGCCCAACTAACTCATGTGGGGGTGAGGAAAATTTCCAACAACCATGAAAGCAACTTCACATTTGTTGGGCATCTACTCTTTATCCTATAGGATACCATGTAAATGCATTGGTACACCTGCCTGTCATGTCTAGTGTATGTATGATTGAGGTGAAAGTGTGTTGCAGTTTCCAACAAATTAAATGCCTTCATCATCAGAAAAATGACCAATGAATATGATATTATATTTATAACACAACTATTTTCTTATCTAATTTATAAAATAAAAAAAATCAGATTTTAAATAATTTATTCCAAGAATTTTTTTTTTTGGGAAATTTTATACTATGTAGATAAAATAGGATGCAAAATTGTTATTATTATTTTTAGATTTGACTTTCTAAATAAAATTTTATTTCTAAAAATAATTAAAAATTATCATTTTTTATTTTAAAGAAATTGCATTTGAAAACATTGAAACAGACGCTTTATATATTCTAATTAAATTTAATGGTTTTGTTTATACTTATTATATAAAGATCTTTTATTTTATTAGAAATCATGTCACATGAAACTTAATATATATTAAATTTAAAATTTAAACAATTTGGTCCAAGAAAAATGTATATTTTATTTTTGCTTTAACCACAAGTAGAAGCCACACCTAGAAGTTTTTATTAAATAAGAAGCTAGTCACCTAATATATTAAAATTTAAATAATTTGGGTCAAATAGATTATATATATATATATATATATATATATATATATATATATATATATATATATATATATATATATGTATTAAAAAAATCTAAAAACAATTTTCATACATGACTAATTATTTTTTTGATTTCTGATCCAAACTAACCTTTGGTGCATGCGTGATATGAATGTTGAACAATTTTTGAAACTTATATGCAAATTAGTCCATTTGGATCCATGTTATATATATATATATATATATATATTTATTCTTTTAATTTATTTTGCTTTCCCTACCTTACCTCCATTTTCTTGGTCTCGTTCCCCATTTTAGTTGAAAAATGAAATCATAATTGGTAATTATGTTTCAGTTCGAAAATAAAACCTCAATTATCGATCGATTTTAATTAAAAAAATGAAATCTTAATTAACAATTGAAACCTCGATTTAATTTTTTGATGACATGGCTTACATATCATAATAAAAAAGGCTAATTTAAATATAAGTTTTGTAAAAGAATTAAATCTTATATATATATATATTATAATAAGACTATTTTACCCAAAACTTTAATTTTTTCCTCTCAAAATTAATTATGGCTCAAAAAATATTAATGATCACACTTTGGCTTAAATAATTATTCTTCCAATTCCATCGGATTTATAGTATAACAATTATTGGAAAAATAAAAAAAAAAGAAAAGAAATTAATGCAATAATATATTGATGTCAAGTCAACACGTCTCATATTCACGTTTTGACGTGAATTGTCACTATATAAAATCTTTTTTAAAACCATAAAAAATTCAATAAATAATATATAATCATAACATGTTAGAAGTTTTCTTAAAATTTACAAATTTCTCTTTGAAAATTTGGTAAAAAAAATGTAGAATGTGAGAAAAAAAAAGACAAGTGGGTGGTCATCCACGTGTTAACTTAAACCACAAGTATGGGCAGTTGTCGTTTAAATCACGTGCGCGCGCGTCCCAAATAAGGAACTGACACGTGGCAGTCAAACCACGATCCGATGCGCCCATCTCGATAATGTTCCTCAGATTGCCTTGTCTCGAATCTCGTGATTTGGCTTTGAATCAAAATTAATTAAAAACTCTAATAACCTTTTCTTTTTAAAAATATATAAAAATTTTCTTATTTTTAATATTATCAAATAGTTATTTTAATTATAATTACAGGTCATCCGTTTAATTTTGAGTTAATTTATTATGTCCAGTACTAACTGGCTATTCAATATATTATAATAATAAATAGAAAATTTATTATAATAAAAACATTTAATTTAGGATAAATAATGGTTTTTTAGTCAACATCGATTGTATTTTATATTATTTTTAAAATAAAATATCTAATGGAAAGGTGACGTCAATGTTGCCACGTAAGCATTCAACTCAGCGCTCAGCGCGTGGAGCAGCTAGAGGTGGATTGGCAACTGACTTGGGCCCACCAATTTCGCAGTGTCCACGGATCGTGCTTCTCCGCCCAACACGCTCTGGCCGTAGGATTTGTGAACCGACGGCCCACATTTCGTTCCTTCTCACCGCACCTCGTCAAAGGCAAAGATCGCACCACGTAGGATTCTCATCGAACGGTAAATGAAACCTCACAGCACTAAAGCAAATGATCTCAGCCGTTGCTTTTTAAGTGGGCCCCGTAGTTCCCCAGAAATCCACCTGTTGAAGCCGGTCCTTCGGTTCCAAGATCCCTAAGTGATTTCGAGTGCTGTACGGATATTAGAAAGATATTTATTTATTTAATTTTTCCTGAAAGAAGTGGGACCACAAAAGAATTAGAGGCTGAAGACGTGGCATTAAAGAGGCGGTTGTTGAGGACGCACCTGGGGCGCGTGGGGTGAGGTGGCTGTGGAGCGGAGGATAAAGGGATATCATAAAATTTTACACGTGGCTGTTAGGTTTGCGGAAAGACTTTGATTCCATCAGACATGGACGTTTATGCCACGTAGGCGAGGGCCAACCACAAAAAGTACACAGCTTTGAGAAGAGAGAGAAGAGGGATAGAAGAGGAAGAGGTAGAGAGAGGACTTCACCAGAGAGTCGCCGGAATCTGGAGTTTTTCGTGGTTGTTGTGGCCCGAAGCCAGGTGGAAGCGCGGTGAGGAGGTGATTAGAGGCGGAAGTTTAATCAGTATTTTGATGAATCGGCGGTGTTATTTGATTGGATGAGAGAGGATTGGAACTCATGGAGAGAAATAGAGAAGCAAGGAGAACAACGATGGCGGCGACGAATGGATTGTCCAGACGGAGGCAGAGGAGTAGCAGTCTTCGAGATACACCTGGTTGTGATTTCTCTCAGATCTCTCTCCTTCTATCACTTTCCATCTGTTCCTATCGCTTTCGTTTTGCTCTGTTCTCACTTTTTTTTTTGTTATTTTCATGGTGTTTTTGGCTTAGAAGAAGATGGACAGGTGGATTTGCCGGAAGCGGTGAGGTTGCGGGAACGAGGGAACAAAAGAGAGCGAGATCGAGATTTCTCGAATCGAAAGAAGCGAAGGAGAGGGGAAGGATTTGTTCAGAGCGGTAACGAAGAAGGAGAAGAAAGCTCTGAAGAAAGCGTAGAGGATGAAGAGGAGTACGAGGAAGATGATAGAGCGGCTTGGGTGATTCCTCCGCTCACTGCATCATCGTCATTGACGTCAAGTCATAACAACCGGAGGAGTTTCCCCCCGGCGGCAAAAGTCGGTAGGCAAACTACGGCTTGGAAAGTTACTGAGGAGATGATCGGTGTTCCGGTTCCCAGGAAAGCTCGGTCAGGTAGTGAAAATTTTGTTCTGGATTAGTTTTTATTTCTGGTTTTTTTCCCCGTGATTTGGTTGTGAAACTTTTGATTTTTTTCTTGTTTTCTTCTTTTTTGTTTTTTTTTTCCTCTTATGTTCTGGCAGCGTCTAAAAAAAGGTCACATCATGAGTATTGGATTTCAGGTGGTGGTGGTGTGGAAGAGCAGAATCACCGCCATCTTTCCACTTCGCCGGCAGGGCGCAGTATAGATGCTCTATCGCCCTCTGCTTCCAGTCCTTCCGTTAGAAAGAAGATGGTTAGTTTCTTCTTTCAGTTTGACAGATTTGAGTTTCAGCGATGTTTTATTTATAAGAAATTAAAGGTGTGGTTGTGTCATGTTGCAGAAACCGACTGGACCCAAGAACCGACCTCCTAAGGTTTCCAAATCTTCTTCCGCATCAGCTCATGATGAGATGGATGAGCTTGAAGTTGCTGAGGTTTTGTTTGGGCTTAAGAAACAATCCCAGTGCTCCAAAAATCAAGAAACCAATTCAAGCGTGTCTCAGAAGGTTGATTCAAAAGATTCAAATGGTGTGGTTCATGATATTAAACCGTCAGTTTCTTCACCAATGGCAATTCCTACGCAGAAGTCCCCACAGAGCTCAACTTTGCCTCAGACCATTAGCCCGTCATCCAAACCTGTGCTTGGTGTTGGTATGTACATTCAGATTTTGGTTCAAATTGCAAGTCATGTTCTTTTCCTATGAATCTGAGTGGTTTCTTTCGTTTTTGGTTTTCTTTTCCTTCTTTGGCACCTGCAGCGCAGAAGAGGAAAAAGCTGCAGGCTGAGAATCCTTCTAATTCCGACCAGGATGTTGCAGTTAAAGTTGATATTGAGCAATCTGCAAAAATGGAATTTTCTTCATCAAAATTGGAGAAAATATCAAGTTTTAGTGATGAAACATCTGAGGCTTCCAATTTGGGTGTCTCTCAAGCATCTATGTCACTGGAGCCACAGAAGCAAGCAATCAAGCCAGAGGAATTAAAACCCTTGACCAAAGAATCTGGAGGAAGCCAAGATGGGATTGTGACTAAGGAGAAGCCAGTCTTGCCAAAGGTGTCCAGCACGAAATTGGATGTTGATCTTGAGGATTCCACAGAGAAAAAAAGGTGCGTATTGAGGAATCTCTCTTTTTCTTTATTTTTCTCCTTTGGTTTTTTTTGATATATCTGACCTGTTTTCTTCCTACTGCTCTTGGTGGGATTTATCAGAATTTCAACTGTCTCCGAGGTTGAGAGCCGTCAGGAGGAGAAGTTCAAGATTGATCTGATGGTGAGGTTTTCTTTTGTCAGGCTTTGTGTAGATTTCCATTGTTATTTTAATCCCAAAATTCTGAACCTGAATGCCCTTTGGACAGGCTCCTCCTCCTATGGCATTATCTCCAGAGAGGGATGGCTTGACTGGTTTGGTATCAGATCCCAACCTTTTGGCTCAGGATGTTGAAATGGTGAGCATGCTTGGCCCCCCATTTTTAATTTCCCCTTTTACTGCTATGAGGTTTGACTCAGTCTTTCTTTATTTTCTAATGCAGAAGAAGGAAATTGTGATGAAGGTTGAAGAAAAGGTGGAGAAGACCGTGAAGAAGGAAGCAGTGGGAGAGAGAATAGAAGAGAAGAAAACAGAGATAATGGGGGACAAACATGAATCTCCAAGGCTTGATTTTGATAAGGAGCATGAAAGTGGCAATGCCAGTAGCACTAAACTACAACAGCAGGGTCAGAAACAGCAATCTTCACCTAAAGCTTCTATTATTCCCAAAGAGGATAAAACCAGTAATCCAACTTTCCACCTTGATTTTATTGTTTGATGTTTCTGAAATGTTTTTCAATTGACTTGTTAAACGATGAGTTTTGATTGTTGGTTGTTTCAGCTCAATCTAGTTCATTGACTTTGCCAATTGCTGTAACTGGCTGGCCAGGTGGTCTTCCTCCATTGGGGTAATGATCCCTTTTCCTCCTTTTGTTTCAACTTCTTGTCGTATTTAGCTATTTGGTGGGTAGCGCTTCATAGCTTAGAAGTTAATTCGTCTTTTTTGTTGCCAGATACATGCCACCTCTTCAAACAGTTGTGTCCATGGATGGAAGTAGTGGATCTTCCACAGCAGTACAGGTATTACTTGCTTCTTTTCCAAATCAAACCAAAAAGGTGTTTTATTTTTTCACTACTTTTTGAATTTGCTACTGAATGATCAATATTATGCAGCCTCCACATTACCCTCTCTCAATACCTCGACCAAAGAGATGTGCAACCCATCAGTACATTGCTCGTAACATTTACTATCACCAGCAACTTACAAGAATGAACCCTTTCTGGTCGGCGGCTGCTGGTTCAGCATCTCTATATGGTGTGGCCAAGCCCTACAATCTTAATTTCATGCCTCCCACTGAAAACATGATTCTTGGAAAGCCATTGCAAGGAGGCTTTCCAGGTGCGAGTTTAAACTCCAAACAGGGCAAAGGGCAGGGTACTTTTCCACGTCATACTGGAAAAGAGAAAAGCCCAGAGGCCACGAACTTCATGGATGCAGCACAAAAAAAACAGCTTGTGATTCACCAAGCCCCACAACCTGTGCAGCCTGGTAATTTGCTGGTACGGTCTTCTCCTGTATTGCATTTTTGTCTTCAATTGTTGAGTTACTTCTGTTGGTAGTGTTTTGAAAGCTCATTTTTCTCAACGTTTGATGTTGTGGCATGCCCCTGCCTTCATAATCCCTCTGAGCCAGCATCAAGCAGCGGTAGCAGCTACTTCTAATCCATCTGGACCTGCAAAATCTGCCACCTCTAGTGCCAAAACATCATTGTCTAGTAATTCAGCTGCTGGAGCTCCTGTAAACTCTTCCTCGTTGCCACCAGTTGTGAGCTTTAACTACCCAAATTTGCCTGCAAATGATGCTCCATACTTGGCAATATTACAGAATAATGGGTATCCATTCCCTATTTCTACACATGTTGGAGCGCCACCACCACTAAGAGGAGGAACCCAATCTCAGGCAATGCCCTGCTTTAATGGAACTTTTTATTCTTCTCAGATGTTCCATCCTTCTCAACTTCACCAGCAACAACCCCATTCTCAACCTCTGGTTCAACAGGCTAATCAAAACACAAGTGCATCTAGCGGTTCATCCTCATCAAACAAGCATCCACAGACCCAGCAACTGCGAGGGACACAGATTAGTGGCAATAGTTTTCTTACCCCAACAACTATGCAGTCACAGCAACTGCAGAAGCAACATGTGCCATCATCCCATCAATCTCGCAAGCGTGATGTTGAATTGTGTGGGGAAAATACCCAATCAGCTGTTGATGCCCGAGCTTCTCATATTCAAAAAAATGTCTATGGCCAGAACTTTGCAGTTCCAGTTCCTCCAGTTAACTTTGCTTTGATGCCGTCTGCAACCTTGGCTGGTGGAGGGAATCCAGGTGAGAAGCAGCCGCAACACCAATCACAGCAGCAGGGATTGAAAGGTGGAGTTGAGCTTATCCCATCTCAAGCATTTGCCATGTCATTTGCCTCCTTCAATGGAAGCAATACAGCTTCAGGCATTAACTTCTCATCCATGGCACAAAATCCTGTAATCTTCCAGAGCCTTCCAGATATGGTTCGGCATGGTTACCAGGTTGCACCTGCAGCCCAGATGACACAACAGAAGAATTACCAGATATCTGAGGGGAAAATTGGAAATGACTCGAGCAATGCTGAGGATGGAAGAAAAACTATTCCTGGAAAGTCATCAAATGTTGGGCAATCCTTTAATTTCTGCAAGCCAGGTTCTACTGATCCATCAATCTCCACGCTCATGGGAACCACTGTATTTGATGGTTCAACAAGAACTCTGAACTTTGTCTCATCTCCTGCCAATCTGAATCGGCCTTCTCGCACCACAACTAGTCCTGTGGCAGCTAACGGGCCGAGTCAACAGCAGCAGCTGATTCAGCTTCAAAAGCAACATGCAATTGGGAGTGGTCGAACTAAAGTTCCAACAAGTAGCAACCACCAGCCTTCCCCTTCTATTACTACCAAGTTTCCAAATAATCACTCTGTGTTTCCACAAAATCTAGTTCAAAGCATGAGTTCTGCCCAATCTTCTCTGTGGAAGAACTCGGCAAGAACCCCAGCTTCTCAAGTCCCTGCACCATCCACAAACTCTGCAATTAAAAACCTTCCCCAGCAACAAGGAAGAGCACCACAAGGCCAGACCCAAATATCTTTTGGAGGCAGTCCCAGATCTACCTCTGCGCCATCTCCCTTTGTTACGGGGTCTCCAACTAATTCTTCAATCTCCAACACCACTGGCGGCAGCCTGAGAACAACTCCAATGAGCAGCAAAGCAGGCCCATCGATTCCTATGTTACAACCCCAACCAGCTGACAATTCTTCATCCAGCCCCGGCCAGAAATCTTCTCCAGTGTGTGGAAGGAATGTACCCTCAATCTTAAGCACATGTCCCAGTCACCTCTCTGAAGTCAAGTACTAAAATGCAGTTGCTACAAAGCCCAATCACTCTTCACCAGTGCCTATGTTCAGGTTCTCTCTCCCTCATCTGTTATGAGAAAGAAGTCATGTGAAGTCTGATATAACTGCGTATCACCTGATGTCCCTGGTGTCAATTCCTGATCTGGCTGCCTGTGCCACTGCTGTTGCCACTAAATATTAAAGATGGTGGGATATCTTTGCGACCCTGCTCATATTCAAGTCTAACCATGTCATTTTGTGCCGTGCCTATGGATGCTCAGGTCAGGCAAGCTGCTCAGAAACTATGATGCATTGGTTGATTTATTGTCTCCCAAAAATTTGAAGAGGAAAACAGATGAGGCCACTTAAAATTTTGGGGGCCTTGTATGTCAATGCGGGAGTGTGAGGGATGTGTGTTTCTTGTGGATGAAGAGGAAATGTGAATCTGTATGTTGGCTCTTTTAGACCAGTGAAAAAGAAAGGCAAATGAAGTGAAATGCAGTTCCTGGAGACGTAAAGGATTTTGTGAAAGTCAGCTTCTGACCACGTAAAGGTGGTCCTAAGATTGAAGCCCACACGGAATGGCCACCATCATGGGCCACATCTGCTCGTGTGAACTGTTGGGGGGGAGAGTGGGTATGAAGACAACAGGATAAAAGAGACGGTAGTGTTTTCTTAGGCCTGCATTTTCCAACATGAGGACCCATCAGTTGGTGGTGGTGATGGGGTTTGACTGTATTGCTCATACATTCATGGGGTCAATTTAACTTCATTGTTTCTATGTGATTTTGATGTGTAAATATTATAGAAAGCTCGTCTCAAATTCAGTCCTTTTTAATTAGGTGGGATGGGAGAGGGGGACCAACGAGGAGCTTTCAAGCCAGAACAAGAGCAGGAAATCTCTAGGCTTACAAGGTGGAGCTGCAGTTGGAACTTGGAATCATCTGCTCTGATTGGCATTCTTTTGTATTTTCACTTTCCCTCTCCTTGCCCAGTAGCTCCCATTTCCCAAAATATTAAGGTTATGTTTGGTTATTGGAAAATGCCATCACGTGAAATTTTTTTTTTAGTTTGGGTGATATGGAAAATATAATGGAAAAAAAAAATAAAGGAAAATATTAAAAACAATATCATGATATTTTTTCTACTATTTTGTATTTTCCTTAAAAAATAATGAGGAAAATAAGAGAAAGAGAAGGGAAAAGTGGGGGAAAATTTTATCGGGCTCTGGTATCGTCTTCACGGACATCTCCTTCCTCTCCCCACTTCCCTGGTTTGCTCCTCCACCCTGGCCTTCAGCTCCGCCACCTTGGCCCTCAGGCAGGCGATCTCCTTTGCGGCGGCGTGGATTTGGTCCATCCAGGGGGAGGTGGGGCCAGCGGGAGGATGAGTGGTGGTGAGCTGAGTTCTGGTGAGTTGAATGTTGGTGGATCTGGCGGCGAGCCACCCGGAGTTGAGCTTCGTCTTCCCGATTTCAGCCATTGTCGTCCTTCTGCTCCTCCCACCAAACCCTAGACCTCTGGCCTCTGTGGACTCGACCTATGTCTCTTTCTCTCTTTTTCTATGCCGGTTGAAGCATTATCTGATAGCCACATGGAACAGTCGATCTGTAGCAGCAGAGATTGCTATGGATGCTGGTTTTCCAAGACTTATTTCATTAATCAACGTTTCGCAAAACGACGTCGTTAATCTCACGACTTCTTGTTTTATTGACTGTCAGTTAGTGCGTCGTCTATCTGGTAGTTAGTTAGCAAAGTAAATTAACTCCCACGTTTTTTAAATGGTAATTTTGTATAGTTTAAAAAAAAGAGTAGCCAAATTAGTTTTAAAAAATATTTATTTAATTAAAAAAATAAATATAATAATTGAAGAAGAAAAATTTAAAAATTTTCATTTTTATTTTATTTGAAAACTTTATGATAAATTGTTTATTAAAGAAATCCTTTTGATTAAAAATTTTAGATGTTAAATTACTTAAAAATAGTGTTTCTGTTTTTACTAGAAGAATTAGAAGGTATATTGGAAATGGTCTCAAATACTTTACTAAATTTTAAATTTCCTAGATGGATTAGTGTAGTTTGTGATTGGATTAATGACATCTTGTGGATTAATGCAATAGTGAGGGCATAATAGATGTATGATTCCTTTAGTAAGGTGTATAGAGGTCCATATAAATGCAGTGTTAATTTGCAATACAAGAGCATAAATGCAGTGTTAATTTGTTGAAAATTTGGTTGCTTGCGTGTGATTTTTAAGATTATTGAATTTGGTTTATCTAAGTATTGATTTTCACATAAATTCATGTGAGTAAGGAGCAATGTTTTGAGTTAGGATGTGGGTTGTAATAGTTTTGCAAAACTGATTTTAAGAAAATAAGAACACAAAATTTATTCTATTATTCAACAAATTGATAATCATCTAAGACAAATTGTTGATTTTGTTTTCCTTATATTTTTCTTTAACTTTTTTTTCGTGGTTAACTAAACAAAAGAAAATGAATTCTTTTTTTTTTTTTTCTTGAATTTTCCATGAATAACTAAATAAGTGAAAAAATTTATATTCCTTTCCTTTTCTTAGCTTTTTCTTTCCTTCCATTTTCTTTCTTTCGCATTTTCAAGGAACCAAACATAGCATAAAGATGTCTAAACCTAAATGGGTAAATCAATTATTTGTCCTTGGAACCTAACATTAATCCTCTCATTCCTACTAATTGGTGTACCTCAAATGCATTTCCTCTAGCTCCCAAAAAAGACATTATATGGACTGGATTAAAGGGTGAGTCATCCTAAAATTAGTATTCATTTCTTGTTGCAAATATTCACTCTAGCATACCAGAGCTCATGGATTGGCGTGTCTTTGTAGAAGTTCTCTGATGGGTTTGGTTTCAGGATCAAGCTCTAATAATCCCTGGGAGGCTCTGGACCGCAAGGTCTCGCATGGACACGGCCAAGCCATTTCAGCAATGGATGGCTCAGGCTGGCTCGCCCTTCTAAATTCCTTCTAGAGAAATGATCTCAGACCATCCTGACAACCAATACTGCTGCTGATATGTTCTTCTTTTGAAGTCCCCATGAGTGGTATAAAAGGGAAGCAATGGAACCACACTTGTGGTGAACTGATATTCCTTCTCAAGAATTCCTCTACCCACTCAAGAAGAGGCTGGTTAATATTTTCTGTTCCTATTTTAAAAATAAATTGAGGTATCAAAGAATTGTTACTAATTCAAATTTAAAATTTTCAAAATCTATATTTTTAAAGAGATATAAAAATCTATATTTTTAATGTCAATTTTGTATGTATCTAAAAGGTTGTAGTTTATATAAGAATGAGAAAGAAAATTCTCATCCTTTTTTCTGTACCTTTCCAATTGTGATGTATTGTCATATTGACACCAGCCCAATGAAAAGGCAACATAGTGTGGGTATCTAGATGAGACGGAGCAGCCATTGTGTTACATCCCTCAAGATAACAATATTCCATAGGTCAATATCACAGCGATATGGCTTAGTGGCTTACTCTTACTACTGCCATCATTCTTTAACTTATTCAATGTCCTTTTTATTTCTTGGGTATAATGCCC
Source organism: Vitis vinifera (assembly GCF_030704535.1). NCBI lineage: Eukaryota > Viridiplantae > Streptophyta > Magnoliopsida > Vitales > Vitaceae > Vitis > Vitis vinifera. Next base: position 1,651,173 of record NC_081811.1, on the reverse strand, counting down.
TCAACACGATGCTTTTAAGTAAAATGATCGGAAGCCATTAGTGGATGGGCTTAGTATCAGCCCCTTGGCTTTGAATTAAATTTCAACCCCAGTCCGAGCCCTGATCACAACCTGCCTGGGCCTACCTAAGCCCATTTCTCGGGTACCCACAATTAATGTTAATGGGCCACAACAAGACAAATACAAGGTTATAGAATGCTGCCTTTTGTTGGCCCATTATAAGGCCCAAATTAAATAGGCCAGTGATATTGTTTGGGCTCATAAATCCTGCATAAAAGCTTGGCACATGTTAGTACATTTTGAAAGAACTACAGTCATATTTGGGAAAAACATCATTTGAAGATCAAGCATAACTTTTTTAAAAGTATTTTGCTGGGACTCTCAATCATAGTCCACATTTTTCTATATGAAGTTGTGCTAGCGGAAGCTTGAATTTTTGAAAATGTTTGGACAAATTTTTTTACCATTTGCTTGATACTTTATAGCATAATTTATTTATATTTTGAACATTTACATTTTTGAAAGAGTGACTATCCAAGACGTTTATTCCTTCAAGTTGACATGGACCAATCTTACATGTGGTGCCTAATAATGAGGATCCGAGCCCACTAAGATTTAGGATCTACTACCACCCTTTTCATTCTGACTACCTCCCTCATAAAGAAGTACTCAGACCATTGCTCCCGATATTCAAACTAGTCATGTTTATCTAATTCAAATTTTGAAAATATAAAATTCAATTTACGTGATTCCTCTCATTAGTGTGACGTCAGCTCTCATTCCATTGGTAGGCCTCTTCCACCCTTATTTTCCACAAAAAATCAACATGCAACTAAAACTCTATAAGTTTTATCATCATTTTGGGGTCTTATTTTAATGATTAACAAAAATGACGGGTGATAAAAATATTACATTTTTCTCATGCCAAGTGGTTTAGAGTTGAAAATATAAGCCGTCCATTTGCACTTCTTCTTCGACGTAACACCTAAAAATGATATATTATATAGTATGAATCATATTCTAGATGAAATATTTTTAGCATAGATCATCATATACATGATAACCCATTTTAATGAATTGTTAGTTTATTTAATTTGTTTAAAACCTCTCCTAAATTTTCTTAAGAATTATTAGGCTATATTTGGCTCCCCAAAAATATTAGGGAAAGAAAAAAAAAAGTTAAGGAAAAATGATTTTTTCATATTTAATTTTATTGTAAAATATAATTATAATTAATTTAAAATTTATATATTTTTAAATTATTTAATCTTTTATAATAGAGAGAAATAAGTAAAATGATTTTGAAGAAACCTATAAAAATAATTTATTAAATTTAAACTTATTTTTTATTTTTTATTTTTTTATTTTACTTTTTCTTTTCTTTTACTTTTCATTTCTATTTTCTTTATTCCACATTTTTCCTTAAATTTTTTGGAAATCAAATATAACCTTAGGGTTTTTAAAGATTTCAAATTGTTCATCTATAACTTTTTTTTTAAAATTTATTTTCTTTAAGTTTAATTTTAATAGGATTAGAAATAATTTTTAAGGTATAAAAAAGCTTAGGTGTCTTATGAAATTTTAAAAATTAATTTGTAAAAGTTACTTAACAAATCATTCTTTTAAAAATTATTATTTTTTTATTTTTTTTGTTACATCACATCTTACCAAAAAATTACTTTTTAAACTTGACATGTATCTAACAATAACTCATTTATATTATTAAAGGAAGTTCAAAACATTTTCTACCAAATTTTGTAGTTATCCAAGAGCAAAAAAAATCATAAAATAGCGAAGAAATTTCAAACAAATGGTGTGGAAATGTCAACATCTCAATTTTAAACGGTCAAAATTTGCTTGACTTGCAATTGAGAGATTCCAACCCCAAACAAAAATTTTAAATTTTTAAATAATATAAAAAACAAATAAACTTGAAAAAGCATGGAGGAAAATTTTATTAAATTTAAACTTACATTCAATTTTTCTTTCTTTATGTCTCTTCTCAGGTGGTTTTCGTCATTCCTTGTCGTATCATAAGGAGTGTGACATTAAAAAACAATTATTTGATTTGGTTGAACTCACACGTACTCGTAAACCTTAAAACCTACAATAATTAAACCTTTCTTTCACCTTAAAATATGATATTATTGTTAATTAAATTGGTCACATTTTGAGTGGGACTTTACTTCCTTAAGGAACAATATTTTAACATCACAAACACGTAAGGTGGCAATGGTACGTGCATGCATGCATACTTGCACTAGATAAATAAAAATAAAAATAAAAATGATACAAGACTAAGTATTACTAACCTTCCAAAAATATATATGAAGTATTTTTCACTGCTACAAATAAAGATTTTTTAAACCTAAAAACTTAAGTATATATATATATATATATATATATTTAAATAAGAAAATAGTAACAGCTTTTAAAATAAATTAAAGTTATTTTTAAAAATTTTAAAATTTAAGCTAGTGAATTTTTACAATACCTCAAAGTTTTAAAAATTATTATATTTTTAATATGAATTTACAAGAATTTCTTATATATATTTTTTTATAGAAGTTATTTTTATTTTTAATTTTTACAGCTAAAAATCAGGAAATATATCCCATGATCACTTCCAACTATTCTCCTTCCTGATCCTTTGAAAAAAGTTGAAGAATTTTTTTCTAATTATTCCCTATTTAAAGTTCCCTTTCCATATTTTGAAGCCGACTATCCTCTTTAATTTGGTCCAACACTTGGAAATTGAAAATCTTAGATATTTTTGGCTACATACTCTGAACAAACACTTCCCCATTTAGACGGCTACCAAATTTCCACACTTGGGGTTTTATTTTAGAAAAATTATGTTGTCCAGAAAGTGAGGCCTAATTAAAGTTCCAAAAGTTGGTAGATAATGAAAAGTCTAATCTCCTTTGTTAAGACAAACATGCCCTTTCAATTTGTAAGTCAATGTACGTACTAAATTTAGAAGGTTTAATGTACAAATAAAATAAAATATTTGGGTATGTATATATATTTAGTACCTGTTCGAATGTTCTTGACAATAATTTTATATCGATGACACATGAGTTCTTAAAAAGGATTTTCTCTTTATTTTCCCATTATTTTTCCATTTATTCTCTCATTTGAAAAAGGTTATTTTTAGATTTTGTTCTATAATTGCTTTTTAATTTTTTTTTTGTTATTTAGAATAGAAGGTTCGACGGGTTTGACAATAAAAAAAAGGGAGAACTATCCAAAAGGGTGGGTTAGAAAAAATAATGACTACGAAGGCTCACTCTTTTAGAGGACAATTTTTACCATTTAATATGTTTTTTATATTATTTATAAATAAATTGAGATTGTCAATGATGTGGGGCTCATACATGATGATAAGTACAAATTGATAAATGATATGGGGCCTATACATGATGATAAGTACATGTTGATAGGCAATCTACGGTACATTTTTCAACTTGAAATAGTTGTTATCACTTTGAACAATTAACTATTAAAAATTTGTTATTTTTTTTTAAATTGAGATTTTTTAAAGAACTTTGTAAAAAAAATAATTTTTAATATCTCATAAATAAAAACCATATCCTAAAATTATTATATCGTTTTATATATAAAACATATAATTAAAAACTTTGTTATCATAATATAATAAATAATTATTTTTTACGAGCACTCATCAATTGAATAATATATAAATATTCAATTGACTAACACATACCTATTAAATGGAATAACTCACAATTATTCATTGGGTAATATAGCACGTGAAAAAATTAAATAAAAATAAATTAAATTATGTTATAATATATTGTAATGATAGTGTATTTATATTGTATGTATAATGCATTTATGTCGTACCTATATTTCATTATAAAAGTAATAATTTTAAAAATGTTTATTCATACCCTATTGGTATTAACACATAGTATTAATATATTAACAACATTTATTTAGTGTTTTGAAATTATTTAATAATTTATATATATATAAACTATGTGAATTCAAATTAGTATTTCATTTGATTTCAGAAATTATTTATGATATAGGTATGTTGCGAAATATGATATGATCATACAAAATTACCATTTTTATAAAAAAATTCATAAATTTCTTAATTAGGTTTTATTGTAATGTATTGTAATGTAAGTGTATTTATATTGTAATTATAACATATTTTTGTTGTGCTTGTATTGTATAATAAAAGTAATAATATTAAGGATCACCTTTTATACCTTATTAATATTCAACATATCAAATATATTAACATCATCCACTCGATGCATTGAGAATTTTTTTTTTATGAAAATTAAAAAAAAAAACACTATGCAAAGGGAAAAAAATCATATAAATTTTTTTAAATTATTTTATTATAAAAATAAAAAATGATTAAACATTTTATATCATTTTCTTATTATTTTTAGAGAATCTGAATGAAAAATTAAACATTTTATCTTCCTTAAATTTAATACAAAAACATAATTTATCAATTTAAAATTATAATATATATGAAAAAATCATCATTTTTATTATATAATTATAAAACTTATTTTTTTCTTCATAAAATTAAAAATTAGAATAAAAATAAAAAAGGTAAAAAAACAATAAATGATATTTTGAAAATATTTTTTAAAAGTATTTTTGTTTTAAATAGTAAATTTAAATAACAAATTATATATAATTGTAAAGGTTAAACTCAAAATTTTGATTTAAAATTTAAATATCAATAATTACAAGGGAGAATTATGTTTTGGGGTAGATGAGCCCTCAAATTAACAAAAGGTCCATGTAACTCTTCAAATTGAGCCCAAGACCCAATGAAAATATGAAAATTGAGTTGAAGGATATTATCCTTCAGTATTTTCAAAAATGCCCTTTATTGATTTTGAGAAAAAAATTAATATTTTTGAAAAATACTTTTATTTAATTTAATATTTTTGATTTAATTTAATATTTTTAAAAAATACTTTTATGTAATTTAATATTTTTTTAAATACTTTTATTTAATTTAATATTTTTAAAAAATAAATTTATTTAATTTAATATTTTTTTAAAATAAAATTATTTAATTTAATATTTTTTTTAAAATAAAATTATTTAATTTAATATTTTTTTAAAATAAAATTATTTAATTTAATATTTTTAAAAAATATTTAATTTAATATTTTTTTAAATACTTTAATTTAATTTAATATTTTTGAAAAAAAATTTATTTAATTTAATATTTTTGAAAACTACTTTTATTTAATTTAGTATTTTTGAAAAAAAAATTATTGAAAAAAAATTATTTAACTTAATTTTATAAAATATTTTATATGTGTTCTTAAATGGTATATTTGTCTGTTACTATTTTATATCCTTCAACTCAATTTGAAGAGTTATATGGACCTTTTGTTAATTTGGGAGTCCATCTACCCCAAAAAGATAATTCTCCCTAATTACAATAAATGTGGGACCCATGTACCATAAATGTATTGACAAATCAAGTGAAGTACTTTAAATGCTTTGAATTTTAAAAGTTTTAGTTAAAGGGCAGTTTTGGTATATTAAGCTTACTAAAGTCCTTCCCAATAATTATTAAAAGATACTACCCTTTCTAGTAATTATTTTGCCCAGCCTACCCTTTTGGGTAATTCTCCCTAAAAAAAAAGTATTTTCAATTATTTTTTAAGAGTTTAAAAAAATAATTATATGAAAATAAAAAATAAAATAAAATAAAATAATACATATAAAATTTGCTTTTAAAAACATATAAAACATACTAACAATATTATAGATTTTGTTTTATAAAATATCATAAAACAATTTTAAAAAACTAGTTTATTAGAATTATTTTTAAAAACATTTTTCAAGTCTTAAAATTTATATTGATAGTAAATTTAGAAAGTATTTATAATATTTTTAATATTTAAATTTTTTTTTATTAAAAAGGTTATTTTTAAATATTAGAAAAACAGAAAACACGACCCCGGTTATTGGTTCCATTTTTTTTGTCAGAGTTTTTTTGAACAGCACGTGCCGTTTTTGGAGTGCTGTTAAAGAAAGTGGCAGCTCATCTATTAATGGTGGTGGTTTTTTTGGACGACACGTAGCAAGGAACAATTGGGAGGGGATATTCTCCGCAGTGGTGAAGCAGTGAGGCTGGAGGCGGCTTTTTGGTTTGTTTTAGAGAGAGAGAAATTGAAGGCTGAAGGGAAAAGGAAGAGAAGAGGGAGCTGAGGGATTGAAGCGGGGTTTCAGAGGGAGAGAGAGAGCTGCAGGAAGAGAGAGTTGGGTTAAGAAGAAGGAAAAACAGAGGGGAGGAGTCTTGAAGGGAATAAAACAGGTATGATTTCTATAAGCTGCCTGTTCTTTCGTTTCCATACAGTTCCATTCTGTTTCCTGTGTATACTGGGATTCTATTTTGATGCCTGAATGCGAGCGTTAGAAACTTTTGCATATTCTTATAGAATCTAGGTTTGTTCGTATGCATTTTATGCTTGATTTCTAGCCTGTTTCCTTGGCTCTGTTTTGAGATCCCAAGGCTTGCAATCATGTCTTGATTTCCATTTGAAATCCATTTTGGCTCACTCCCCTTCATCTAAGCCCGTTGATTGAAACATGAAACGTGACTTTTACTGGTTCGTTTTGTTCCCATAATTTGTGCTCTGTCTTGCTATCTTCCTCTGTTTCTGGTACCCGTCCATGGTGCGCATCTGGTTTCACATCTCTACTTGAGGGAGTAAGGAACTACAGAGACAATATTTTCAGTCTGTGGGTGTGAAGGGTTACAGCATGCTCGTCAAGTTGTGAGAATGCTCAAAATGGGTCATGGATATGGCTAGAAGTGGATCTCGGCTCATGGATGTTGAGGGCAGTTGAGGTTCATTTGGGTGGTAAGGCTTGAGAAGCTGAAAAGAGGGCGAATATATTAATGGAAGAGGAGGTGAAAGAATGTCACTGGATTATTATAGTATACTGAGAAGGCTACGAGAGCATTTGGCAGATATCTGGATGTGAGGGTGATAATGCTTGTCATGGCTAGGTGATTTTAAGTATGTAGCTGCTGGGCGTGTGGATAAGGAAATCCGAATCGGGGTAGCCTTTCCGGAGACTATATGAGAACTTTCAGTGGGCATTCCGAGTTCATTCAGCCTCTGGGTGTATCTGCTGATAAGAATTCCTAGTATCTGGTTCTCTTGATGGCATCTGAATAATCAGCAGGATTGATGGGGTTCTTTTGGAGTAGAGTTGCAGTTTGAAAGTGGGGAAGAGAAGCTTCGTGAGGGAGATGGCATGCAATTAGAGGAAATCGAAACGTTTCTGGGCCTCTCTCCTTACCTTCCCCTTTCCATCTCCAGATTTGGTAGAAATTGTTTCCAAGGTGAACGAGGAGATTGGTAAGAAAATTGAAACGACCATAAATATAACTGGTCTTAATGGGAAAATTGAAGAGTTAAAAGCAGAGGAATCAAGAGCAGCTCAATAATCTCTTGCTTTATGGATATTTCATGAGTAATGCTGCAAAGAGGAGATCATTCTGTAAGGAAATTGGAGACGGCTTGTATTAGAAAAAGGAATTTCAAGGTCTGGGCAGTAGACCTCTTGAAGATATGATCTTTCTCTTAGATAATTTGCAGCTAGAAGTCTCCATCATCTTGTGATTTGCATGAAAGTTAACAACGGTATCATTCTACTTGATCCTTTACTCTGAAGCACTGTTCCTCAGAAGCCATACTTGCATGAGTCCCGACGTTTGCGTGCATTGAGAACGGCTAAAAGATGTAGGGTCCTGAATTCAGAGAAAAATGAAAACCAACAGAATGAAGTAGCATCAACAGAAAGTTGTTCCATCAATAGCAGTCCAAGTGGAAGTGCTAGAGGTCTGCCCCATGCTCCATGATTGATTGATCAAGAGCTGTGTTCACTCAGCACAATAATGTGATTGGAAGGCTCAATCCAACCACAGAATTCCCCCTCCATCAAATTCATATCCTAAGCCAAATAATTCCATGTCTAAAACCTTAGGACCAGATCACCACCTCGTTTTTTCTTCATACCCACCACCTTCAGCTTCACTCATCACCAAACCCGCTTCTCTCACTTCCTCCACCACTCATTTCCCACCAGCTCCTTTCCATTCTTTCCCTTGTGCATCCAATTCGCTTGCATGTCCACTTTGTTAAGAAATCTTCGGATTGAATTAGAATTTTACTGGCTTATAAATAGCCTTACAAGATAACTCAAACAGAGCTGGAAGTAATCCACATCTAACAGTCCTAGAAACTTGGTTTATAACTAAAGAAATAGATAAACCTAAAAGCACATCCCTTATTAATAGGAAAAACTATCAAATCCCTAACAAACTACCTAAAAATGAGTACTTTAACATTCTCCCTTAAACTGAATGCTTTAGCAATTAGTTTACTCCAGGATCCAAACAAACACCCAACAAATCACGTAATTTCAAGAATGCATCAAGCTTTAGAGGTTTAGTCATTATATCTGCAACTTGCTCCTGCGTATGACAATGAACCATCTCTACAGTTCCACCTTTTGTAAGCTCACGAAGGAAATGAAAACGAACATCAATGTGTTTGCAGCGACCATGCATCACTAGATTCTTAGAAAGCTTGATTGTTGAGCTGTTATCACAATAAACTGTTGTAGAATCATGTTGAGCATGGTTGAGACCTTCCAATATCCTTCTTAACCATATTGCTTGATAGGCACAAGAAGTTGCAGCAATAAACTCAGCTTCAGTAGTGGACAAAGAGACCACAGGTTGCTTCTTTGAGGACCAAGACACTGCTCCTGAGCTCAACATAAACACATAACCTGAAGTCTTTTCCTATCGTCTAAATCCCCAGCATAATCACTATCTGTGTAGGCAATCAATTCCTCATTTCCACCCTTCTTGTAGAACACACCAAAATCAATGGTACCTTTCAAGTACCTTAGTATCCTCTTTACTGATTGCAAATGAAGTTCAGTAGGACAGTCCATAAATCTGCTGATGAGACTCACCACAAACATAACATCTGGTCGAGTGGCAGTCAAATACATAAGACTTCCTACAATCTTCTTATAGAACGTACTGTCAACCCTCACTCCATCTCCATTTTTCGTAAGCTTGAATCCAAGAACCATAGGATTGTGAACTGGATTGCACTTGTCCATGCTGAACCTTTCCAACACCTCCTGTGTGTATTTCTTCTGATTAATAAAGATGCCATCTGATCTTTGCATCACCTCAATGCCAAGAAAGTATCTCATTTTTCCAAGATCAGTCATATCAAATTCAAGCATCATGGATTTCTTAAACTCAGCAAACATAATTTCATCATTCCCAGTAAAAATAAGATCATCCACATAGAGACACACAATCAAAATCTTACCTCATTTTCCAGTCTTGATGAATAAAGTATGCTCATAGTGGCATTTTTTAAATCCTTCCTTCATAAAATAGGACTCTATACGACTATACCAAGCTCGCGGAGCTTGTTTAAGTCCATACAAAGCCTTTTTCAATCTGTACACTTTCTGCTCATTGCCCTTCTGTTCATAGCCAGGAGGCTGTTCGACAAAGACTTCTTCACTTAGTTCACCATGTAAAAAGGCTGACTTTACATCTAACTGGTAGATTGTCCACTCCTTTAGAGCTGCAAGAGAAATCACCACTCGAATTGTATCTAATCGAGCTACAGGTGCAAAATACTTAGCCTTTTTACGTAGTAACTCTGGTCAAGAAAAACTAGAGAAAGAGTCACTACGACTTTTGTAGTATTCCGGGTATCGTTCTCAAGGACTAGCTTATGAAAATTGTCAATACTATAATAAATGAATTGTTTTTGTTTAAATCCTTCAGTGAAAAACAATATGTGAATAATGTGAAACTAAGTAAAAGAAATTAAATTAATAAGAGAAAATGAATATTGATTTTAAATTCAATTGATTCAAGTTTGGGGTTTTCCACAATCCAACCTAGGGTATAGAAATTATAGAAAACAAGGGTATTTTAAGTAATATGATCTTAGGGTTTTGGGATCCTTGGCCACTCGCGATCAAGTTGAGTTCTATAACTCAAAATTGCATCCGAAACCTAATTTTTCCTTTTTAAAACAGATTCCTAAAACCATCAAATGAATGAGATTGATTATCAATTTAAGATTTGGCTTTTTAACTATTCCTACTCCTTATAGCTTTGTTTAGGGGCAAATAATGGTAGGTAAGATGAGGATAACTAATGATCAAGAATTACCAAGAATCACTAGTATCAAGTAATAACCTACCATATCATTCCCTAAACGAACTCAAAAGGATAAGATAAAAAAAATTGATAAATTGTCACTCAACCAATAATTAATCTCATTGTTATAATAATTCACCCATTGTCCCTATAGGTTTCCTAACCCTTAGGTTTTCATGCTTCAAGCCCCAAGTTGGATCTTAGCCTCTCATGGGGGTGATGTCACATTCATAATCCATAGTAGGGTAAAAATCCATAATTTGAATCAAAAGAAACTAAAAACAATATATTCAATAAAGAAAAAAAAGAAAACAAACCAAAGTTCTCGTCTTCTTCCTCCTTCAATGTCAAAAACTCCAGAAAAAAATCCAAGATTCCTAAAACCTAGAATTGAGAAAGTTTATATAATATCCTCAATTACCTAACATGTGGCACACTCTCATTGGCCACTTATTACAAAATAATTTCCTAAAAATGATTTAAAAATAATAAAATGATGATTTCTAGTTGTGTGGGGTCCACCTAGGGCAGATGGAGTGCTTTAGATGCAATTCCCGAGGTAGAGGAGGCAGAACATCAAAGTGGTAGTGGGTGAATTCGAAATTGGTGTCATTTCGAAGTGGATTTCGAATTCATAAGTTGAATAGATGCAATTCCCAGGGTAGAGGAGGCGGAACATCAAAGTGGCAGTGGGTGAATTCGAAATTAGTGTCATTTTGAAGTGGATTTCGAATTCATAAGTTGAATTTCGAAATCATAAGTTGAATTTCTAAATCATTTCGAAATGATCCTCCAACTTGGTGCAATTGTCTTCAAATGACCATAACTTCTTCATTTCAGCTCCGATTTGCAAACCGCTTGAAGCATTGGACTCCTGACTTTCCGAGCTTCGAAACGATATATAGTATGTATATAATGGACTCCAGAAAGTGCTCAAAATTTTTCCTCAAAGTCAGAGTATATAATGCCATCAGATTTTTGAGTTCTAAATTTCCATGCAGCTAAATCTTGCTTCATGCCTCATTTCCCATGCTTTCTTGCCTTCTTTCTTACTCCATAATGGTCATTTATCATCCTCCAACCTCATGATAACCTTGTTTTGCCTTTCCTTACATTCAATGAGTCTTGACTCACTTATTTCCTCATTTAGCCATTTCTTGATCTTTCAAAATCTAAAGTCATTCAATTTGCACAATTTTCTTCCCTTGAACCTGAGATAAATCTCCAAAGTATAGATTAAACTCATGGCTAGGGCCTTAGAATTGATTTAGGTCAAGTTGGGTGATTTGAATGTCCTTTGGTGCACAAATCATATCGAATATGTGCCATTAGAGCACATATTTTGGCTCCAATCAGCTACAGGTGCAAAAACCTCAGTATAATCCACCCCATGTTCTTGAGTGTAACCCTTTGCTACCAACCAAGCCTTGTACTTATCCACTTCTCCATTCTCATTAAACTTTGTCTTGTAAATCCATTTTACCCCAACTTTCTTTGCTTCAGTAGGTAAATCTGTCAACTCCCATGTATCATTCCTCTCTATGGCTTCTATCTCTGCATCCATTGCTTTACTCCATTTCATACTTTTCACAGCATCGCCAAATGAGACTGGATCATTGCCGACAAACAAAGCTTGGTATGCAGTGTCTTCTTCCTCAGATAAACCATTTCCACTTTCGTAATCTCTCAGCCAAGCTGGTGGCCTTCTGATTCTTCCTTCATTAGGATTAAGTGGATTTTCTTCATTTGACTCATATGAATCATTACCCTCCATAGCTTCAATTGTAATGTCATGGTGATCAGTTTCAAAATTTCCTCTATTGGTATCAACTAGGACTGCTTCTTTGTCACTTTCTCCCCAGTCTAGATCAGCTATAATGACTTTTTCATAACTTTTGTTCCAATCCCAACTGTTTTCTTCTTCAAACTTCACATCTCTGCTTACTATTATCTTCTGAGAGATTGGATCATACAATCTATATGCCTTCGACTCCTCACTAACTCCAAGTAGAACACATTTCACACTCTTGTCATCAAGCTTAGTCCTCTTACTATCAGGAATATGAACATGAGATATGCAGCCAAACACCCTGAAGTGATCAACTGATGGTTTAGATCCACTCCAAGCTTCTTCTGGAGTCATGTCTTTTACTACTAGAGTTGGACTTCTATTCAGAACATAAACGGTCCAATTAACAGCTTCAGGCCAAAAAGTTTTTGGAATTTTTCTTCCTGAAAGCATGCTTCGCACCATATTCATAATAGTTTGGTTCTTTCTCTCTGCAACACCATTCTGTTGTGGAATATATGCCGTTGTCAATTGTCTACGTATGCCATTTTCCTTACAAAAATTTGTGAACTCGTGTGATGTGAATTCTCCTCCACGATCAGTGCGAAGACATCTTATATATGAACCGGTTTCTTTCTCAACACAACTCTTATAATTCTTGAAAGTGATGAAAGCTTCTGACTTCTCTACCAAGAAATAAACCTAGGTTTTTCGGCTAAAATCATCAATGAAAGTGATCAAGTACCTTTTCTTGCTATTTGAAGTGGGGTTGATTGGTCCACAGATGTCTGCATGCACCAGTTGAAGAATCTGAGAAGCCCTCCACGTGCTTTCTTTTGGAAATGGATTTCTTCGTTGTTTTCATACCAAGCAGTCGTCACACACTTTTAAAGGAGCTTGAAATTGTGGCAGTCCATTCACCAGTCTTTTCTGCTGAAGAGTCTTCAAGCCGTTGAAGCTTAAATGTCCGTATCTAAGGTGCCAAAGCCGAGCTTGATCCTCTGTAAGAGAAGAAAGACAGATTTCTTCTTTTAGCAATTTCTGGGCAGGCAAAATAAACATTCTATTTGAGGACATTGCAATCTCCATGATTAATCCTCTATCTGGATGATAAATCTTACATTTCCCATGTTGTATGAGAATTGCAAGCCCTTTCTCTTGTAGCTGTCCCACACTTAGCAAATTATTCTGCAATCCCGGAACATAAAACACCTTAGTGATGAGCTGCACAATTCCCTTTACAAACATTCGTATATTTCATTTTCTTGTTACTGCCATGCTTGAATTGTCTCCAAGCTTTACAAAAGTGCTGAAACTCTCATCAAGCCTAGAGAAAAGCTCCTTCTTGCCACACATATGGTTGCTACAACCTGAGTCAAGAAACCATAACTCCTCTTTGCTAGCTTCCTTGCCATCTGCATGTGCCATTAATAATATTTCTCCACTAGCTTCTGCATACTGTGCCTTTGTCTCTGTCTCCTTGTTTGGACATTCATATTGAAAATGTCCAAGCTTATGGCAATTATAGCACTCAATGGTAGACTTGTCAAAGCTTTGTCTACTTCTACCTCTTCCTCTTCCTCTAAATCCACCACGACCTCGTCCTCTTCCTCTTGATTGATCTTCATAGGCAACCTTCAATGCTTGTTCTTCCACAAGATGGCCATTCATGCGTTGTTCATGCACCAAAAGACTGCTTTGTAGCACATCAATGGATAAGGTGTCTAGATCATTAGACTCCTTGATAGAGCACACAACATAGTCGAATTTAGGAGTCATAGATCTTGGAATCTTTTCAATGACCACAACATCCTCCATTTTCTCACCATGAACCCTCATTTTGTTGGCTATAGTAAGGGTTCGAGTAAAGTACTCATTCACAGATTCTCCTACCTTCATGTTGAGCATCTCAAATTCCTTTTGAAGAGCTTGTCGTTGTGCGCGCTGCACCTGTGCCGTCCCCTGGTACTTCTGCTTCAAAGAGTCCCAAATGCTCTTTGCTGTATCTTTGTTCAGAATGGTTTCTAGGACTGATCGATCAATGGCTTGGAAGAGATAATTTTTAACCTTCAAATCCTTCAGTTTTGCATCTTCAATCACCTTCTTTTGCTCTTTAGTGAGTTCTACCCCTGCTTCTGCTATAGGGATCCCTTGTTCTATCAGTTTCCAATATTCCTTCGAGCGCAAAAAATTCTCCCTAAGCATACACCAATGATCATAGTGTGCATCAAGTTTTGGAATTGCTAGTTGCACAAAGTTACTCTCAGTTGCCATCCTTACTGCTACACTCTTAGAAGACTGCTGCTTCTCAGGTTTCTGCTGGTTTTGATCAGGCCCGGTGATTGCTGGTTTCTGCTCCTTTTGCTCTGATACCAAATGTTAAGAAATCTTCGGATTGAATTAGAATTTTACTGGCTTATAAATAGCCTTACAAGATAACTCAAACAGAGCTGGCTTATAAATAGCCTTACAAGATAACTCAAACAGAGCTGGAAGTAATCCACATCTAACAGTCCTAGAAACTTGGTTTATAACTAAAGAAATAGATAAACCTAAAAGCACATCCCTTATTAATAGGAAAAACTATCAAATCCCTAACAAACTACCTAAAAACGAGTACTTTAACACACTTGGGTATACATATGGCCTGTTTTTGCTTGTTCCCAGCCTTATACTTTCAATACCTGGCAGTCTCCACACAATTCATCCAAAATTCCCCATTATCAAGTTGGAACCCTAAGCCTAACAACTCCGTGTCTAAGGCCTCATGACCAGCTCACCATCCTCCCAACCTTTATGCCCACCGAACACCTCTCGCGCTTACACGACATCGACTACATTCAGAAATGGGAATCTCTCACTGGAAAATCCAAATGCTTTGCTAATGTGGGGAACTCATTTTGAAGACTTTGCTGATAGGCCCACCTCCTAGTTGTTACACCACTCACCCCCCGCGTTCATGAAAATCTGACATGCATGGCCACTTTAGTGTACGTGGCCCATTCCTTTCCAGTCTTTCAGCTCGCTGCTATGTCTTCACGACATTCAAGTCACCACCTAACCTTCAAGATTTGGGAATTACAACCGTAGCCGCAACATGATGCTACAAGACACAAGAACGTGAACTTAAGGAGTAATAGAAAGCCTCTCCCAGGCTGACAGCATCACCGAGCACTGGTTCTGGGAATTTTGTAGACTGGAAACCCAGTTGTTCTTCAACACAAACGGAGGACAAGTCTTTGGCGAGATGCTATTCGCTCTTGCGGATCTGTACCAGAAGAAGCTTGGCATCAGCTTACCCTCAAGCTTGAACAGTTCATCGCCTTGGGAGTCTTTCAGTTTCTAGGCATGATACAGAGAAAGGAATTGCAGACAAGAACGCTCAAACAAAATCTGAAACTCAACTGTGCAACTTCGTTGTGGAGGATAAAAATTCAAAACCTATGAGAGTAACCATTGGCTACCTTCACTCATTTGAAGAACTCCCAGGATTTCCACGTAAGGCGAAACAAAACAGCATCCTTGATCCAAGAATACAGCAAGAAGGAATCAGTTCCTGATCAACTATACTCTCTTGTAGACCACGAAGATTTTCTTCCCATGGTCAGTTTTATGTTTCAGATTGCAAGAACAGCTGCCAACTTAGGGTTTATGATGAAGTGAATGATTTCCGGAGCAAACATATTGACAATAAGATGCACTAGAGGGATTTCCGAGCTTTGGAAGCAGCTGTGCTGGTTCCGTTGAACAGAAAACTGTGCATCGTCAAGAATAAAATGGGTATTTCTTTGGCTTATGTTTCTAAAATCTGAAGATGTGAATGGATCTACTGCTCC
Organism: Vitis vinifera; assembly: GCF_030704535.1. Lineage (NCBI taxonomy): Eukaryota > Viridiplantae > Streptophyta > Magnoliopsida > Vitales > Vitaceae > Vitis > Vitis vinifera. The sequence continues at coordinate 1,635,314 of NC_081811.1, read as the reverse complement.
AGGAGTTTGAGTTGTCGTGATGCCTTTGGATCCGTTGGTGTCAGAATTCTTGAAAGCAACCAGCAAGTCAATGGCAGTGTGCGATTCGTCGGGGTCTCAATGAAATTGAAGGTGAATGCTTAACTAAGAGCAAGGAAGAGCTCCTTAACTATCTAGTATTGTCGTCCCCTATGGTTGGTTATGTTCAAACTGGAAACCAAGAGAAAGATCCTTCAGCTCCCCATTATTACTTCCTCGGATAATTTTGTCGATAAAAGGCTCTATGCATTACGTGTGGGGGTTTAAAAAGGGGGTCAAAGAAGCCTTTGGAATGGAAACAGTGTAGCCGCGGAGATGACCAAGAGAGTGGGCAGATTTTAATATCTTCCCCCACTTTGCATTTTGTGACATGTCATGGTGGTGAGCCAGGGAATAATCGGTGATTCAGAGTCAATGTCCCAAAGTACTTAAGCCATGCGTACACTGATCACGCGCACGCGCCTTATTGGGGTCCACGTGGAAGTGATCATTACAGTGCTAGCCAGGAACAGCCATCCTCAGTGCATGACCCTAGACTGTGCATTTCCTCTGCTTCCTGCATGTATTTTGCATGGCCATCCTCATGCCTTCTTTTCGCAAAGCCCATGTGTCTCATCCTCTCTTCTGGCATGATGTCAAAATTTGATTCTCAAAACTCAAGTTTTTAAATAATTTTAATTCTACTCGTTTTCAAATAATTTTAGTTCCATAACTTTTCATCATTTCTTAGGTTTCTAGTCACAAAAAAAATTCTTGATTTTAATGAACTTGTTGCCATTTTCTTTTCGACAAACTCATTTCAACAATTTTTTTTTGATTTTGAACTTTTTTTTTTTCGATTTTCACATTTTTAATAAGCATGAATATGAAATTTATAGGATTAATTCATGCAAAATCAATTAGGCTTTGATGGATGCTCAACACATGGGATATTTTGGTTTGTTGATTGATTATTATGCTTGTTTGATTTATTCCATACTCTATAACATGCATATAATCATTTTATACTTGAACTAACCTCGTTTCATGATAATGCATTATTGATTTGCTCTCAGTTACACATCCTACCTTCCCTCATATGTCTTCTATTGTATATTTTAGTCATAGTACACTTTGATTACTATTTGGTATCCATTGAGTTCCTTATCAATTCTCATTCTTATCTCACCTTATTTAGTAAAGATCTGTTTTTAGGGATTATCTCACCTTATTTCGAAAAGATCCATTTTTAGGGACTCGGAGGGGTGTTACGGTTTTTCACTGTACCTTCCCAATAAGTAACTTAACCCCAGATCCAAATTTAGTTTTTCACATATTGTCTTTTCCAAATAAGAAGTCACATTTAAAGTTTTATTTATTTTTTTTTTAAAAAATAAAAATAAAAATAAATAGCGACTTCAGTCTTTTCTAAAAATAATTTTTTTTACAAATGAAAAACAAGTCACGTCATTGAGTGAGAGTACATCGTGCAAAAATGTAGGGTCCACAAGTTTCTAAAATTGTAACCAAACAAACTCTAATTCTTGACGGAATTCTTCACACTTATTTCCTTACTTTTCAAATTCAAATTTAAACATTTCTTCAATGTGACAATCTTTTTTCATGATTCCACTTGGTCAATAATATCAACATTGCCACCATTTGAAAAATATATATTTATTTTTTTTATCATGTGATGGAATATACAAAATTAATTATTTTGGTAAAAAAAAAATTGAAAGTTACGTTGCCTCCAATTTTATATTTCATTGGTCTATAATTATAGGTCGATCTCTTTTAAATGGCTTTCAACTCCTTATAAAAATAAAAAATAAAAATTGAATATGACTTTAGCTTAAATATAAATAGTAGGAATATAATTTAATTATTATTTTAAATATTTTATCAAACATATTTAACATATTTAATGGTTTAAAATAATTAATTAAATTATATAAATTATTAAATTGATTTAGAAAATGTAGGATATTCAAAGTGTATTAATTGGTTACCCATTTGCCAGGAGCTAATTGGATTCCATGATAGAAGAATTAAGTCCAACCTCCAATTTATTTCACCAATCATTTGCTCCGTAGAATATGATTTAATCTAATGAATGTTTGAATGGTATGCGGTTTGATTAATTAAGGTTATAGCTTGTTGCTTTCAAGCCTTTGTTTCCAATGACAGGTGTGATGATCTTTGGATGGTCATGCCGGTCATTGCAAGCTATAACTAAAATTGTTTTTCGTCTCCAAAAAGTTGGATTCAATAATAAGAAATCCCATCTTTTCCTCTTCTGCTGTCACTATCTAAATGTAAAATTTTTCTTTCCAATTTCAAACAATACCCCAAATATTTGCTTACCTCCGACAATGAAAGATTTTGTTTGTTCCTGAAAAATAATAAGAAAAGAAAAAAACATACAAAAAATAAATGATTTATTTATATTTGATTGTCTTATAAAAAATATAAAAGAAAATAAAATATAATTAAAACTAATTAAAACTTATATATTTTTAAATTATTTAATTTTTATATTGATGAGTTAAAATAAATAAAATGAGTTTGAAGTAACAAAAACAATAATTTATCGATTTTTAATCTATTTTTTTATTTTTATTCATTTTTTCTTTCCTTCTATTTTTCTTTTATGTTTTCTTTCCTTTTCATTTTCCTTCAATTTTTCTAAGAATCAAACATAGCCCATAAAGTCTTAAGTTTGGAAAGGAAACTTGGAGGAAACCTCCAATCTAGTTGTTACTATCTTCTACTCAATTCACCTTTTCTCTATTTGGTTTTCTTTTGAATATTCTAATTCTTCTCACGAGTTTTTTTTTTCATTCCAACACTTTGACTTATCTTCTCCAACTTAATGTTTTTTTCCATTCCAACATTAATGTTTTTCGTCTCCAAAAAGTTGGATTCAATAATAAAAAATCCCATCTTTTCCTCTTCTGGTCGATTGCCACTATCTAAATGTAATATTTTTCTTTCCAATTTCAAACATTACCCCAAATTTTTGCTTACCTTGGACAATCAAAGGTTACGTTTGTTCCCAAAAAATATTAAGAAAAGAAGAAAACATACAAACTAATTAAAAATTTATATATTTTTAAATTATTTAATTTTTATATTGATGAGTTAAAATAAATAAAATGAGTTTGAAGTAACAAAAACAATAATTTATCGACTTTTAATCTATTTTTTATTTTTATTCATTTTTTCTTTCCTTCTGTTTTTCTTTTATATTTTCTTTCTTTTTCATTTTCCTTCATTTTTTCTAAGAATCAAACATAGCCATAAAGTCTTAAGTTTGGAAAGGAAACTTGGAGGAAACCTCCAATCTAGTTGTCACTATCTTCTACTCAATTCACATTTTCTCTATTCGGTTTTCTTTTGAATATTCTAATTCTTCTCACGAGTTTTTTTTTTATTCCAACACTTTGACTTATCTTCTCCGACTTAATGTTTTTTTCCATTCCAACATTAATGTTTTTCGTCTCCAAAAAGTTGGATTCAATAATAAAAAATCCCATCTTTTCCTCTTCTGGTGGACTGCCACTATCTAAATGTAATATTTTTCTTTCCAATTTCAAACATTACCCCAAATTTTTGCTTACCTTGGACAATCAAAGGTTACGTTTGTTCCCAAAAAATATTAAGAAAAGAAGAAAACATACAAACTAATTAAAAATTTATATATTTTTAAATTATTTAATTTTTATATTGATGAGTTAAAATAAATAAAATGAGTTTGAAGTAACAAAAACAATAATTTATCGACTTTTAATCTATTTTTTATTTTTATTCATTTTTTCTTTCTTTCTATTTTTCTTTTATATTTTCTTTCCTTTTCATTTTCCTTCAATTTTTCTAAGAATCAAACATAGTCTTAAGTTTGGAAAGGAAACTTGGAGGAAACCTCCAATCTAGTTGTCACTATCTTCTACTCAATTCACATTTTCTCTATTCGGTTTTCTTTTGAATATTCTAATTCTTCTCACGAGTTTTTTTTTTCATTCCAACACTTTGACTTATCTTCTCCGACTTAATGTTTTTTTCCATTCCAACATTAATGTTTTTCGTCTCCAAAAAGTTGGATTCAATAATAAAAAATCCCATCTTTTCCTCTTCTGGTCGACTGCCACTATCTAAATGTAATATTTTTCTTTCCAATTTCAAACATTACCCCAAATTTTTGCTTACCTTGGACAATCAAAGGTTATGTTTGTTCCCAAAAAATATTAAGAAAAGAAGAAAACATACAAACTAATTAAAAATTTATATATTTTTAAATTATTTAATTTTTATATTGATGAGTTAAAATAAATAAAATGAGTTTGAAGTAACAAAAACAATAATTTATCGACTTTTAATCTATTTTTTATTTTTATTCATTTTTTCTTTCCTTCTATTTTTCTTTTATATTTTTTTTCCTTTTCATTTTCCTTCAATTTTTCTAAGAATCAAACATAGTCTTAAGTTTGGAAAGGAAACTTGGAGGAAACCTCCAATCTAGTTGTCACTATCTTCTACTCAATTCACATTTTCTCTATTTGGTTTTCTTTTGAATATTCTAATTCTTCTCACGAGTTTTTTTTTTCATTCCAACACTTTGACTTATCTTCTCCGACTTAATGTTTTTTTCCATTCCAACATTAATGTTTTTCGTCTCCAAAAAGTTGGATTCAATAATAAAAAATCCCATCTTTTCCTCTTCTGGTGGACTGCCACTATCTAAATGTAATATTTTTCTTTCCAATTTCAAACATTACCCCAAATTTTTGCTTACCTTGGACAATCAAAGGTTACGTTTGTTCCCAAAAAATATTAAGAAAAGAAGAAAACATACAAACTAATTAAAAATTTATATATTTTTAAATTATTTAATTTTTATATTGATGAGTTAAAATAAATAAAATGAGTTTGAAGTAACAAAAACAATAATTTATCGACTTTTAATCTATTTTTTATTTTTATTCATTTTTTCTTTCCTTCTATTTTTCTTTTATATTTTCTTTCCTTTTCATTTTCCTTCTATTTTTCTAAGAATCAAACATAGTCTTAAGTTTGGAAAGGAAACTTGGAGGAAACCTCCAATCTAGTTGTCACTATCTTCTACTCAATTCACCTTTTCTCTATTTGGTTTTCTTTGGAATATTCTAATTCTTCTCACGAGTTTTTTTTCTTCATTCCAACACTTTGACTTATCTTCTCCGACTTAATGTTTTTTTCCATTCCAACATTAATGTTTTTCGTCTCCAAAAAGTTGGATTCAATAATAAAAAATCTCATCTTTTCCTCTTCTGGTGGACTGCCACTATCTAAATGTAATATTTTTCTTTCCAATTTCAAACATTACCCCAAATTTTTGCTTACCTTGGACAATCAAAGGTTACGTTTGTTCCCAAAAAATATTAAGAAAAGAAGAAAACATACAAACTAATTAAAAATTTATATATTTTTAAATTATTTAATTTTTATATTGATGAGTTAAAATAAATAAAATGAGTTTGAAGTAACAAAAACAATAATTTATCGACTTTTAATCTATTTTTTATTTTTATTCATTTTTTCTTTCCTTCTATTTTTCTTTTATATTTTCTTTCTTTTTCATTTTCCTTCAATTTTTCTAAGAATCAAACATAGTCTTAAGTTTGGAAAGGAAACTTGGAGGAAACCTCCAATCTAGTTGTCACTATCTTCTACTCAATTCACCTTTTCTCTATTTGGTTTTCTTTTGAATATTCTAATTCTTCTCACGAGTTTTTTTTTTCATTCCAATACTTTGACTTATCTTCTCCGACTTAATGTTTTTTTCCATTCCAACATTAATGTTTTTCGTCTCCAAAAAGTTGGATTCAATAATAAAAAATCTCATCTTTTCCTCTTCTGGTCTACTGCCACTATCTAAATGTAATATTTTTCTTTCCAATTTCAAACATTACCCCAAATTTTTGCTTACCTTGGACAATCAAAGGTTACGTTTGTTCCCAAAAAATATTAAGAAAAAAAGAAAACATACAAAAAAAAAAACTAATTAAAAATTTATATATTTTTAAATTATTTAATTTTTATATTGATGAGTTAAAATAAATAAAACGAGTTTGAAGTAACAAAAACAATAATTTATCGACTTTTAATCTATTTTTTATTTTTATTCTTTTTTTTTTTCCTTCTACTTTTCTTTTGTATTTTTTTTCCCTTTCATTTTTCTCTCAAATTTTCAACATAGCCAAAAAGTCTTGAGTTTGGAAAGGAAATTTGGAGTAAACCTCCCACCTAGTTGTCACTATCTTCTCCTCAATCCACCTTTTCTCTATTTGGTTTTCTTTTGAATATTCTAATTCTTTATTTTTCCATTCGAACACTCTGACTTATCTTCTCATTGTTGTGTACGTGGTTAGACCAAACTTCTTGTCCTCTTATGGGACTTGGTTAACCCAATGGTACAATGAAAGAAAGGAAAGAGATTTTAATGTGATATAAAATGAGGTAAAATTTGTAATGTAATAAAATTGATTTAAACTTTACGATCGTAAACACATGATTTTCTAATCTATCTCCCAGAAAAATCAACATCCACAAATTTTCTTATAATTTTCAAAAACTTGGAGCTATCATGCAGGTCGCCAAGAAATTTCTCTTCCCACAGAATAAATATAGAAAGAGAAACAAAAAAGAAAAAGGAATGGGTAGAGAAAATGGAACCTCCTGGAAGTAGTAATTGGTTGGTGGAGCTTAAAGTTTCATGAAAATTTTTCTCCTTTTATGTGTGTTATGAAATAGTGATGGGAAATCATCTCTTGTTTGCCCTCATGAGTCATGACACGTTTGCATGCCACCTCCATGGCCGCATTTCATAAATTTCTTTTTGCTTTTCTATGTGTTATGAAATAGTGATGAGAAATCATCTCTTGTTTGCCCTCGTGAGTCATGAATCATGATACGTCTGCACGCCACGAAAAAGGAAGCTAAAATTCAAAATTGTATGTTAATATCAATACCCTCATTCTCAATACAAAACATTTATATACATATATATACTTTTCCTTCGACCAGTCAGAAATTTCACGTGGCAATCGCACCAGAAAATTGTGTACAGCCGCCATTATTGAGGAGTAGTTTGTCGGTTTCCTTCACTCTCTTACTTTAAATGCGGGGGCTCTGCTCTCACCATTTTCCCAGCCACCACCTTAGTCTTCGTAGTAAAAACTACACAAAAGAGAAAATATGTCTTCTCAGTCCACCATACTCTTTCTGTACCCATTTCCAAAGTGTCCGCAAACTCCACCATCTCTTTCTTCACAAAAACATGCTGGTGGTATGTTCTTGTGTTCAGTTTGCATTCCATTCATGTGTGTTTTTCTTTTTGTTTGTTTGTTTGTTTTCTTTTGTAAAAGGTTAACGGCTAAATGGTGGTCATTTGAGGAAGAAGGGAAGAAAAATGATAAAATATAAAAGAATATCATCACCATCTTCCACCTGATAGAGTGCTCTAAAATGGCAGAGAAGATAAGAAAAAAAATAAAATTTTCCTTATTTGTTTACAGGAGTTCCACCCTTCAAGCCCAAAGACAAATGGGTTAACGGTAATTTAAATGTCAAGTGCAAGGCTATATTGAAACCCCAGACTCAAGGTATGCTAGAAATTTATTCAAATTTTAGAAGCATTTACTCCTTTATATATCTATATATTAACTTGTATGCATGCAGAAATTAATGATCGAGTGGATGTGTTTCAAAATGGCGCTCCAGAGGTAAAAAAGTTGCATGAGATTGTGGAGGATGACATAGAGAAGGAGTTACCTGTTAAGGTGATTTTAATACACTATATTTTACCTTTCCTTTTTCATTTTTTTTTTAAGATCGGGGTACTGAAATTTATGGTTTTTGATGTGATTTTTGCCACTTCTACGGGAAGGGTTATGGGTCAATCGAGATTAAGAAACATGTCGATACTGTCAGATCGATGTTGAGCTCCATGGAGGATGGAGAGATAAGCAAATCGGCTTATGACACTGCATGGGTGGCTCTTGTGAAGGATATTAATGGAACTGATACACCTCAGTTTCCATCTAGCCTTCTGTGGATTGCCAACAATCAGCTCGAGGATGGATCATGGGGCGATGTCCACTTCTTCTCCCCTTACGATAGAATACTGAACACGTTGGCATGTGTCATCGCATTGAAATCGTGGAATATTCATCCAGAAAAATTCGAAAAAGGTAGAGAAAAGAATGGAACTGGACATCCATTCACTTTCTGAATGGGTTTAGTATTCATAATCAACTACACATACATATGATATGATACCCCATTAACTTTGCTTTAACCCTTTCTTAATTATCTCGTGATAGGCATGTCATTCATCAGAGAGAACATATGCAAACTTGAAAAAGAGAAGGCTGAGCACATGCCCATTGGATTCGAAGTAGCTTTTCCTTCACTCCTTGAAATAGCTGAGGACATGGGCATTGAAGTTCCTGACGATTCACCTGTCTTGCAAGAGATCTATGCTCAGAGAGATCTAAAGCTCAAAAAGTTGGTTCAGAACTCTTACTTGGAGTCATCTAAGATTAAATTAATGAAACAAATTTAATTTTATGTTCATAGATATTTAATTATTACATTTATGTGATAATTGTTCTGTTGTGTGGAATAGGATACCAAAGGACATCATGCATAGGGTGCCCACAACACTGCTCTTCAGCCTGGAAGGAATGCCAGGCCTGGACTGGGAAATGCTTCTAAACCTACAGTTCCAAGATGGGTCCTTTTTGTTTTCTCCATCTTCCACTGCCTATGCACTCATGCACACCAAAGATGAGAAATGTTTGACATATCTAAATAAGGTTGTTGAGAGATTCAATGGGGGAGGTAACTAAATTGCCCTTTATAATTCCACAATTAGAAGTTTTATTTTCACTTACAGATATGCTTGCATTCTAATTTTGCTTTGTTTTTGATTCTTTAGTCCCCAATGTTTACCCGGTTGATATGTTCGAGCGCATGTGGGGTGTTGATCGGCTGCAGCGCCTTGGAATATCCCGATATTTTGAGCCAGAAATCAAAGTGTGTATGAACTATGTATACAGGTAGTACTTATGACACATTTCTTAAGCTAATTGAAAAAAGAAGGAAAGAACTGCATACCAAAATTTATAAAGCTAAAACACTTCAAATTTCAGATATTGGAACAAAAATGGAATAGGCCCGACAAGAAATACTCGGGTTAGTGATGTTGATGACACATCAATGGGCTTTAGGCTTCTAAGATTACATGGCTACGATGTTTCTCCAGGTAAAGCATTCCCACAAGTGACAATTTCAAGAACTAGTCCTGACTTTGAATTCTATATGATATTAACGTTGAACTACAAATTTTCCTAAAAATTTAAGCTTACATGATTTAATATTAATACGCATGTCATGTTTTTTGACACCCTTTCTTACATGCGGCCATGCCTACACAAAACATACCATATTGTACTAATTTTTCTTAAACTTAAGCTTGTATAGAATTTGAGCTTAACATGCATATTGTGCTCTTTAACAATTAAGGCATAACCGATTGTGTTGATTTTTTTCTTTCTTGCAGATGTGTTCAAGCAGTTTGAGAAGGGTGATGAGTTTGTCTGCTTCCCAGGGCAGTCATCCCAGGCCATTACCGGGTTGTTTAACCTCTTTCGTGCTTCCCAGTTTCTGCTCCCCGGAGAAAAGATTCTTGAGAACGCCAGGAAGTTTTGTTCCAAGTTTCTCAGAGAAAAACAAACTTGTAATCAGCTCGAAGATAAGTGGATAATAGCAAAGGATTTGGCTGGTGAGGTATGGTGCCCACACCATTAATTTTGTGGAGGAATTTATGGTCTGAAATATGTCTTTTACTTAAACATAAAGTAAAGACAAAACCCCAGCTCTCATCACCTTCTATACCCTAAACTTGAAAGACTTTTCCATAGTTGTTTAAGACTTTAAGTTACCTATTCATTTATTGAGTTGAAACTAATAATATCAGTCGATTATAACGACAGGTTGGGTATGCTCTGGACATTCCATGGTATGCCAGCTTGCCACGCGTGGAGACAAGATTTTACGTTGAACAGTATGGAGGTGGAGATGACATATGGATTGGCAAGACTTTATACAGGTATTTATTATTTCTAATTCACTTACTACAATAATTAATTAGCTTATTAATTCAAAAATAATAATAATTAAGTTTCTTGTATAATTTACAATAATTGAAGTAAAATTTTGTCCATGGGGTAAAAAAAAGAAAAAAAGAAAAAGGCACCCATAAGACCTTATATGCGGCCATGCAATCCACGTTTGAAAGGATTGCATTTGAAAAATAAGTGAGGGTTTGATGAAATTTAATATTTATTATTTAATAATTTAATTTGAAAAATCAGTGAGGGTATGATGAAACTTAATATTTATTATTTAATAATTTAAGTTGATTTTAAGTTATTAATTTAAGATTTATTATTTATTTTTTGTTTTTAAGTATTAAGATTATTCGATAAAATTAATTTAAATTTTATTTTAAGTTATTGAATTGACATATTTACCCATTTATTATAATTAATATTTATTATTAAAATTTTAATTAATATTTATTTTCATTAATCTTAAGTAATAAATTTGTTTACTATTGTAGATTTGTAAGATAACTTAAAAATATTTGCTAGAAAAAATGAGTCATGGATTATTAAATATATTCTTGTTAGACATGAATAAATAAGATAAAAAAAAATTGGGATTCAGAATAAGTTAACTATTTTAACTTAATATATAAATTTATTTTTAACTTTAAGTTTTGATATTAAGTTATTTTATTGAATCGTACTAATCTATTTAATAACTTAATTTAAGTTATTAAATCTCTTTAAATTATGAGGCTGATTTACCAAATAGTCTCATAAGACTTTGAGTGTGCCAGGAAAAACAACAAAAGTGAGGCATCTTGTTCTTAAAAATTCTAGGCAGTAGGGTATGATTTTATTTCACGGAAATTTTTTTCAGAAAGGAAACTTATGTGTTGTTCATGTTGACCGATCTCAGGATGTACCATGTTAACAATGATATCTATTCTGAGCTTGCAAAGCTGGATTTCAACAACTGCCAAGAATTGCATCAGCTTGAATGGGACAGGATTCAGGAGTAAGTACCCACCATATGCACATATATATACACAATTAGAAAATTGCCATTATGCTAAACTCGTATATATGCTATAGGTGGTGGACGCACAGCAATCTTCAAGAGTTCGGGCTCAGCAGAGAAACCCTCCTCCTGGCTTATTTTCTCGCAGCAGCCAGTATATTTGAACCAGAAAGGTCGGTAGAGAGGGTGGCGTGGGCTAAAGCTGCCGTCCTGGTAGAGGCAGTTGCATCTTATTTCAACAAGGAAACATGTATTAAGCAGAGGAGAGCCTTCCTTCTTAAATTCGGGTACAGTGCAAGTGGAGGACGCTACAGGAAGATTAATGGAAGGTAAGATAGATACTATGGAGTCTAGGCCATGAAAATTAATCCAAAATGATAATCCAACTGACATATATATGTTGGGCGGCAGTTCTAATCTGAGCAAGACTGGAGAGGAGCTCGCGGGGTTATTACTCACTACCTTAAACCAGCTCTCATTGGATGCACAGGAGCTGCATGGCTCGGACATACATCAGCTTTTACATCGTACTGTGAGTAATATAATAATCACTGTGTATTCTGGATCCTTTTCGTATGGGTAAAAAATAAGAGGAAACCAGTACTGTTTTGATCATCCTCGAAGTCAAATAAAGTCAAATCCCCATCGAAAGGAGTTCTAGAAGGAAGAACCTATAACCTAATCAGGGTTTTAGTTTTCAAAACTTTCGTCTTTTAATTTCAAAATTGATAGATATCCCCATCAGTCAAAACACCTGTCAACTAACAATTTTCAAGTAATAAAAAAAATTAAAAACACTTCTTAAAATTACTATCAAACACATTTTTAAAATACATTTGATAATAATTCTTAAAAATATTTTTAATATTTTTAATACTTAAAAAAATAAATATTTTCAAGTGTTAAAAAAGACAAATATACTTTCGTAGAAAGTACTCTTAATAAAAGTGTATTTTTCTTTAAAAACGTTTTTTTAAAAATTATTTAGCCGTTTTCAAAATATTAATGAGACAGATTTTTTTTTTTTTTTAATTTTAAAGGTTTTTTTTATATTAAAAGTACTTTCTAAAAGTAAAAGCACTACCACATGAATATTTAATTATTAATATATATATATATATATATATATATATATATATATATATATATATATATATATATATATATATATTAGGTTATCATCTACTCAAGAGTCGAGACCTCTTCTGCCACTAAGTATACAATTCCGAATAACTAAATTACTCTCTGTTTTTCTTTTCTCAGTGGGAAATGTGGTTGACAAAGAACTTGGCAGAAGAAGATGGATGCCAAGGAGAAGCGGAGGTCCTGGTGGATGTGATAAACCTTTGCTCTGGCCGTTCAATCACGGAAGAGCTGTTGAACCATCCTCTTTATAAGCATCTCTTACACCTCACCAATGGTGTCTCTCACCAACTTAGTCCATTTTACCAGCACAAGGTACAACAACTATAACCTCAAAGCCTAATTCTATTTTGTTTATACTATCTCTATAAGGCAAGTTAAAGTGGGCTTTAGCATAATAGGGTGAACACTAAATTTTTAAAAATATATTTGATGTATTTAATTAAATCTTATATATATATATATATATATATATGTGTGTGTGTGTGATATATATATATATATATGTGTGTGTGTGTGTGAGATTCCATTTTTGGATGATATTTAAGATAATTTTCTATAGAATCAGAAACATTTACATTAAATTTATTTAATTAGACTATAATGGCCGAGAATCATCTTTTCGAATCTATTTTTTTTATTGAGCAATTAACTTTTCTAAAAGTTTTAAGTTTATAGGATTTAAGTTCAAAATACATATCTTACTTTCCGACATTTTTCAGGCACATATTGGAAGCTATAATCCTGAAAAAGAAAGTGATGTTAGTTCTAAAGTAGAACCGGACATGCAAGAACTTGCACAGTTGGTGCTCCAAAACTCCACTGAGGACATAGATCCCGTGATCAAGAGAACATTTCTAATGGTAGCCAAAAGTTTCTACTATGCTGCCTACTGTGATCCTGCAACTATTGACTCTCATATTGCTAAAGTACTTTTCGAGAGAGTAGTTTGATCTCTGCATGTAAAGATACACTGTAAAAGGCCATGACCAAGTGTGTGCTTTGATCAATACATTAAAGAAATAAAACTACTTGCACTTCAGTTGAGCGGTAGTTATGTGATATTCAGCTTACAATTTCAGATTAACATCAAGGGAATGCAAACACACCAAAAGCCTTTGAATTATTTTCTTTTTCTTTTTATTCCATTTGCTTTGTTTCATTTCTCATTTCATTTCATTTTTTTTTTGTGGAATTCTGTATAATTATAGAGATTAAAATATGTGGCTTGATCAATGTTGATAAATGTTTCTTTTGTACTCATTGAAACTTAGTAATCCCCATTAACCCATTAAGTGTTAGGCGCCCTACTGAGTAATGTGGAATGTTTATCCCTTCATTTTTAAATCTTTTTAGATGCAAATATCACTCTTAAGGATCTACAGGTAGAGCAGGGAGGACTTCAGGATGCCTTTAGAGGCTTTGGAGCTGCCTAGTGGAGTGTGGCGTATTTGTTGTGTTTGTTGGATTGGAACTTGTTTTAGTAAACTGTGAATTATGAATTTGTAATGAGACCCTATTTTGATTAAATTGTTTAATAGTGAACTTTTATTTTTGGATTGTAATGATAATTATTATATCTTGTTGCTTTTGAGTAGTGATTGAGATATTGTTAATTGGTGGAAACTCTAGTGTGATGTATGTGTAGAAAATAAAATAAAATTCAAAGCATTTTGGTTGATTGACAGTGTGGATTAGGAGGAACCCTTAAGGTCAAACCTTTAACCTGGAGTCATGGGCTAAATTTTGGGTCGTCCGAAATTTGGGTCATGACAAATTCCATCATCGAGAGGCATCAAGCCCATCTCTAACTTTCAAGGCCCTACTCTTGACTTGAGCAAGTGTATTAGCATTAAGGTGCTATGTCACGAGTGACACTTTCAAGAGGGGCATAGACATCATCTGGCAACGAGTATACTAGAGAAAACATACCCTTGTTCCCTTGTTACATGAGTGGAACAATTTATAACCTTCTCATATATACATATTATCAGTACCTTCAATAAGAGGAATAGTGGAGCGATCCCTTAATCTCTAGATGGACTCTATGTTCCATGGGCATCTAGATAACTTGGGAATATATATGGAGATAGACATCTAGGCCTAAATAATCGATGTAGTACCATGACTTAGGAGCTATCTAGGAAAGAAACAGATCCTTCCGTACATTGGAGATCGAGGGTGAGATGTGCTACATGTTATACTAGTGAAGAGTGGTCTTTAACATATCCTATTACTATGGACCAAGACATGTAACATCTTGCAATCGATTGTATCACGAAGAAGCTCATAAGGCATATATTAGACGTGTGGCATGCTTTAATTGGTTCAAATGAATTTTTCAAGATAGGACATGAATAAAAGCTCACTTATGAGCTTCACACTTTTCTAACATGTTGTTTGAATAAGCAAGAAGAATGCGATAAGAGATGCAAATTTTTATTTAATTAAAACTTTTTACAAATGTTGCAATTATTTTCATTTTTAATAATATAATTCTTAAACATAAAACTCAATAACTTCTACTACTTTTACTTCCAAGGAGAAGCAGAACTTCTTGTACTTACCATAAATCTCTGCGCAGGCCATTCACTTACAGAAGAAGTGTTGAACCATCCTCTGCATAAGCATCTATCACACCTCACCAATAAAGTCTGTCACCAACTTGGTCCATTTCATCTAAACAAGGTTCAACAATTTTACCTTCAAGATGAATCATATAATTTCTATTTGCCTCTCGTTTCATCATACATCTTTTGAGTTATTTTTCTTATTTGCTTCCCTTCATAAGTTGCGCAGCATTTTTATGGCAATTTTCATTTTTTTTGGATCTTTTATTAATGTCTCTAATTTCATCTTTCTTCCAATAGTTTTCCTCAGGAAAATAATGGCAGCTATAAACCTGAAATTGACAGCACTGTGGGCCTTAAATTATTTGAATCAGACAAGCAAGAACTTGTGCAGTTGGTGCGGGGAAACACCCCTGGTGGCATCAACCAAGAAATCAAGAGAACATTTCTGATGGTGGCCAAGAGCTTCTACTATGCTGCTTGCTGTGATCCTCCAACTATTAGTTCTCATATTGCAAAAGTATTCTTTGAGAGTGTAGTCTGAAAAAGACGGTTAAGTGAGCATTAGACTGGAATCAGACATAAATGAAATTGTGCAGCTGCTGCTCCAAAACTCCCCTGACGGCATTGACCCCGAGATCAAGAGAACATTTCTTATGGTAGCCAAGAGCTTCTACTAAAAGTTGATGAGGAGGTATTAAAGAAATAAAAATGGTTAAATTTCAGTAGGGTGGTATAAGTTTGAGTTATACCGAGCCTGTGGTAAAGGGGGGATGATGCAAAAACTTATAACAAAAATAAGTCAATAAGAGAGGCCTAAATATGATTGGATCTCACCCCTTCAAACTCTTTCCAGAAAGAGCTTTTGAGTGTTCAAATTTGTAGTTCTCCAATTCCTTTTCCCAGTCAAGAGGCAGGTTTTTTTGGTCTCAAAGAAATTCAAGAAATATAATATCAACATCAGACAAATTAATCCAGGGCTTGAGAACAAAAAAGCAACATGGTGAGACCCTGGAACTGAAACAAGCCATACAGTTTGGTCACCTTCCCTGAAATATGCATCTCAATAGGATGACAAGCAGTTCAACTAATTGTTTAATTTTACAAGAAATAAACATTCCAAATGTACTTTCACATATTTTCTGTAGCCACTTGCCTACTTTTGAAGAAGAGACACCAACTTGAGCTCAACTTCTTCTTTGGCTCGTCTATCAAAAGGATCCTCACCAATGTATAGATCTAAAATCGACCGACAAAGAAGTTGGCTCTGGATATTCCCCACCTCCTTTCCATCAACTACAGAGATTACATACAAAAACAAAACAAAAACAAAAATAAAAAAAAAATTGGGAAAGGTTAAATATATACAAGTTTCTTGCATTATTATTACTGCAAAGGAAAAAACATATGACAAGACATTTCGATCATTTCAACCAAACATGATGGGTTACTTTTAAAGAGCCAGGGTAGTTGCATTATCTTGAATAAATAAAAAGCTCAAGTTATTCCAAAGTCCATTTTGCAGAGTACAATGCTTTTGAATGTACCTTAGTAGTACCGTCCACACTGAAGAGTGAGGATTTGAGAATCTTAATCCACAAACGGAAACTCCTTTAAACCATTAACCATTCATCTTTCTCCTTTTTAAGCACCATGATATAATTCCAAAGTCCATTTGGCTACACATCTACTTTGTATCGTCTGGTGATTTTAGTAATGATCATATCATTTCAAATGATGAATTCTTCCAATCAAATTAGGTGAAAATAGAACAAGAATAATTCCCACCTATGTGATTTTAAGAAAGCTGAAAAAATCATGGACAATAATGTCATAGTGTGCCCACTGTGCCTTGTTTTAAATCTTTTGTTGGGTCATCTGGTTCAAATCAACTACAGTTGTTCTTCACATGGATTACCATTTAAATGCAAATGAGAGTTGAACAATTAAGCAAAATAAAAGAAAATAAAATAGTTTTTTGACAAATAATTTTGGAAATTAAAAAGATTAACACAAAAGATAACCACGTCTTACTTGTTGTGCGGAGCACATGTCCCCGTTCCCTTGATAGATCTATCACAGATCCCTTGGGTATTTTATATTCATCTTTAAACTGGGAAGTGAACCTGCGACAGAATTGGCTGTTAGGCTAAAAGAGAAATAGAAAACATGTGACATTTCTCTTATAAATTGAGACATGATCTATCACAATCTGATTTTCTTCAACAATGATCCATCACAAAATCCAAATAATGATTCTTATGATTCTACTGAAAAAGCACACCAGCTGATACTTCAAGAACAGAACTGGAATAATGAAGACACAGTAAGGAACTAGTGGAGGACTGATAAGAATAAGATGCAAGTACAACAAAAATATGCAATTGACCATACATACAAAATAAAAAAAAATAAAAAAAATGCAACCTAAACAAATTGCAAAACAGAATGCAGTCATTTACAGGAAAACAGACAGACAAAAAATGGACACCAGAATATCCCACATGAAACTCCCCTCCAAATCCAAAAGCTCTTCATGATTCAAATCAATAACCATTAATTCAGTTGATACTTAAAAAGAAATGATAGGAATATTAGATATCAAGATAATTTACCTATGAAGCAATTCTTTGTTATCTGATCCTCCAAGCTTTTGGAGTCTGCTGCCTACAGATTCTTCAAAAGCATTACGGACAGAACGAATGCTCAATCTGCTGTAGACTATTTGAAGTCTAACAGTCATGCATATATCAGCTTCCATAAGGTCTTTACTGAGATCCTTCCTTTCAGAAAAGGATAATTTTCCATATTTTTCACTCAGCAATCTTTTTAAGTCACCATCATCAGCATAAACACCTGTGGATGGCAAATGATGTTACAATGGAAACATTTGCAGACTAACATTGAGCCTGTGTTTCATAGTGATAGTATCATAATGCTTTTATAAACCATAACATTGTGCAGATACCACCGGCTATGTAATCTTGCAACATTGGGGTACTTGCAAAAGTTATTATAGTCTTGAGGGTGCCGAAAATAAATGAGTTAATGTAATTGAACAAGAGGTCCAAAAAGAAGTGTTTGTCATAGTGGACTTAGGACATGTTCCATGTCAAAGAACTTAGTTATGTAGGATAATGATACATGGTTCTTTAGGAAATTTGATAAACTCAATTGGAAATAGACCACAAAATGTAACCCAAAATTAAGTTGAATGCTTCAGACAAACCGAATCATGTTGAACATACCTTGTGGCAGAAGTGGCCCTGTTGATTTTTACTCAACATAAATTAGTATATTCAAGCTTTCAGCTCATAATATCCAAATTCCATTTTTTCCAATTCACACATAGGTATAATTTTTTTAAAGTATAATTCATAAATCTTTTTTTATGTATTTCAAGATCATACCATGGGATAGATTTATAACAAGGATTTACAATGAGCATCTTTTTTTTCTCCATTCTAATGTCATGGACTCAAACAAAAAGATGAACCCATCCATATTAAACTCATGAAAGTCGGTTCCTACTTAAACTTTTACAAACATCCACATACTAATTATCGAGAACCAAGAGCAGCGCACACTAAGCCTATGACATATGACATACAGTTATTAAAGCATGGAATGGAAACTGAACCATTAGATTGGAACTTCAGTGTTAACAGTTACTAGGCTGCTTATGGTACAAGGTAACTTTTTTATCATCAGAGCCATTTCTATTCAACAAAAACTCAGATATTCTTACCAAAAGCAAAAATTCAATGATTTTGGCAACAGTTCACCAGAATAACCATAAAGAGTATCAAACATTAAAAAGAATCCACTCTTACAAATTCCAAATATGGTTCTAGGACTATCAATAAATTCACAATGAAAGCATTCCTCCTCAACTATACGACCAAAATTTTCTCCCAATGCTTAAAAATTCGCAATGCGGTTAAGACAAGTCATACAATAGCTGCTTCTGTTAGATACTAAATTTGTTCTGGATTATGCAGAAAATGCAACTAAACCCAAGTAATGCAACACAAAATTGAAGAAAAACATTGGATAGATTTCAGATGGTAGTAAAGGAAAGCGGTACCAAATGCGTAGACATCGATGTTCTTCAGTCCCAACACACTCTTTTTCCGCAACCCAGTTCCGAGAAGCTGCCGAGAATCGTTCAAAATCGAGGGAAACAAAACCCCAGTTTTGGATTCGGAGACTGAAGAAGGATTGTCAGCTATGGAGAGAGAGGCCCAAAAGGGGGAGGAGTGATTGGAAAAGAAGTTGAATGCGTTTTGGAGAAATGGATTTATGGGGTTCTGGGAGACTGCGACAGCGGCGGCGACGGCGGCGCCAGAGGCTGCAGCTACGGAAAATGCCGTGGCGGCCGCAGAGAAGGAATTGGAGGACCGGTGGCGGGGATTTGGGGGCTGAGAAAACGAGAATGGGAACCTCAGAGAAACCATGGTGCTTCTTGTTGTTCTTCTTTGGTAGGTGGCGGTTAAAATGAGGTTGTGTGTGATTGGGCACGTGCTATGCACGTGAGATTGGTGGTTATTTATTGGGCTTGATGAGGACACTGAGGAGCGAGTGTGACTTGGGTTTGTATAGGCCCACATAGAGGAGGGAGTTTGGTGGCAATTTTTTATTGTGAATACATATGACAACGGGGCAAATTCGAGATGGATGACACCCATCACAACCCATCTTGATCGACTCGGTTCAATTCATGGATTATAATCGATTGGATTAGCCTACATCAGTTTAGTTTAATTCAATTAGATAATCGACTAATTCTTTAAAGCGGCAATTTGATGGTTAAAGTTTGATACTATAATTATGTCTTACCCTACTTGATATTATGGTTGTGGCTCACCCAACTCTTGGATATATGGAATGATAAGAGGGTCTTGATTTAGTTATTGGACTTTGATGACCAGGTTCAATGAAAAGCCCAGCCCAAGAATTGAAGCCCAAAACAAATTCTTATAATTATGTAACTTGCATAGGATTTAAAACTCTTGAATGAGTAAAAGGCATACGTAACCACCAACTTAACCCATGTATTTATATTTATCAAATTGTTGGACTTTGGGCCGAGTTGGACCAAGAAGTTGGATACACCCTAGTCAAAGCCCAGCCACAAGGCCCATTTACATTCCTATCTTATAAGCAAAGCTTTTCATACCATACCATGAGCACTGTGGCACTATAGATATTTTACCAAGAAAAAAACGCCATGAGTCTGATGGACAAAACCAAAATGAAAAATAGAAATAATTGAATTTAAATAAATAAAAAGAGAAAAATCATAGACATTGGGCTGTTTGTATTGTTCTTCCCACACATTCCGAAAGCTTCTTTCAAGTGATGAGTTTCTTCTTAGATTGAATAACACTGAAAATGGGCCTGAAACACTCAACCCAAGCCCACCAAACAAAAGGCTGCACGTAGCCCAATGATATGATACACAGATTCAGGTTGGCGTGCAGCCCATTTAGCCCAATGACTATATGGGTTCATTAGGTGTAATTGTAGAATCATCAAATTCCAAGGGCTCCAAGGCTTTGTGTATTTTTCTCCTTAATAAACATAATCATCTTTGTTAACTTCTTGGATTTAAAGCCAAGTTTCGATAAAGAGTTAAATTTCAAGACCACCCTACTGATTTACCTAAACTTGATATGGGCGGTCCAAGCCATCCTAAACCCAAATCAAGAGAACTCGAGTTTGACCTAACTCAATCATATATAAGATGATCCTTCTTACTAAACCTAATCTATCTTTGAAGACAAAAGCTCCTATGAACTTAGAAGGTATCTAATCCGCAAGATCCCCATGCATAGATACTCTATCATTTTCCTAAGAGACAAAATCCAATATATTCCATTTTCAAGATGTCCAAATTTTTATATCCAAGCTTAATCCTTGTTCTTAAATGGAGAGACAATACAAAAGACCATGTGAAAAAACCATAAAAATTAAATATTTTATTTGTAATGCCAAACCCAAGAGATGGTGACAACCTAACAAATAATAATAAGTTATTTAAATAAAAATATTTACATAATGGAAAAAAAATTATGGAATTCCATGGTAGAAAAAAACACACAATGATAATATTGTTTTCCATTATTGAATTGTATTTTTTGAGATAACTTTTTGTTGTTTTATTGAGTGTCTTAAATAGATATATACTTCTCATTATTTTATTTGGAGTGGGTGTTGGAGGCAAAGTGTTTTTTTTTCCTTTTTCCTTTTTTCTTTTCCACCGTCATCAATCTTTAGTGGTTGTGACAAATAAAATTATTAATTCATCATTAGTTATTACATGCTCTTAGCATGTATGGACGTGATAGATCTATCTTACCTAATACTCCAATAACATTATATAATCATTTTAATTCAGACGTAGAGCTATCTTATATAATTAGGCAATAGGGATTAGGAAGTACACATTTCAATAACATTATAATCATTTTAGTTTAAAGGTAGATTTATCTTATCAAATTAGGCAATAGGACGATGTATAGTTAATCATTTTGAATGTTATGATTCATTTGACTAGGTGGGTTCAATATGCCCCAATTACATCCTAATACAATAAAAAGACAAATAAAAAAATGTTCATTAGAGAGAAAAAAATCACAATATTAGTGTACCATTCAATTGACAAAGAAAATTGGGTTATGTGTAAGAGTTTTTCCTTGTGACTTTTCCAAAGTCATGCTCATAAATCTAATCATGGAGTTAACGGTATGCAAAATGGAACATCCTATATGTTACAATCGTTGAAATAATTCAATAATTAGTACTAATTCCTATATTATGATACTCACTAAATAGGTATAGTAGGACATTCTTAAACCCTTGCAACGAGAGCAATGCCTCAAAAAATTATTATATAATGAATCTATGAAACTCTCAACTATTATAAGTCAAGCTAGCTAAAATCTCTGAAACTTTATCTTTTAACTATTACGCGTTAAGGTGAGACTAAGCAAGTATTTTGAGTCATGCAAGCTCTCATCTTTGTACGAAGTAAGGGAATTATTACTATGTACATGTGTATTTGAATCAAATATATTTTATTCTAAATTGTTTAAAAAGAAAAAAAGAAAAAAACAAAAGAAGTTAACATTTGTGTTTGTATGATTTACGAAACTTATAATATTAATTAGGAATGTCATTACATAATTCCTTGTTCTCTAAATTTTTTTGAAATTGGAATAAATTATTAAAAAAACCCATGAAAATCACTTTTCTAACTCCCATTATGATTGGACATGCATGCCAACCAAAGACTTCTTTTATATTTGCACTTAGAAACACTTTCCAAAACATAAATTACTTATGTCTAAAAATTATTTTCTACATATATATTGGAACCTAAATTATTACAAGTTTACCAAACTTACATAGTACATCCTTATATATATATATATATATATATAGAGAGAGAGAGAGAGAGAGAGAGAGAGAGAGAGAGAGAGATCACTAATTTCTTGAGTGAAGAATTCAAATAGATTAATTTGAGCTTTCGACGTCACTTATTTCAGAGAGAGACTTGAATGAAGAATTCAAATCGATTAATTAGAGTTTTCAACGTCACTCATTTCATAAAGAGAGGGAGATATTTTCTAACCTAAATTATTACAAGTTTACCTAACTTGCATACTATATCCCTATATATATATATATATATATATATATATATATATATATAGAGAGAGAGAGAGAGAGAGAGAGAGAGAGAGAGATTTTCTAACCTAAATTATTGCAAGTTTACCTAACTTACATTGATATCCCAATATATACATATAGAGAGAGACAGATCATTAATTTCCTGAGTGAAAAATTCAAATATATTAATTTGAGCTTTTGACATTACTCATTTCAAAGAGAGACTTGAGTAAAGAATTCAAATAGATCGATTAATTTGAGTTTTCGACATCACTCATTTCAGAGAGAGACTTGAGGGATGAATTCAAATAGATTAATTTGATCTTTCAATGTCACTCATTTCAAAGAGAGAGATATTTTCTAATATAAATTATTACAAGTTTACCTAACTTACATAGTATATTCCAATATATATATATATATATATATAGAGAGAGAGAGAGAGAGAGATCACTAATTTCTTGAGTGAAAAATTCAAATAGATTAATTTGAGTTTTGGACTTCCCTCGTTTCACTTAGAGAAAGTGATATTTTTTAACCTAAATTATTACAAGTTTACCTAAGTTACATGGTATATCTCAATATATATATATGAGATTGCTAATTTTTTGAGTGAAAGATTCAAATAAATTAAATTGAGGTTTTCACTTCACTTATTCCGAATTCAAATAGATTAATTTGTTGACTTTCATGTACAACAAAATGCATCAAGCGACGCATAATGAAGATAGATGCTGAATTTAGCATTAATACTTTATGTCATTCAAATCTTATCATTAGATTGCGTATTAATTAGACTTTTGACTTTTATACAGTAGACTACTTCTGGGCTTTGGTGTCATTCTTTTTTTAACAAAATTGCGGCAAGGTTGGTGAAGAATGGTCTTTACCGAGGTGGACAGAGAGCAGAGAAGACAAAGGTTGTGAGGGTGATGAGCCCTGACTATTTAATTATGGCTTGTAAGTGAAGGGCCATCGCAGACTCTGTGTGGCCGAGACAAACCAACTGGATATGTACAGACTCAATTCACAAGCCCCCACCGACTCCATGCTTGACCCCCCGCATCAATTAAATATCGGAAAATGCTAAGGTACGTATTGATACCTTTTGGAACCAAAACCTGGACGTTTCAACATGTACGATAAGATTAATATCATTGAATAAAAGTATAAACATATGTGATAAAAGTATAAACACATGGGATAAAAATATACAAGTACAAAGAAATGAGATTAGTAACAAAGAAATATGACTAGAGACTATATATAATAAGATTTAGATCATTGAATAAGGGTGTGGATGAATCACATCAAAATATAAGATTAAGATTTAGATCATTGAATAAAAGTATAAACGAATGAGATCAAAATATAAATGTATAAAGAAATATAACTAGATATTATGTACGATAAGATTTAGATCATTAAATAAGGGTATAGACAGATGTGATCAAAATATAATGGTAAGATTTAGATCATTGAATAAGTGTATAGATAAATGATATCAAAATATAAAAGTAGAAATAAACGAGACTAGATACAAATAATAAGACTTATAAATGTGTACGTCACATTATCTAATTGGTGATGCATATTCGATAAGTACAAAAAAGGCATACTAATGTATTGTAGTGTTTTTTCCATAAGCATTAAAAAGTACATTAATGTATTATAATTAATCCTTTAAGTTACATTTGATTGACGTGGTAAAATAAGATATGATTTGTTGGATAGAAAATGCATATCTTAAAATATGATTTTCAATGAGATATGAAATCCTTAAATATTATATCCAATAGACATCATATCTTAAAATAATATATCAAATGAAATGTATTATATTATGTTATATGTATATTTAGTTTATAAAATGAATAAAAAAAAAAACATGAAATATTTATTATTTTTCCAATGTTTAAATAAAAATGATATTATATTTCAATATTTTCTATTTTTTTAAAAAATAAAATCTTTTACTTTTAACAATATTCATGATTAAAATATTTAAACTTTATAAATAAATTTTTTATATTATATTATTCAATATACAAAAATAACACATATAGATATATTAGTTATTTTTTTAACCATAAATTTAATTTTATAACAAAAAGTCTTTATTTTGCAAAAGAAGTAATATAAATAAAAAAATTTAAAATAAATAAATTTATAATACATGATATATGCATATGCTATATCTTAACAACTATAATTTATTTCAAAATAATGCACATAAACTCTTAAAATATAATTCTAATTGGGTTTCAAGAAATATTTAATCAATATCAGGGTTGAATAGCATTAACAAAATGGTTTTTTTTAAAAAAAAAAAAAAATTAAGAACAAAAATAAATTAATTTGAGCAAAAAATTTGTGGATTAAAAAAAATTCTCAAAATGACAGCATTGTTAGTTAATATTAATTGAGTTTTAAATAGAATAAAATTTATAATGTAAATGGATGAGAAATCAAACCTTAAAAGATGAAAAATAGAACGGTAATTTTTTTAAAAAAAAAAATTCAGATTTTTAATGATAAATTTTTATAACATTAATTAATATTAATAGAGTTTTAAAGAGAATAAAATGTATAATATTGATGGATGAAAAATTCAAATCTTAGAAGATGAAAAATGGAATGGTCATAAGAAATTTAAAAAGTTTTTAAACTTTTAATAATATTTTTTTATAACATTAATTAATATTAATAGAGTTTTAAAGAGAATAAAATTTATAAGTTAATGGATGAGAAATTTGAAAGTTTTCAAACTTTTAATATAAATTTTTATAACATTAATTAATATTAATAGCTGGTTTAAAAAAGAATGAAATTTATAATATTAATGGATATTAATAGGGTGGTAATAAAATAAATTCCATAACTTTAAATATTAATAGGTTGTAATAAATAAACTGTTAAAGGGTATTTTTAAAATTAAAAGTAAATTAATGGACATTCTTGATATGAAAAAATTGACAAACACAACATAATTTTATATGTAGTATAGATTAACATATTTTATTTTATATATATAGGTGTTTGTCACTTTTTTATTTCCAAAAATAATATTATCAATACTGATAAACAACTTAAATAGGTATTTAATATTTTAATTTAGTTAGGGTTTTAATTACTTGACGTAACAAAAGTCGCTCTAAAAATTGTCATTACAAACTTAAAAAGTAATTCAAAATTTAACATTCTTCATACTAATAATCAACTTAAATGAGAATTTAATTTTTTCATTTAATAAAGATTTTAATTATTTGAGGTAATGAAAGTTATTCTTAAAATCGTCGTCACAAATTTAAACAGTAATTGAAAATTTTATATTTTCATTTGCCCCCAATTTCCATTCCATCAAAGTTTTAATTGGGATTTAATTTAAGGTTTTAATTATTAACTTATCTTTCATTTCCTAAATGAAATAAATTAATTTTTTTAAAATTACATAAAACTTTTTACTTTTTATAATTTCCATTCATTTTGAGATATTTAAATCTTTTAAACTTTTTATAACATTAATTAATATTAATAGTTGGTTTAGAATATAATGAAATTTATAATGTTAATGGATTTTAATAGTGTGGTAATATAATAAATTTCGTGATGTTAAATATTAATAGGTTGTAATAAATAAATTGTTAAAAGGTATTTTTGAAATTTAAAAGTAAATTAATGGACATTCTTGATATGAAAAAATTGACAAACACCTCATACTTTTATACGTAGTATAGATTATATATATACAGGTGTTTATCACTTTTTTATTTCCAAAAATACCATTATCAATACTAATAATCAACTTAAATAGGTGATTATCTTTTCATTTAGTTAAGGTTTTAATTATTTGACGTAACAAAAGTCATTCTTAAAATTGTCATCACAAACATAAAAGATAATTTAAAATTTAATCTTTTCAATACTAATAATCAATTTAAATGAAAATTTAATCTTTTCAACTTAAAAGGTAATTCAAAATTTAATCTTTTCAATATTAATAATCAAGTTAGATGACAATTTAATTTTTTTATATTTAGTTAGGGTTTTAATTATTTAACTAACAGAAATCATTCATGAAATTGTTATCACAAATTTAAAAGGTAATTCAAAATTTAATATTTTCAATACTAATAATCAACTTAAATGAAAATTTAATATTTTCATTTAGTTAGAGTTTTAATTATTTGATATAACGAAAACCATTTCTAAAATTGTCATTACAAACCTAAAAGATAATTTAAAATTTAATCTTTTCCATATTAATAATAAATTTAAATGAGAATTTAATCTTTTCATTTAATTAGAATTTTAATTATTTAACCTAATGAAAGTTATTCTTGAAATTGCCATCACAAATTTAATTAAAAATTTAATCTTTTCATTTACCTCTAATTTTTATTCTTGTTTTAATAAGGATTTAATTTAAGGTTTTAATTACTAACATATCTTCTATTTCCTCAATGAAATAAATTATTTTTTTAAAAAAAGAATTTACATACAACTTTTTATCTTTTATAACTATAATAGTGATTTACATTCATTTTGAGATATTTAAATTTCTTAAACTTTTATATTTAATTAAATAATAGTGAAATAATAATAACACTTAATTATTATGCTATAAATAATTATTGAATAAAAAGTTTCATCACTCATTTATATTATTTATTTAAACAAATTTAAATTTTATTAAGAAAATTACAAAATTACTTTTAAAATATTAAGATTTTGATATAGAATTTACCAAAATGATGAAAAATTTTCTATTGGGATTTTAATTCTTTTGATTTTTTAAAATATTTTTAGATATATATATTGTTTGATTGATTAATTTGATATATTATATATTTTTCTTTGATATGAAATTATTTAATTTAATTTGGATGTTATTTTCTATCTTTAGAAATAAAAATAATAATAAGTTTTACAAAATATATAATGGTTTTTAAAAATAATTCTTAACAACATAATATAAACCAATAATTTTATAAAGAAATTTTAAATTTAATATATATATATATATATATATATATATATATATTTAAAGAAAGTGTATGGAAACATGAAGAAAAGAGGCTCCCCACTTCCCTTCTCACTCATTTTGTTCTTCTTCTGTATTTAAAACCCTAGGAAGAAGATACAGAAGTAGAGAAACGAAAGGAAAGGAAAGGAAAGTGGGACTGATCAGGAATAGAAAGTAGTATGGTAGATTAGTAAGGGACGATCATAAATAGCAAGGATAAGTTGCAGAGATGCAGAGAGCTTTGGTTGGAGACTTGGGGGGATGAGTCTGTCTTCTCGCTTTATAAAAATCCATGCAACAATACCTGGGTTCTCAGAACTCACGAGCGTGGGAAGACAAAAATTCTAAGGGATCAGACTCACGCCCACAAGCTTTCAAAACTTAACATTCTTCGATGCTGCTTACAATGAATAATAAATAGCCATATCCAAACAAGACTCGCTTCCTCGGAAGTGCCGGAAAATTTAACGTTCTCTTCCGCTACTCCCAAGAATTATCAGTAAAATTTTGGTAATATAAAGTATGTATATATGTGTGTGAAGTGGGATGTGAATTTTTGATCGACTGAGAAGGTCCAAGGTAAAAGACAAAGAGTCTCTTACTGTGAGAAATGCCTAGAGCGTTTGTGTCTATCCTCAGATGTGAAAATCCCAAGCAGGGAGAAAAATTTCTATGAATTCTGTATTCTAGACTGAAAAAATTAATCCATGTAGACATAAGTTTTGCCTGCTTGAGCGAAGACAAAAATCTGTGTCAACTTTGCAGTTTTCTAGGAGGCAAAATATTTCAGAGAGAAGTCCTTTCCAGCTGCTCAAAGGGTCAACAATTACGAGGGTAAAGAGGTTTTTATAAAGGATTTGCTATTGGGAGAGAGAGAGAGAGAGAGAGAGAGAGAGAGAGTTTGATTTTTGGGAATTCCCAGTGGGGGAAAGTCCCATGAAAATATGGAAGAAATTTATGAGTAATTAAATTGAGGAATGGACATAGTAATAATGGCAAAAAGAATTAAAAGGGATCATGGGAAAAATTATGAGAAAAGGGTGAGGATAATTTTTTAACAAATTTCTACAATGTAGGATTTCCCTCTAACCCCTCTCAAATCCCTCTATTCTTTCTCGAGAAACCAAGGGTAAATATTTTGAAAAACAATTTTTAAGAATACCTTTTTATATTTATTGTTTTATAAAATAAATCTTTATTTAAAAATTTAAAATATTTTCAGTCTATTTTTTTTATATTTTTAAATATATTTTAAAAATAATTTATATATATTATTTTATTTTTAATCATTTTTCATATTTATATAATTATTTTTTAAAACATCTCTTAAAAAATATTCTATTTTTTATTTTTAAAAATAGAAAATAATCTTCCATTTTTTTGTTGTAGTTTTTTTTCTCTAAAAAATAGAAAATTATTTTAAAAAAATGTTACCAAATAAACCCCACTAAATTGTTTTTTTTATTATTAAACCCGTTTTCCCTTTTTAAAAAACAAATTAAAAAAATTTTGAAAACAGTTACCAAACAAACCATTAACTTTTCCTTTCAAAAGTCTCGATTTAAAAAATGAGTTTGAAAAGGTAAAGCCAAAAAAAAAAAAAACATCATTCTAAGTTTTAAAATATGTTTGAAATACTGGGCTAGAGAATAACAATATATTGATTATACTGACAATAAAAACTTGACTCATAATTCACTTTCTTTCTTTTTTAAGGAAATTAAAGGCCCATGACTAGAGAAACAAGACAAATACAAGTCACAAGGAGACTTTTTGGGTGCTGAGGCATGAGTCCAATCCAATTTTCAAGAACCCAAGTGACAGTAGAAATTAACAAACAGACTGCAGAGGGTTTTGAAAAAACAAAACAACCCTTCACCATTTCACATGGGCCAAGTTTCCTCACAATCCCAGTGGCTTCCCAAATCTTTGCTTAAGATCCCTCTATACCTTTGCAGCCACACCATATACCATACTATCAGTCTACGTCATTAGAGGCCTCAGAAATATATCTACCATACAATCCATCACCAGTGGCACATTCAGATTATATTAATAATAATTGGAGGGAGAAAGGGAAGGAGAAGCCATCAACTCAAGCTCTGTATGTATCATTTCGTCATCCAAATTTCAATGATGGAGAGAGTAATAACAAACCCTCCTACTGATAATTCAATCATTTCACCATAATTAGTCTCCAAGAGGAAAATCAGCTTAAGGGCCACTTGGATTTTGTTCAATCCCACCTAATATTTGCCTTTGGTTGGTTGGTTTGATGTTTACATTACAAGGGATGTTCATAATTATGGCTTAAGATTAGGTTTCATTGGCTCCAAAGCTTCCACATTTTCTTCTTTGAAATCAATCTTTTTGCCACATTTTCTTCTGTGAACATTGATACCCACTTGACCCTGTTGGTGCATTCCATCCACATTGCCATGTCCAATAATATTTGGAACTTGTGAACTGTGATACAGTATGTTGTGACGGGGTCTCACCCTTTGCTCTCTTTCTCTTTCTTGCTGTTTCAATTTTATGATGTGATTGTTGTACGAATATGGGAATTGAAATGAATGAAAATAGGGTGAATCATAATGCTATATCAAAAATAAAAATTAAAAACCTAATAATTAAAATAAACATTTCATAATTTAAAATTTAATATAATGAAATTAAAATTTTTAAGAACATATTAAACATCTTTTCCTTATTTAAAAACAATAGAATGAGAGAAATGAAATTTTTATTATTATTAAATATAGGAAGAAATTTAAAATAAAATAAAAAACATGGGAAGAAAAAATGGAAGATAGAAGCACAATCAATGGAGAAAACAAAAAAAAATATATTAAGAATGTGTTAGGAATGATTCCAAAAAGTGTTTTTATTACTTGTAATATTTGAATGATAAAAATTTTCAAGTATTAAAAATATTTTCTAAAATTACTATTAAGGTTCTAAATTAATTTGTAAAAATTGATAATTACATTGATTCTATTTTTTATTTGAATTTTTATTTTTAGAAGAATAAAAGAGACAAAATAAAACCTTCCAAAATTGATATCATAAAAATGAGGCATTAAAAAGTGGGAAAATGAAATGCCTAGTGGGCCCTGTACTTTGCTAATTCTGATTTTTGCAACATTAGGTCTAATAATTGATAATATTACTTTATTTAGAAACTCAACGATTATTACAAAAATTAAAATAAAACTAATTTTAGGAAAGCAAATCTACTAAAAATGACATATGAGATATTAAGTCAACTTCTGTCACCCAAGTGGACCCTTAGTCAACTCTGGTCACCCAGGTAGACCCTTTTTTGAACATAGAGAGAGATATTGCTTTTATACAATAATGTGTTTTATAATTATAATTATTCTAATACAAATTTTCCTAAGTTATTTGCTTGTAACATGGCATAAGGCATAAGGGGTACCTTTCAGTTGTGGTTAGGGATCCCAATCTTATTTGATTTTTAAATGACATGCAAATTTATATATAATTTTTCACAAATAATATTATTCTTTTTAGGTAGCATAGTAGACTATAAATGGAAATAGTGAAACGAATTAAAAATTAGAAAAATCATTGTCAATTTTTTGCTCTATTTGGATATTGAAAATGTTGAGGAAAGTGAAAAAAAAAAAGTGAAAAATGTAAGAAAAATGAGAAAATAAGGTTAAAAATTTGGAAGAAAAACTATATGTTAGTGTATTTTGTTTAACCGATAATTTTACTATATTTGTTGTTAATTTGATACAACTTATTTTTTTGGGTTTTATCTATTTTATGGTAACTTCAAATTTCATTGTATTTGAATTCAGGTAAATTCAAAGTCATAAAATTCAAGGTGGGTATGCATTTATGATTGTTAAAGCTTTTGGAATGATTAATAGAAAAAAAAAATTAGAGTTAAAATTACCTTGTATTTCTTAATTTGATCTCTACTATAATATTGAATATTGTTTTTGGTAAAATTTTAAAGTATAGTTATCTCCAAAATTGGTGTTTGATTTAAAAAATAGTTTTGAAATGTTTTAAAATGAACAAATTCTTTGTAATTAAATATTGTGCTTAGTGAGATTTAAAATTATGTTTTATGTGTTTGATTGATTTTAAAATGTAAAAAACCTTCATAATTAAATAATACTGGTTTACATATATAAACAACAATGTTTTATTGAAAAGTTATAAACTTTCATGAATCCTAAGAAAGTGTCGTTGTTGATGAAAAGCTCAATTCTCTATTCCTCGAACATTTGAGGATTTGTCTTGAAAGTACATTTGGTGTCAACCAATGTAAGAAATAAGGTCAAAATCTTACAATAAATCTTCGATTTCAAGAAATTCTCTAAAAAACAAAAGGAAGTCCTACATTGAGGACATGAAAAAAAAAAAAGTATAAGTATTATGTCAAGGTTTAAAAAATGAGTATGTGTTGGAAATATAAAACTCATAAAACTTTTATAAAAAGTTCTGAGTAATTCACTAAGAAGTACAAGAATTGTTACTTTGACAACACGAAAAGTGAGTATATGTATTGACGATATAAGATCCTAGGGATTAGATATATCTAGTTAGAAATCTCACTATAAAACTCCAGTAAGAGTTTTGAGAAATCTACTAAGGAACATAAAGAAGTGTTTCATTAAGGAAGTGGAAAAAGAAATCAAAGTTGGCAATATGAAATCCATGAAATTTCAATAAAAGTTCTTTGAGGGATTCATTAGGAATATTACGAAGTGTTGTATGCCAAAGACATGAAAATGGAGTACAAGTATTGATGTCATAAGATTTTAGGAAAATAAGTACATCTAATCAAATAAAATTATATATCTTTTTCATATATTACACCTAATATGTTGGTAGGTAGATTTTTGTCATTATACCTTGTTCATTACGAGCAACCAGTTTTATTTATTTCATGATATTGTTTGCTCTCATAATTAAAGAATTAATCCGAAGAGACAAACTAAAAATTAGTAATAAAAAATATAATTTATGATTAATTTAGGGAATACCGGTACTTATTTCTCTTTGGGTAGTTTTATATATCAAGATTGTATAAATAAAAAAATTACTATAAGTTAACATTAAATAAATAAATAAGATATAGTAAAATCTCAATAAATTAATAACATCATTTAAATAATAAATTTTTTTAGTCTCAACTCAAGTTAGTGTACTAAATTAATAACTTTGTTAAATGCATAAGATAATAATTATTTTAAAAATCTTTAAAGGTTCAATGAAATATAAATTAATAATAAGTAAAGCACATAAAAAAAATTAGAGAAATTATTATCTTAGCAAAACTATTTATTTATTGATAAATGAATAATTTATTAATTTAGAATAATATATATATATATATATATATATATATATATATATATATTATTTTCTACCATTAATTACTTATACATATATGGTTTATAAATCCAAAATCAATGCATATCACCATTAAGTTAGTACATATATAGAAATTTAGAGACTCCAAAAAAAAAAAAAAAAAAAGATTGTTGTAAATGGTAGAAAATAAAAGAACTTCTAAAAGGAAGAGATATGATGTCAAAAAGCTAATAAGGTATAAAGAGGTTTCAAGTATGAGTAAAAATTATAAAAAGTTATTCATATTATGAGGTTTTATTTGGTATTTTTTATGGACTTCCTTATTTAACGATATTATTAATTTAGTATATAGACCCAAGTGGAATAAGAAAAAATATTATTTGAATAAAATTATTAATTTATCAAATATTAATTTGTCGAGCTTTTATTATAGTAAAAACATGATACTCTTTTACATTAATAAATCCATAAATTATTTTTTATTGATAAATCAATAACCATTTTAAAAGTATATTTTATGGTGTTATATTTTAGGGATTTGACAACATTCTGTGTCCTAATTAATATATCATAACTAATTTGTTAAGAATCAAGAATGGGCATTCCAAACATGGAATGTAATCCTAATGTGATGGATAGAGGATAAGGACTAGAAAATACCTTAATTCTCATTTCTATTTGAAGGAAGATTAATGAATTATTTTAAACCTTAAAAGCTAGAACACACCATGTGAAGAAAATGACACACATCATGTGAATAAAAAAATAAAAATAAAAAAGGCAAAAAAAGGGTATTCATACATTGAAGGGCTTAAAATAATATAGATTTTAAGATTTTTTTTTTATTGAAAATTTTAATTCATACAAAAAAAAGGTTATTCTTAGATATTGTGTAATCTCGAAATTAAGGTGGGTGGACACACAAGGAAAAGAAACGTCTCAATTCCTAGTTCACACTTGGAAAATTTTCCATTCTTGAAATTTTTTCCACAAAAAATATGGTACTTTACTTATATTATTTTCTGATATAATTTACTTACCATAGATTAATTGTATAGTCATCAATGACACTCTAAATGTTTTGGGCCATCAAAGCATTATAAATTTGCTTTCATATACTGTCATCTCCATTTTATTTTTTTCTTGTTTGCCAAACATTCAACATATTAGGGCAGCAACAATTTGAACGTCAAGTCTTGTCTTTGATTTTCTCTATCACCTATCGCCTACATTATCCTGTCAAGTCTCAACAAAAGTTCTTGATTCTTTCTTCTTGTTAATTTCTTGTTTCTTTCATTATTAATATTATAATTACTACTTACGGATGGAATTATCTTTTTGAATTATGCTTGTCTCCAGGCCAGCTAGACTGAAGATTTATGGTCACCCACCTGAGGAATGAGGATTCCCCCACAAGGCATCCATTGTAACCTACAAAATTAGCCACCTGGCAGAACCCCACTTGAACACCACCTCCTCCAAAGCCCAAGTTCTTCACTGCCACCTGCACTGGAATTGATTTAAGGAAAAAGAGAGAGAGAGACCTGCTTCCATGTTATTCAGTCTCACCATCAAAACCAGTAGCGTAGAAAAAGGGAAAAAAGAAGGAAAAAAATAGTGGGAAAATTTGAGGAGGAAAAGGACAGGAGTACCCTCATTTCTAAATATATATATATATGGGGTTTTTGGATGATCCCATGCACTTGCAAGCGGGAATCTCTTGAGAAGTCCTTTCTGTCTGCTTCCTTCCCTCTCTCTTGTTTTAAATACACCACATTAGTCTAGACTCTCTACCATTTTCTCAAGCGGTACTACTTCTTTCTCAATCACTATTCAGTATTCACGGCTACCTTTAGTTTTTTGACGCAAAACAAAACATGTCTTCTCAATCCACTATTCTCTTCCGCGCTCTCTCTCCAAAGGGTCCCCTACCTTCTCCTTCCTCTTCGACACCCAAATATGCTGCTGGTACGTTCTTGTCTGTCTTCCGTATAAATCATCCAACCCCACTTGGGGAAAACACAAGATTTTTCATTTATTATATGTTTTATATATGTTTTCTGGGTGATGGTGGAATAGTCATTTTCTTTTGGTGTGTGAATAATGTTTGCTGGGTGATGAGGCTTTCGCTTGGTTTTTGTTTGTTTTGATTAATTGCTGAGAATGAAATATTGGAGGTTCAGATCAGTTTCGGCATGGAGAAAGTGAAAGCGTTTTTTATTTTCATGGTTCTATGGAGTTTTCTGTTTTCATTCCCTTTGGTTTCTCAGCAACCAAACTGAGGACAAAAC
The DNA here is from genome assembly GCF_030704535.1 of Vitis vinifera. Taxonomy (NCBI): domain Eukaryota; kingdom Viridiplantae; phylum Streptophyta; class Magnoliopsida; order Vitales; family Vitaceae; genus Vitis; species Vitis vinifera. Next base: position 1,600,086 of record NC_081811.1, on the reverse strand, counting down.
TTCACAGATTTTGTTTTTTTTTTTTTTTTGGGATTGTGCTCTGGGTTTTGGAAAAGCAAAATGCTAAGAATGCCAGATTCCTTTGAGATATATGTACTTCATTGTATTAGTCAGCTTTTTCTTCAGTGGAGATATCTCTTTTCTTTAGATTTCTAATCCTCTTCCACCTTCTGCTGTTCTGCTAACACAAACAGCCTTTTTCCCCGGGAAACGGTGTGAAAATGAGCCAGCTTTTTCAATCTCCTTAACGAGAATCTACTGCAATTTGTTCTGGTCAATGGCACTAGTGTAATTCACTCTTCTAACAAGGGTATATACTGATGATGATGATGATAAAAATAGACAATTTTCCTCCACTTTAATTTAATGCCTACGATTCTTTCTTGTTTGAAAATAATTTATTTATTTAACTTTACCAAAACATTAGGAAAGTGATAAAATAAAATAATTTTTTAAAATTTGTAGGTACTGGATGGTGGGTGGCTAAAGACAAAAGGGCTCACTTCAATTTAAGGAGAGAGTGCAAGGCCTTACCAAAACCCCAAACTCAAGGTATATATATTTCGAGTTTTTTTTTTTTTGGGTCAAATTTTTGGAAATTTTGTTATGAATTTGAGAAGATCATTTGCACCCACCATGCATAAATTAATGATCTGTATCTGCAGAATACGTGGACGTATTTCAAAGTGGTCTGCCAGTGATAAAGTGGCATGAGATTGTGGAAGATGATATAGAAGAGGAAGCTTTCCAGGTGAAGATTGAATAGCTCCACAACTATGATTATGCATAATATATGCATCTACAACTAGGAACCTGAAATCTTTTGTGTTTGATGTGATGAGAAGGTTTGTAGGTCAAATGAGATTAAGGAACGTGTGGATTCCATAAAATCGATGCTGAGTTCAATGGAAGATGGAGAGATCAGCATATCGGCTTATGACACAGCCTGGGTGGCTCTCGCGCAGGACCTCAATGGAGGAGGGACTCCGCAATTCCCATCAAGCCTAGAGTGGATCGCCAACAATCAGCTCATGGACGGGTCATGGGGAGACGACTGCTTATTCTATGCTCACGACCGGATAATCAACACATTGGCGTGTGTGATCGCATTGAAATCGTGGAAAATTCATCCGAACAAGTGCGAGAAAGGTAAGGAAAAAGGAAAAAAGGAAGAATAAAAGCAACCGACTTTTGAGTTGTTTTAACATTGAGAATTAAAACTTGCCATCTCTGTCTTTGTAATATAGGGGTGTCATTCATCAAAGAAAACATAAGCAAGCTTGAAAAGGAGAAGGCTGAGCACATGCCTATAGGATTCGAAGTAGCTTTCCCTTCTCTCCTCGAGATAGCTTGGAACTTGGGCATCGAAGTACCCAATGATTCGCCCTTCTTGAAGGAGATCTACGCCCAGAGAAATCTGAAGCTCACAAAGTATGGTTTGATCACAACTCAAAACTTTGAGCTATGATGGTGTTGGCTACTTTCCAGAGTTGTGAATTGAAAAAAAAAAAAAAGATAAAAAAGAAAAGATGAAGTGAAAGTGACCTTATCTTCGTTGATTTTTAAAAGGATAGGTGCTTTAGTTATCTTTACAAGTATGTAATAATTATTATGTTGTGTGTGGGATAGGATACCATATGACATAATGCACATAGTGCCCACAACACTACTCCACAGCTTGGAAGGAATGGCAGGTCTAGACTGGGAAAAGCTTCTAAAACTACAGTGTCAAGATGGGTCATTTTTGTTTTCTCCATCGTCCACTGCCTATGCCCTCATGCAGACCCAAGATGAGAATTGCTTTAGATACCTAAACAAAGTGGTTGAGAGATTCAGTGGAGGAGGTAAAAGTTGCCCTTTATGCTTCCACAATCACCAGTTTTGCTTTCACTTTACACTTTACACATGTGCTTGTTTGCCTTGTAATTTTGCTTTCTTTTTCTATCTTTTAGTCCCCAATGTTTACCCTGTCGACTTGTTTGAGCACATATGGGCTGTGGATCGGCTGCAGCGCCTTGGGATATCGCGGTATTTTGAGCCTGAGATTAAAGAATGCATCAATTATGTTGCCAGGTATAATATATACACACATTGATTGTGATATTGTAGACTCATTTTAAAGCTATGAGGAACCTATGCAGAAAATATCTACATGGTTGGAAACGGGTCATTTATCACTCAACCCCATCTGATATAAATGAAGGTATTGATAAGTTTAAGCACTTTGAATTTCAGATATTGGAAAGAAAATGGAATCTGCTGGGCTAAAAACTCCGAAGTTCACGATATTGATGACACTGCTATGGGGTTTAGGCTCCTTAGGTTACATGGCCATGATGTTTCTGCTGGTAAGAAGTTTGGACTGAGCATGAATTTCCAGGACTAGTGCTGCTTTTGCATTATGTAATTAATATTGGTTATATATAATACTGTTTGATTGTTTCTTATAACAGATGTGTTCAAGTATTTTGAGAAAGGTGGTGAGTTCTTCTGCTTTGCTGGGCAGTCATCCCAGGCTGTGTCCGGGATGTTCAACCTCTACAGAGCTTCCCAGGTGCTGTTCCCTGGAGAAACCATTCTTGAGAATGCCAAGAAGTTCTCTTCCAAGTTTCTAAGGGAAAAACAAGCTTGTGACCAGCTCCTGGATAAGTGGATCATAATGAAGGATTTGCCTGGTGAGGTATGGCCCCCAAAATCTTGTCCAACTAAATTTTTTTTCCCTTTTTTCACTTATTAATTTCTTGTTACCTTAACAAATAAATGAATAATAATGACCCAGTTGTCAGGCTTTGGCTCCCACCCCAATGGGATGTAGTCTTTCTATATAGTATATGGTATATACCACTACCCCCACAATAACATTTATTAAAGTAATATAAACTAATTTTTCTTTTTCTTTTTTTCTTTTTTTTTTTTGGTTAACTTTTTGAGATGGGAACTTTGAATAATTAATCAAATAGTAGGTCTTGCAGCATTTAAAGGAAAAAATTGAATGAAATATCTCCCTACCAACAGCAAAATAAAGCAGGTAATTTGTGGACCATATCATCCGTGAATTGAGTGGTCCATGAACAATCTAATTTTTCTGCCCTTTTCTGTCAAACACAGCAATTCTACCAACTGAATGGCTTGAATTCTCCTCATCCTACAGCATCTGGGTCAGCCTTTAAAAAAAAAGAGTCTAAAGTCCTTTTGTAAGTGTCTTTTTCTATCAAATCCTAACAATAAAATTCAATAATATGATGTAACAGATAGGGTATGCGCTGGATGTTCCATGGTATGCAAGCTTGCCTCGTGTGGAGACCAGAATTTATATTGAACAGTACGGTGGAAAAGATGATGTATGGATTGGCAAGACCCTTTACAGGTACTTCCTATGCTTCCACTTGTCATAATGATTATACCCTTTTCAAATTACAAGGTTCTTTTAGTAACATTTTTAATGGTAATTTTTCATTTTTCCATTGAATTCATGTTGATTTTACTTTTGATTTTGATTCATCTCAGGATGCCTTATGTAAACAATAATGATTATCTTGAGCTTGCAAAACTGGACTTCAATAACTGCCAAGCCCTGCATCAGCTTGAATGGGACAGCATTCAACAGTAAGTAACCCAAAAAAAAACTTCCCCCATCACTTCAATCTCTATTATATTATAAGGTCATATTTACATTAACAATGTCATAATCTATAGGTGGTACACGCAATGCCATCTTGGGGAGTTTGGGGTTAGCAGAAAAGCCTCTCTCTTGGCTTATTTTCTAGCAGCAGCCTGCATATTTGAGCCTGAAAGGTCAATTGAGAGGCTTGCTTGGGCGAAAACCGCCATCTTGGTCTTGGCAGTCCGGTCGTATTTCAGCAAGGAAACATTTATTAAGCAGAGGAGAGCCTTCCTTCTTAAATTTGGATACAGCCCAAGTGGAGGAGACTACATGAAGAAGATCAATGGAAGGTAAATTTTCCAAATGTTTTGGTTGCTCCAAAGAATACTTCAAATGCTTTCAGCTAATTTGTCTTTTTCCCTTTTTAATGGTTTCTACTATATATTGATAGGTTCTCCATCCTGGGTATGGCTATGGCTATGGCTGTCCAATGTCTTTATTCATGTCTACATATTCTCATACTCTTCCAACCCTGTCATTCTCAAGGGTGTCTCGATCAGTAGGCACACAGCCTTATTTGTTGTCCATCTCAGTATAAGTTTTGACTTCTTGCAAACCCACCTCAATAATCAAAGCCCGCATTCCCATATATATCCACTAGTAAATTTGCTATTTGGGTGGAGTTACTGTATATATGTTTCTCACCACCATGCATGCCTACTCATTTTTGTCCTCAACTAACTCCATATCAATCATTGATTAATATTTGGGAACCATTAATGGAAATTGAGCTTTGATTCATATGTTTTTCCATATTTTATAACTTAGTCTAGAATTTAAAATCAAAATCATAATTTTCGAAGCTTTAAACTTTTTTTTGACTTTTTAGTCAAAGATGGTATTAGTAGGGTTGTTTTAAAATCCATTTTTTAGATAAATTACACTTTATATTTAATTGATATTTTAAAAGATTTACAAATTCGCATTAATGTTTAATTTAAATTTAATTAAATCATAATGCAAAATTACAAAATCCAGTGGCATCTGATTTCTGTTGGTTGCAGGGGCTCTGACTTGAACATGACTGCAAAGAGGCCTGTGGGATTCCTTAAGAACAAGAGCGGAGAGGAACTTGTCGGACTCTTACTCGGAACCTTAAATCAACTCTCATTGGATACACTGGTGGCTCATGGCAGAGACATACGACACATCTTACGTCAAACTGTGAGTTTTCCCTCTTTTGGGGTCCTAGAAAAATACTCTTATTATATTGAGAAATTAAATCAATACAAAAATATAAGAGAATTTATCATGAGATTTGTAATTTTTTTTATAAAAAAAATAAAATTATTTGAAGAATGGAAAATTGTTGAAATAAATTATTAGGCATCACCCCCCTGAGCTTATGTATCTGAAACGTGACAGTGGGAGATGTGGCTGATGAAACATTTGGATGAAGGAGATGGGTACCGAGGAGAGGCAGAGCTCCTGGTGCGGACCATAAATCTCTGTGCTGGTCGGTCTCTCTCAGAGGAGTTGTTGGCTCATCCTCAGTACAGGCGTCTCTCTCAACTCACTAACAGAATCTGCAACGATCTTGGTCTCTTTACATTGCACAAGGTTAGATTTTTAGATTTTGATCTCTAATGCTTTTAGAAAACGCTTTTAGAACACAAAATAATCCATCTTTAATGAAATTTAGAAAACATTTTTTAAAAATTGTCTTTCATAATATTTTAATTTGAAATATTTTTAATAAAAATGCATCTAAAAAAACGCTTTGATAGATAGTATTTTAAAGAAATCAAATATCATTTTAAAATTTTTAAGGAAAAAAATCATGGATATTAGAGTGGGAAATGACAAAAGTGTACCATGTGGGATATGGGAGGAGGGCCGAGATTCCATGGAGAAAAAGCTAAGACAAATGGACACATCCTCATCAGACCACAACTTTTGTCATTTGAAAATATCTTAAGATTTGACCATGAAGTGAAGTGGCTGTCCGTACAACTTCATCATTAGGAAAGGCCAGGGGGACCCTACCCTAACCTTAGTGCTTCTAATCTTCGATTAGTATTCCTAACTTCATCTCTATTTTTTTAATGTTATTCAGGGTCACAATGGCACCTACAATCCAGAAAATGGCAGCCCTATGAGCCATAGGGTAGAGTCAGACATGCAAGAACTTACGAAGATAGTGCTGGAAAACTACCCTGATGGCATCAACCCAGAAATCAAGAGGACTTTTGAGATGGTGGGCAAGAGTTTCTACTATGCTGCCTACTGTGGACCTGCAACTATCAGTGCTCATATTGCTAAAGTCCTCTTTGAGAGAGCAGCCTGATTTCTCCCTACAGATATGGAGATGAGTAGAAGAAGGTGGTGATGGGCTAATGTACACATTGTACAAATGAAAGAAATAAACATAAGCTTCCCTTCAGTCTTAGGGTAGTGTCAGAGAGTTGATGTAAAGTCTTTTTTTCTATCCAGTCAAAGATGCTAGCCCTAAGAAACCAACAAAAAGAAGAGGAGAGAAAGATATGCTCTATATGGTAAATTTTCAAGGGTTTTTCAAGTTAATTTGACTGACCCGCCCACAATAATGAATCAAGAGAGGTAATTGTTTTCACTTTTTGATAAACCATCATTATATAAGGGGCGTGGCTTATTGGTTTCAAATTCAAACTCAAACAATATGAGAGTAAGAGGTCTAAAAGTTAAGAAGAGCACCCTTCACTAATTGAAAAGCTTGGATCTCCTAGCAATAATAGTGTGCTTCTATAAAATGGTGATTAATTGATCGAGAGTTTGATAAAAAATGGTGATTTTGACCTTGGAAAGTGTTTAGCATTTGAGAAGTTCTTCAAAGCATAAGCAGACTAGCAATAATAGAAGAAATAAAGTAAGCACATTCGGGTGGATTGAGAAATAGTGTGCTGAATCTTTTGAGCTTGTTGGAGTAATGGTTTCCCTCTACGAAAATGGCAGACAATGCCATCAATTTAAGATATTTGGCATGACATTTCAGGGAAGAAAACAAATAGCGTGCTTCTATCCTCAACAATTCAAGTGGAGAGAATTCATTCACCCAACCCACAACCTCACGCTTAGATGTTTGGCATGACATTTCAGGGAAGAAAACAAATCCCACGTATTCCCCACTTCTGATTATTCTTCCCATCATAAGTGCCCTAGAACTGGGTTTATTTATGCTATCATGAGATTGTGGCAGTGAACAATGAGGACATCCCTACAGATTTCTATGGGGAGGGTGAAGTAATGTTGATTGCCTACATCAAAAACTTGAGAACCCAGAAGTCTAAAAGCAAGATGACCCACATACACACACAGGAGAGGTGCAATAGCTAAGGGGAAAATTTGAAATTATGAAAAGGGAGTATGTACAAATGGAGTGGAATTTGTTTTGATGGGAATGACAGATAAGAGAAAGCAGAAAGCAGAAAGTAGAAAGAGATTCAAGCTCAAATGGAAAAGAAAAGGGAAAAAAAGAAAAAGAAAAAGAATAAAAAAAACCTAGAAATGAGGAATGAGCACAAAAGCAAATGGGTGTCTCTGTTTGGACCCGAGCCGATTCTGGTCTTGCTGCCCCAATCTCCATCACTCCTTTTAGGTCTGGATGTTTGGTCGAAACCGTCGACTGGGCCGAGCTCACGTGTTGCCCCTCATCCTTCATCCGCCTTTGTTGCAGAAGCCGACACGCAGATAACATTGGGGCCCACCATTTTGGTTGGGGTGGGTAGGCCCTTTCCCTCAGGCCCATTCTGCAAAGATTTCATGGTTTTAGGATCCATTGCAGCATAAAGTGCAACAGAAATCTATTTGCATTCTTGTTGTTTGGACCATAGCCTATTTTCAGCCTGTTGGGAGGAAAAGGATGGAAGCTGTCTTCAAGCTTTTGGGGAATATTTTTCAAAAGTAAATCTATGTTCTACAATCTCTTTATCAAACTTCACCAATAAATATTGTGCTTTCAAGCCTATAGCCTGTGGACCACATTAAACCCCGGTTGCAGCCCACTGCATGGTCTGTGAGCCCCCTCCAACTTAGGAATTTTACCTAATAATAGTAACCCAAACCCAACTTTTGGATGCTTTAGAAATGCAACAAATGTGGAATTTCAGAGGAGATTAAAATCTAAAGTTGGGTTACTTAGATTTTCCTAAACATGGCAAGGCAAAACTATGAACTTATTGTTAAAGATGGGAGGTAGGGCAGGAATCAGCACTCAATTATCTTGTTCAATAGGAAACTGTCAACATCAAATAATCCAGAAATCAGAAAAGATTATGATAGGATAGTGCGCACTGTGGAAATGAGAAAGTGGGAAGCTGTTACAGACTTTGAAAAAGGAGAAACTAGGGTTCTATAAAGCAAGATGATGAGATGACATAAGGTTGCTTTTGAAAAAACACAACTTACTTGTTCCGGTTGTAATGCAGAAGTATTCCACTAAGTTGTCATTAGTAGTCCTAGATGTTCATCTCTCATATTCAACATGCCTGAAATTCTAAAACCAGTCTATGCCTAACTTCAGCATCTCAAAAGACAACAACATGATGATGCATTTCCATCAAATTCAGTTAGGCAGAAGTTTTGAAGAAAGCAGGTTTAGTCGTACTCCAATTCATCTGGAGTAATTGGCCTCTTGAGGGGGATGATAGACTTCTTTTGGACGTCCCGAGATAGTGCTTTCCTCATATCTGAAAGGGATCACAAAGTAGTGGAAGGTGAAAGGGATTGTTAACTATAAAGCAAATTAGCAAATTAGCACATTAGTAAGTATTGTCAAATTTAGATGCTCACCTAATCCATCTTCCTCCCCAGAGTAATAACGCAGAACCCTTCTATAGATTACATACCCAAGCTGAGTGAAAAAGAAATCAAAGAGCATAGTTACGGATATTGACATGAAGAAACTTTCCCTCACTATTTCCAGAAGAGTCCTAATAACAATTCATCTTTGATACTTTATGACCTTAAGCATGCACATTTCAACAGTACATAAGGGTTGAATAGGTAGCCTGCCTAGTAAAAAACATTATGGCAGATTTTTTGTAATCTTGCTTCATTGGCGAACAAGTCCATGTCAAAAAATATTGTCAAAACACTCCCCACTTCTATTTTCCTTAGCTAAGTCAAATAGTATATTGTCAATATCTGCATAGAGAAGGCCTCCATTAGCTAGTGGGTAGAGAGATACCATTCATATATGAAAGGACCTGTGCATTCCCTCAAATCACAAATTTCAATTCTCAGTTCAGAAGTGCAGGACCTAATAGACTAGTGAACAATTTAAAGGATCAGTCAGCTCACAAGCATAATAAAGGTCTGGCAAAAGTATCTTCAAAGATTGTTTCTGGCTACTCCTCTGTCTCCATTCAAGGAGGCTCGATTAGGCATTTCACAACCATAGCCAACCTAGCCGCAGCTTAGGTAGGGGCAAGCCTTTTCTAGTGTGCAATTATTATAGTCATCACTGAGAATTTTTTGCTACAAATATCCTGGGTCTATTCGATTACAACCAGTTTACTATGTCAATATGGATATACAGAAATGCTAGGCATGGTGTATCAAGAGCAATACAGTCTGGAAAATGTTTTTTCTACAGTATTACTCTTTATGAAAAGAAAGAAAGGAAAGGATGAAACACCGAAGTAGTAGTAGAGAATAAAATACAGTTACACATTCCAATAATAATCATCTGAGCAGGGTAGAAAAAACACTGAGAAAACTATTACCTTTTCATACATCTTTATTGCTGGTGTATTTGATGCTCTCACAAAAAGGTCCACAAAATAAGCCTTATCTCTGCAGAAGAAGGCCCATCTTAGCAATCAAAGCTGAGAGCAAAAATATCCACAAAAAAGAAAAAGAAAAAAAAAAAAAAAACCAACAACAACAACACGCTAAGTCTATATGATAACCGGCCATGCTAATAATTGTTATTCTGCCTTGGTGAAGAGAGTAATTTTTAAAACTCGCATTTCAAAAATGACAAAATGGATTCAAGAATCACAAAGAGCACTATTAAGAAGCCATTGTTGAGGTCAGCATGCCAATCAACATGAACTAACTAAACTGTAACTTGGAAGAGAGAGGGCCAAGCACTACAGCATTAGTTCATGCTTCACAAATCTACAAATTTTAGTAGAGTTTGCAGCGGGAATTGAACAATTTTAATTTTAAGCCTTAATATGTGCTTGGTGACAATTTTGGATGTGCTGCAACTGAAGCATAAGTCAACCACATTCTCTATCAATTATTCCTCCACTTTGTTAAAAATGGGTCTACTGTCATAGAAAACAAGAAAAGAGCACAAAGTAAACGCACTATGGAGAGAAAAGTGGAATAAGACACCCATATAATCCTCAAACAAAAAATAGTGATATTGTTCAAAGTTCTTTTCTACTGTCTAAACTCATTTTTAAGGAATCATATAGCCTGGCACTAAATTGTCATGCCTGTGGACCTCTATACCATAATCCAAGCTAGCAGAAAAATAGAGAGAGAAATTAAAGAGATAAGGAACCGCAGCCAGAACAATGGCTGCTTTTAAAATGCTTCCAGTGATAAATTCAAATGAGTGACATGATTAGTAATAAACCAACCAAAACAATTCTGGCTATAGACTTTCCTAGGAAAAGAGCAATTTGAGCACACCTTCAAGTGTAGATTTCCTTGGTCGAATTTCCAAAGATAAGGCACCTATAAATTAGGTGCTAAAGTTAAATAGTCATCAGGCTCCAACCAAAAAGACACCCTATATTCTCTATAAAGTACTAGAAATTAATAGGGATATCTATAGTAGAGTTCCATATCAATGCAGCAGGGCAACAAACTTATACAGAACTTTACAAGTTCTGCAGCATGCGGCAGTTGTGACTTCACAACTCTAGTATAACATGTCAGATATGTAGCTCATTAAACTTCTTTTAATGCAAACTTTAGGATGAGAACAAGAGGATAAATAACCACCACTGTAAAAGATTCATATGGATACTAACATTAAACATAAAAACCACAAAAAATTTTAAAAATTTTAAAAATAAAATAAAAATGATATTGCCACTTCAAATGGGCTGCTTAAGCAAGGATGGCTATGTGAGGAAACAAACCCCATTTTCTACAGTCAAGGTGAAACCAAAATATTCAAGAAAGCCATATGAAGGTTATAAAAAAATATATATACACATTAATTCTAATAAGATAGTATGATTCTTGGAACAGACTTCGTAACTTTTATGTTCTTAGCAATGTAGCAATGGTAACCCTTGGACCAAAGTCAAGAAAAACCCTTTGTTTCTCCCCCTGAACCCTAACTCTCTCTCTCTCTCTCTCTCAACCCTCTTAATGTCGTATGCCAAGGAACCATGCCAACTTAACATGTTATCTTTCACGGAAAAAGGGATCATCCAAACTACTTCGAATAAAGAGAATAAGAGATGCCAAAGAATCCTTGCTTTGGTGCAATGAAGTAGAATATGATTTGGGGAGGACCTATTAGCTTATTTGGAGTGTGAATAAAACTGGAGAATTGAGATGTCAATATCTTCCCCTGGGGGTAAGTGTTGGTTTGGTGTTGAGTTGAAGACGTTTGAGATTGGCATAGAGGAGTTCAAAGGAAAAGTGCGTGGGAAGATCTGTGAAAGAGGTCCCAAGTTCTCTTCATGGATCAGATTCAGAGGGAAAGGGTTGTCTCTGCTGCTAGAAGGGGTTAAGTCATGTTGTGGGCTAAAGGAGAGAGTTCTTTTCAGGAAGTTTTGGTCGGAAGGAGATAGAGACTACAGTTTGGAACTCCGTAGTAATAGAGCAGGGAGATTCTTGTTTTGTGTTGTAAGAGTTGCGGAGAACAAAAGATTCTCCTTGGATTTTCCTGAAGGAAGAGGGCTTGTTGGAGGCTGGAAAATCCTCGCTAGCAAACTGAGAAGTTTGGGAGTCTCTCCCCTTCAATGGAAAGGAGCTCTGTCGGAAAACTCCATGCCATCTCAAGCTTCGCCTAGCAGAAGTGAGAAAAAAAATATTCAACTGGACAGAGACACATCAACTCTTCGGGATTGCTCCGCGCCTCGTGATGCCATCTGGCTAGAAATTAAAAAAGAAATAATCGATAAAAATGAGGAGCTGCTGGGTAGGTCTCTTGTGGGCATATGGGAGGGAGACTCTGGCCGCCTCCCTGACCTTGTTTCCTTCGGGTCGTGGGCAAAAAACTCTTGGTTTTTAAAAGGGAACCTTTGGCTGTCAAACGTAAGAGAAAATCTTTTGCTTCTGGAGTTTGAATTTGCAGATGAAGCAGAGAGGGTGTCTAAATCAGGGGTGAGAAGCTTCTGCCTAGAAAAATGGAAACCATCCGTTGGATGTCTTGAGGGAGATGGAGGGGGAGCGCGCCTTGTGTGGGTCAAAATTTTGGGCCTCCCTCTGCATTTTTGGGGAAGAAGCCTCTTCAAGAGGTTTGGAGACTCTTGTGGGAGATTCATGGCTGTGGATGAAAACATAGCCAAGCGCTGGATTCTCAAGTGGGCCAGAGTCCTCGTCGAAACCAGAGATTGGCAACATCCAAGCTCGCTGCAGGTGGTAGTTGGTCCCTCTTGTTTCACTCTGCAACTCTGGTGGGAAGAAGAGCCCTGCATCTCCACTGTGCTCCCCTCCCACGAGCTCGGTGCAAGGAAGCTCAAGGAAGACTAGGTGGCCCCTTCACGCGCTGAGGGGAGTGTGGGCACCTTGCCCTCTTCCTCAACCTCTCTGCAGCCTGAAAAGCTGCCCCCACTGGTCTTGGGGAGTGGTGCCCCTGCCTCGGACAAGATCGTTGTAGCTGTTTTCCTTTCCCAAGCCTGCGAAGTGGAGATGGGCTAGCGTCTGGATGCTAAGGCCTTGGCCTATGTTAAAACCTCCGGGCCTAAGCTGGGGAAGGCCCACGTTTCCACCAAACTGGGGAACCCCTTTAAGCCCATTGTCTTTGCTCCTTCCAGCGACTTAGGGCAAGGAAGCCTTAGTTGCTCGCCGTGTCTGAGGAAAGGAATCCCCGCACCAACTCTTGCCACTGTTGGGACCCCTCAGATGGAAGCGTCGCCGCCTGTAGCCGAGACTCCCCCTCCCCTTCTGTTGAAGCCCACAATTCTCAAGGTAAGCTTTCTTTACCTTTGATCTCCTCGAGAAAGGAGTTATCTTCTTCTTCTACTCCATTCTGGGATACAGGGTTTGAGAGGGAAAGGGGATCCTTCTCTGGTCTTGTGGAATCGAAGCCAAGGGAGGCGAAAGCTTCGCCGAATCCCTTGTCCATGATGCTCAGAGATGGGTCGACAGTGGTTTTCACTGAAGCCCCGAATCCTAATCTGGAAAAAGATGTGGCGAAGCAGAGAGATCTATCTTTTGTTCCTCCTTGCAAAGAAGGATGATCGGAAGAGGAGCTTTCAAAACTATTTCACTTTAGTAAAGTCTTGGGAATGCCTGTCGAAGGGCATGAAGTCGAAATTTTGGCCTTGCTTAAGAAACTGAAGTTGAGGACTGGAAGTAGCACCCTTTGCAAGAGACGGAAGAAGAAAAAATCTTGCACTACCCGTTTCGAAAGAGAGTTAAAAAGATTGGAACGCTCAGTTAGCTATGGGGGGACATCAGGGATAACTAAAAAATCCAGTCAATGCTCCTGGGAATTGATTCCAGTTGATTAATGAGAATTAAAATCCTATGTTGGAATGTTCGAGGGCTTAATGATATTGAGAAAAGAAAGTTGATCAAGGGTGTGGTGAGGAATCAGAAACCAGATTTGGTTTGCCTTTTGGAGACGAAGGTGAAAGAAATGTCTCTACAAATGGTTAAAAGTGTGGGAGGTAGAAAGCAGGGGGTACTCCATTTCTGTTCATTTTATAAACTGTGTTGATGGCTTCTCTTGGATTTTCTTTGGAGTGTACGGGCCAGTGATTGGTAGCGAGAAGGAAGATTTTTGGGAGGAGCTAGGAGTCATCTGTGGCCTTTGGGAGAACCCTTGGTGCATCAGAGGGGACTTTAACGCTGTAAGATTCCCAGAGGAAAGAAGGAATGCCCCTAGACTCATAGCTGAAATGAGGAGATTTTCAGAGGTGATTAGGGAATTGGAGCTGAGGGATTTTCCCTTGGCTGGAGGTCCTTTCACTTGGATAGGGGGTTTAAATTCTCAAGCTGCCTTTAGATTGGACTGCTTCCTGATTTCGGACCAATGGGAGGACAACTTTTCTGCCATCACACAATCTGCTCTTCCCTGTCTGGTTTTTTATCACAATCCCATAGTCTTAGAAGCTGGAGGCTTCTCTTCAGGCAAAAACCCCTTCCGTTTTGAAAATATGTGGCTGAAAATTGATGGTGTGAAGAGAGAGAGAGAAAAGGGAGAATCCCTAATTATTGTTATTGAAAAACTATAGAATACACATTGGACTTGGGTATATATATACATGTTAGTGGGACCCACAATACAATAAGGAAAGAAAAGGAAAAGAAAAAGTAAATAACCTAAATAACTATATATTATCTAACACTCCCCCTCAAGGTGGAGCATATATGTTATATGCACCAAGCTTGTTACAAATGTATTTAATTCTAGGACCTCTGAGAGATTTAGTAAAACTATCTGCTAATTGATCATTTGAATTGACAAAACTAGTCGCCACACATCCTGATGCGATCTTCTTTCTAATGAAGTAACAGTTAACTTCAATGTGTTTGGTCCTTTCATGGAAGACTGGATTGGATGCAATATGCAAAGCGGCTTGGTTGTCACAGATGAGCTTCATCTGTTCATCCTTTCCAAATCTCAACTCCTGAAAAAGATGTTTAAGCCATATGAGTTCACATGTTGCCAGAGCCATAGCTCGATACTCGGCTTCAGCACTAGATCTGGCCACTACATCTTGTTTCTTACTCTTCCAAGATATTAGGTTACCTCCAATAAAAACACAATACCCGAAAGTGGAACGTCTATCTATGGGTGAGCCAGCCCAATCTGCATCTGTGTAAACAACAACTTGGGTATGACCTCTGTTCTCGTACAACACACCTTGGCCTGGTGTGCTTTTGATATATCGAAGAATGCGGATTACAGCATCCTAATGGCTATCACATGGTGACTGTAGGAATTGGCTAACAACACTTACAGGAAAAGAAATGTCTGGACGAGTAATGGTGAGGTAGTTCAGTTTACCTACAAGTTGCCGACATCTCCCAGGATCTCCTAAAGGCTTCCCCTGTCCTGGTATAAGTTTGACATTTGGATCCATAGGAGTGTCTACCGGTTTACAGTCTAACATACCGGTTTCTTCCAAGATGTCTAAAGCATACTTCCTTTGGGAAAGAACCACACCGGAACTGGATTGAACTATCTCAATCCCTAAGAAATACTTGAGTTTCCCCAAGTCTTTAGTCTGAAAGTGGGTGAAAAGGTATTGCTTTAGTTTCTGAATACCATTCTGATCACTGCCTGTAATGACGATGTCGTCCACATAAACTACCAGATAAATACACTGCCCCAAAGAGTTATGATGATTGAAAATGGAATGGTCTGCTGTACTGCGGAACATGCCAAACTCCTAAACAACAGAACTAAAACGGCTAAACCATGCTCGAGGAGATTGTTTCAAGCCATATAGAGAACGGTGTAACCTACACACTAAACCAGACTCCCCCTAAGCAACAAAACCAGGTGGTTGCTCCATATAAACTTCCTCAGCAAGATCCCCATGAAGGAAAACATTTTTAATATCTAACTGATAAAGAGGTCAAGAACGCATAGCAGCCATGGAGAGCAATAGACGAACAGAAGCTATCTTTGCAACATGAGAGAAAGTGTCACCATAATCAGAACCATAAACCTAAGTATAGCCTTTAGCAACTAAGCGGGTCTTAAGACGATCAACCTGACCATCAGGGCCAACCTTAACTGTGTAGACCCAACGACAACCAACTGTAAATTTACCAAAGGGTAAAACAACAAGATCCCAAGTGTCATTGGAGTGTAAAGCAGTCATTTCATCTACCATTGCCTGTGGCCAGCCTGGATGAGAAAGAGCCTCAGGGGTGCTCTTGGGAAGAGAAACAGAAGATATAGCAGAAACAAATGCAGAATAGGGTGAAGATAATCGATGGTAACTCAAAAAATTGTAAATGGGATGAGGATTACGAGTAGATCGATTACCTTTCCGAAGAGCAATGGGTAACTCAACAGAAGGAGGCAGAGCCGGGGCAAGAGAAGCTAAAGGGATAGGAAGTGAGTCAGCAGGTACCTCGGCCAAAGAAGGAGGAACAACGACACGATGACTGCGATGATAAACCTAAAGTGGGCGAGAAGGCACTGCATCAGGTAGGGAGATAATGGGAAGGGGTAAGACTTCAGAAACAGGAAGAGACTCAGAGGTGGAGAAGAACGGTGAGTCCTCAAAGAAAGTGACATCAGCGGAGAGAAAGTAGCGATGAGTCTCAGAGGAATAACAACGATAACCCTTTTGAAGTCTAGAATATTCCAAGAAGATGCATTTTGTGGCTTTGGCAGAAAGTTTGTCCTGTCTAGGAGTGAGAATATGAACAAAGCAAGTACAACCAAAAACACGAGGAGGAAGGAAATAAAGTGGTTGGTCATGAAAAGAAGGGAATGAGGAATCTGATCGTGTAATACAGATGAGGGCATACGATTAATCAAATAACATGCTATAAGAACAGCGTCCCCCCAAAAACGAAAAGGAACATGACTATGGAGAAGGAGAGCACGAGCTGTCTCAACAAGATGTCGATTCTTACATTCAGCTACCCCATTTTGTTGAGGAGTATGAGCACAAGAAGACTGATGAATGATCCCATGTTGGGACATAAATGAAGTAAATGGTGTAGAAAAATATTCTCTGGCATTGTCACTGCGCAACACACGAATAGAAATATTGAACTGGGTTTGGATTTCAGCATAAAATTTCTGAAAAATAGAGAATAACTCAGCTCGATTTTTCATTAAAAATAACCAAGTACATCGAAAATAGTCATCAATGAAAGTGACAAAATACTGAAATCCTAAAGTAGACGCAGTCCGACAAGGACCCCAAACATCAGTGTGGACAAGTTCAAAAGGAGACTTTGCCCAATTATTCAAACGCTTTGGGAACGAGACACGAGTATGTTTCCCAAGCTGACAGGACTCACACGCAAGTGACGACAAAGATGAAAAACTAGGGACCATTTTCTGAAACTTGGATAGACTAGGGTGGCCCAGGCGACTGTGGATGAGGAGGGGAGCATCAGTGGAAATGCAAACTGTAGGAGTTGAAGGCGCGATAAGATGATAGAGGCCTTGAGACTCACGTCCTATGCCAATCGTCTTCCCCGTACTCCGGTCTTGCAAGGTCACAAATTTATCAGAAAAAATGATAGAACAGTTAAGAGTGCGAATTCTTTTGCTGGTGGAAATAAGATTAAAAGGACACTCGGGGGCATAAAGGACAGAATGGAGAGGTAAGGAAGGGAGAGGATAAGCGAAACCAAAACCTTTAGCCATAGTTTGGGAACCATTAGCTAAAGTAACAGTAGGTAAGGCAAAGGTAGTAGTAATAGAAGAGAAAAAATCCTTATTACCAGATATGTGAAGCAGAAGCATTACCAGTCTGGGCAACAGAAGCAATAGAAGCTGACTTGATGGCCTGATAACGGAGATAGTCATCATACTCACTGTCAGTGAGGGAAATACCCTGAGATGTGGAGGAACTGGGAGGCTGAGGCGACTGAGGATCAGATGACTGGGCCACGTGGGCAGTGCGGGGAGGCCGCCCATGTAACTAATAACACCGATCATGAGTGTCGCCAAGCTTATTGCAATAAGTGCAATGAGGACGTTGACCTCTACCTCGGTTACCACTGCGTCCTCCTCGAGAGCTAGTTTGAGAAACTAACACAGAAGAATCTGAAGTGTTATCAGATGGCAAAGTTTGAGTGGAGGAAATACGGAGGAGGCGAGCAAACACATCATCCAAGGATGGAACGAAGGAACTGCCAAGAATCTGATCGCAAACGGTCTCGAGATCTGGACGGAGGCCAATAAGAGTAAGAACCATGAAGAACTTGTCAATCTGTATTCGTTGATCCCCAACATCAGTAGTAAGAGGCATCACGGTCAAGTATTCCTCCTTAAGAGAGGCAATCTGGCCAATATAAGTAGATAAATTCATGTCTTGTTGTCTGACATTGACAATAGAAGAAGCCACCTTATAAAGACGTTGGATATCATTCGTGTATAGCCCTTTCGCCTGATTCCAAAATTTAAAGCATGTTTTGTAGGCCCGAAGATGAAGCAGAATCTTAGAATCAACTGATTGCCATAACACACTACATAACTGTGCATCTATCTTCCTCCATTGTACTCTGTCAACCTCAGGGATATCTGCCTCCTACGTAACAAGGTGATCCTCACAACCTTGACCCATAAACCAAAGCTCCACAGAGGCAGACCAGGACAAATAATTTTCACTGCCAATCAATTTCTCCGAAGTAATCATAGGAGATCCAGATATAACAAAGGAAAAAGTGGAACTTTTAGTAGCCATATTTACTTATCTGGTGAACGAAATACGTTTGGATCGAAGAGAGCCCTAATACGGCCTATCGCGGACTTCCTAAGACACGTGCAGGGCTCGAGGTGAAGAGGAAGTCACCGAAGGTCGCCGAAAAGGTTGTTTAGAGGGCCGGCGGAGACAAAAAAACCCCCAAAAAATGCACTTTCAGGGCTCAGATGACACAAGCACAGATGGAGAGTGGCTAGACGGCGTTAGGCGAGGTTAGAGGTGGAAGCACGTGACCGGAAAATGCTCCACACTCCCTCACGCGCCGGCGCGTGAGATTTAGGCTGCCAAAGAAGAAACGCGCTTGGCCGGCGCATGGCTGAGATTCTCCCTCCGGTGCTTCGAGAAAACTTGAAGATCTCCTCCTTGCGCACCTGATGGTATGGTCGGTGTCGGAAAAGGATGTCGCCAGCGGTGAGGGTTTTCTGACGGTGATACGGTTGATCGGAAAGTTTTAGGAGATGGGAAGAGTGACCGGAATGAAACACGGTCACTGAAAGATTTCCCAGAATGGATTCACGGATAAACCGAAAATAATTAGGGTTTTTTTCTCCCTTGGCTCTAATACCATGTGAAGAGAGAGAGAGAAAAGGGAAAATCCCTAATTATTGTTATTGAAAAACTATAGAATACACATTGGACTTGGGTATATATATACATGTTAGTGGGACCCACAATACAATAAGGAAAGAAAAGGAAAAGGAAAAGTAAATAACCTAAATAACTATACACTATCTAACAGATGGCTTCAAATACCTAGTAAGAAGCTGGTGGAATGGTTATTTTGTTGAAGGCTATAGCAGCCACTGCATTGCTAAGAAACTCAAAGCGCTAAAGAAGGATTTGAAGAATTGGAACAAAGAGGTGGTAGGCAATGTCTCTTTCAATAGAGCAGAGGCCTTCTCCTGCCTACAGCTTTGGGAGGCCAAGGAGAATGAGAACTCTCTTACTCCTAGAGAAGCGGAGGCTAAAAAACTGGCTCTTAAGGACTATAGAAATGGGCTCTTCTAGAAGAAACTTCTTGGAGACAAAAGTCAAGAGAGATCTGGTTAAGAGAAGGTAATAAAAATACCAAGTACTTCCACAAAATGGTCAATGCTAAGGCAAGGAGGAACTTGTTGTCTAAAATTAGAGTGAATGAGGTCTCTCTCTCTTCTATTGATGAAATCAAAGAAGAAGTTTGCAGAGCCTACCAGTCCCTCCTCTCAGAATCAGGGGATTGGAGGCCTAGTATTAATGGCCTTAACTTCAAGGAGCTAGGGAAAGGCTTGGCCAGTAGCCTAGAAGTTATGTTTTTTGAGGAAGAAATTTTTGCAGCCTTGAGCAGCTGTTACGGTGACAAAGCCCTAGGCCCGGACCGCTTCACAATGGCTTTTTGGTTGTTTTGTTGGGACGTTGTTAAATCAGAGACTTTGGGACTCTTTAGGGAGTTCTACCTCCATGGAACCTTCCAGAGAAGCTTAAATTCCACGTTCCTTGTGCTCATTCCTAAAAAAGAGGGAGCCGAAGAGCTAAGCAATTTCAGACCAATCAGCTTGGTAGGGAGTGTGTACAAATTGCTTGCCAAAGCCCTTGCTAATAGGCTGAAATTAATGATGGGGGAGGTGATTTCTGATTTTCAACAAGCTTTCGTCCAAGGGAGACAAATTCTAGACGTTGTTCTAATTGCTATCAAGGCCCTTGATTCTAGATTGAAAGACAACACGTCGGGCCTCCTTCTTAAGATGGATATTGAGAAGGCTTTTGACCATGTAAATTGGGACTTTCTTATGGATGTGTCTAAGATGCAATTTGGGCATAGATGGATTAATTGGATGAAAATGGTGCTGCTCTACGGCTTCCTTCTCGATCCTCATCAATGGGAGCCCTTCGGGCTTCTTTCGTAGCTCTAGGGGATTGAGACATAAAGACCCTCTTTCCCTCTATCTTTTCCTTTTTGCCATGGAAGCTCTTAGTTAGCTGTTGTCAAGTGCAAGAAATGGGGGCTTTATTTCCAATTTCAAAGTGGGAGGAAGAGGAAGAGAGGGGTTGATCGTGTCCCATCTCTTGTTTGCCGATGACACCTTGATTTTCTGTGACGCCGATGCAGAACAGTTACAATATCTTAGCTGGATTTTCATGTGGTTTGAGGCGATTTCAGGATTAAAAGTTAATCTGAGCAAAACTGAGGCCATCCCAGTGGGGTAAGGCTTTCCTATGGAGACTCTTGCCTCGGTCTTGGGATGTAAGATTGGTAGTTTACCTACCTTCTACTTGGGTCTTCCCCTTGGGGCCCCTTACAAATCCACTAGGGTGTGGGATGTAGTGGAAGAAAGATTCAGGAAAAGGTTGTCTCTTTGGAAAAGGCAATACCTCTCCAAAGGTGGCCGGCTTACCTTGTTAAAAAGCACCCTCTCTAGCCTCCCAACCTACTTTCTCTCTCTTTGTGATTCCAAAGAGAGTGTGTGTAAGGCTTGAAAAAATCCAAAGGGATTTCTTATGGGACGGAGGCGCCTTAGAGAATAGACCTCACTTGGTGAGTTGGAAGGTTATTTGTGCTGCTAAAAAGGATGGAGGTCTGGGCATTCGCAGTTAAGTTATCCTTAACAAGGCCCTACTTGGGAAGTGGCAGTAGAGATTTGCTAACGAGAATGAGTCCCTATGGAAGCAAATTATCTCTAGAAAGTACGACCTTCAAGAGGGGGGATGGTGCTCCAAAGGTGTAAGAAACCGTTATAGGGTGGGGGTTTGGAAGGCCATTAGAAATGGTTGGGAGAACTTTCGAACTCACTCCCGCTTCATCGTAGGGGATGGCACTAGAGTGAAGTTTTGGAAAGACTTGTGGTGTGAAAATCAATCTCTGGAAGATGTTTTCCCCATCTTGTTTAATCTAACCGTCAACAAAGAAGGCTAGGTTGCTGAGGCTTGGGAGGAGGACGGAGTTGGGGTAGGTAGGGGCTTCATTTCAATAGACACCTAAATGATTGGGAGGTGGGGGAAGTTGAAAGCTTGTCAAGCAAGCTTCATCCTTTGACTATTAGAAGAGGTGTGGATGACTTGCTCCGACGGAGAGAGAACAAGAATAGGACCTTTTCAGTCAAGTCTTTTTATAGCTCACTCTCAAGGGGCATTAGACCTCCCTTCCCGGCTAGAATTATTTGGACGCCTTAGGTTCCAATTAGGGCTAGCTTCTTTGGTTGAGAGACGGCTTGGAGCAGGCTACTCACCATTGACCGCCTGAAGAGATTTGGATGGAGCATCCCCAACAGATGCTATCTATGTAAAAATGAGGAGGAAACCACAGATCATCTTTTGTTTTGTGAGAAGGTCAGAATATTATGGCTTCTGATCTTCTTCCTTTTTGGGGTGTAATGGGCGATGCACTCCTTTGTGAGAAGGAACCTCTTGGGATGGCATGGTTCCTTTGTGGGCAAGAAAAGGGAGAAAGCTTGGAGAGCTGCCCCCCTCTGCTTGATTGTGGACCATTTGGAAAGAAAGGAATAGGAGGGCCTTCAATGATGTTGAGAGGAGCGACCAAGAAATTAAATCCTTTTTTTTCTACACTTTTGTGAATTGGGCTAGGGTGTATATAGAGAAACACACTTTCTCTTTGATAGATTTTGTAGACTGGTTAGCTATCAAGTAAGGGTTAGACTTGTTTGCCTTTTTGTCTTTTGCACTTGCGTATCCTAGTATACTCCGTGTATACTCTTTCTTTAGCCTCTTTGGCTTGTAGCAATGGTAAATGAAATTTTGGTAATATGATAGGCAAATAAAGATCTAATCAGAGCACATCCATGTCTGGAGACAGCTGCTAGAAAAAGATGTTAGTGTTCCTCTTACATCTTATCACTGATATCTTCTAGCAGGTTCATCAGTTTTTTGGCTAATTGCTGCCTGCGATACTCTGGAGCGACAGTTACTGCAGTTACATGACCATGCCAAGATTCACCTTGCCCTTCAACTTTCCCCATAACTGCAGACATATGAATTGCATTACACCAATAGTCTTTCATCAATTAACTAGAACATTGCTAAATTAAAGTAAAAAGATGGAATCCAACAAGAGCAGCAGCAAGCAAGGACATCCACTATTGTTCTCATAATGTTTTTAACAGGAAACTGAAAGTAATACTAATAAAGGAAAAGATACAAGATACATGGGAGATCTTTCAAGAAAAAAATTTCTCACATTTTTCTTTTTCTTTTTTTCTTCATTTTTTAACAATCTGAAGTAAAGAAGGTTCAATCCCAGTATAGAGAAAAAATCCAGAGAGTAACCCAACTAAGGCAAGAAAGGGAAAGAAACTAGGCTTTGAAACTAAATGCTCACACAAAAAGAAACTGGTTAGCCAAAGTGAAAGTGAATGGCAGTTAGTATACCGAGGAAAATGAGATAAAAGCTAGTGTGGTTATGGCATATCAGAATCTCTTATCCAAGAAAAGGGGTTGGAGACCCAGTCTATTTGGCCTTTTAGGGTTTAGATAATCGTGAGGCGGAAAGGTTGGAGGTTCCTTTCTTGGAAGAAGAGATATTTGTTGCTCTCCCTGATTTGGACAAGGACAAAGCACCAGGTCCGGATGGGTACACTATGGCGTTTTGACTTTTTAGTTGGGAGCTTGTGAAGGAGGAGGTGATGAGTTTTTTTATGGAGTTCCATGAGGGGGGTAGATTCATGAAGTCACTGAATGCTATTTTTCTGGTTCTTGTTCCAAAGAAAGATGGTGCTGAAGACTTAAGAGATTTTAGGCCAATCAGCCTAGTGGGCAGCCTCTACAAGTTTTTGGCTAATAGACTTAAGAAGGTAATGGGTAAAGTGGTCACGAGTCCCAAAACACTTTTGTGGAGGGTAGATAGATTTTAGATGCAATTTTGATCACTAATGAGGGCATAGACTCAAGGTTGAAAAGCAATGAAGGTTGCAAGCTTGACATCGAGAAAGCGTAAAATTATGTAAATTGGTATTTCTTGATTTCGATGCTAAGGAAGATGGGTTTTGGGGAAAGATGGACTAAATAAGTAGAATGGTGTATCTCAACAGCGAAGTTCTTCGTTCTAGTAAACAAATTCCCAACCGGTTTTTTTCAAAGCTTGAGGAGATTAAGACAAAGAGATCCCTTCTCTCTTTATTTATTTGTGATTGCCATGGAGGTATTCAGTTGTCTCTTGAAAAGGCCGAAGAATGGTGGCTATTTGTCTGGGTGGAGGGTGAGAGGCAGGGGTGGTGTTGGGATTCAGGTCTCTTACTTATTATTTGTTGATGATACTCATGTTCTCTGAGAACACAAAACATGAACACGAGGAATGCACAAGAATACATGGGAGGCATTGGTCAGGCGCATGTAGTGTCAACGTCGCATAGGAATGCACTTATCAAAAAAATACTCTCGTGTTCTGTGAGGTATCACAGGACCAGATGACTTTTCTAAGTTGGTTTCTTATGTGGTTCAAGGCTTGTTCTAGTTAGAGAATCAACTCAAAAAAAAGTGAGCTAATTTCTGTGGGAAGGGTGGACATTATTAATGACTTGGCTTTAGAGTTGGGGTGTAAGGTAGGCGGTCTCCCTTCCCGTTACTTGGGTCTTCCTTTGGGGGCTCCTTTCAAATCTATGGTAGTTTGGGATGGGGTTGAAGAGAGATTTCACAAAAGGTTAACCATGTGGAAAAGACAGTATATCTTGAAAGAAGGGAGGCTCACTTTAATTCATAGTACTTTTTCTAGTATACTCATCTATTTCATGTCTCTTTTTTGCATGCCAAGACTTGTGAGGTTGAGGTTGGAGAAAATTCAAAGGGATTTTCTTTGGGGTGATAGAGCTCTTGTGTAGAAACCACATCTAGTAAGGTGGAAGACAATCTGTTCGAAGAAAAAGAAGATTGGCTCAGGTGTGAGGTGCCTCTCTACGATGAACAAAGCCATCTTGTGCAAGTAGAATTGACATTTTGCCAATGAAAGTGAGGCTCTTTGGAAGCATGTCATTAGCCAAAAGTATGGAGAAGATGTTGGAGGATGGCATTCCTATGAGGTGAGAGAGAGGTATGGTGTTAGGTTGTGGAAAGCCATAAGAAAGGAATGAGATCTTTTGAGCAATAATTTGTCCTTCCAAGTGGGAAATGGTCAGAGAGTGAGATTTTGGAGGGATAAGTGGTGTGATGATGAGTCACTTTGTGATTCATTCCCTTCCTTATTAGCCCTATCCTTGTCTAAGGAAGTTTGGGTGGCGGAGGTTTAGAGCCCCGAAGGTGAAATGAGTGGTTGGACCCCTTGGTTCTTTAGGCCCTTTAATGATTAGGAAATGAAAAGAGTGAAGTGCTTTTTGTCGAGGCTCCAAACAACGAGGCTGCATAGGGATATGGATGACAGGGTGATTTGGACAGCCTTGAAGAGTGGGTACTTTTCGGTCAAATCTCTCTATTCTGTTTTAAAGCCTAGCAACCATCTTTTGTTCCCTAATAGGTGATGTTTTTTGTTTCTTCCTCTTTCCCTTTTAGGTGAGACTTTAGGCTTCTACTGTATACATCATGTATACTTGGAAGCGTTGTTTTGGCATCTCCCCTGTATTTATATATGCTTTTTGCTCTTACCTATCAAAAATAATTTACTCCAAAACACCCTTAGCTCTAACCCCTCCTTATTTTCTACCCACAAAATGAAGAAAAAATATCCTTCCTTCCACAAAGTTATCTAAAGTCCACAAAGAGCAAACTTTTGAAACACATTTTAAGCTTCAACCACAGAAAGCTCTTCTCATTGAAAAATTCTCTTATTCCTTTCCTTTGAAATACACCAACAAATACAAAGTGGAGCAGATTTCCAAGTATCACTCAATTTCTTTCCCACAAAGTTACCTTTCCTAGACCATAAAGAGCACTTGATTGAGTAAGGTAGTATAAGAAAACAAAGATGTCACACCACCACATAATGCTCTAAAAAAAAAAAAAAAACATGATTCACTAATTTATCATCCTTTTTCCTTAGGTAGAACCACTTCACCATGGTACAGCTCCTTCACCTCAATCACTCCAAGTGAGAATCTTTTCCAAAACTGCATATTGCACAAAGAAAACACCTCGGACAGCACACAAGAACCCCATATAGCTGAAACTGGAAATCCCATGGAGGACCTATGATAAATCATCTCAAAGAAAGAGGATACTTAGAAACCCTTCTTTAAAAGGCCCCAAAAAATAACCTCTCCACACTACTGCACTTCTTTTTTTTTGATGAATTAAAAAAAAAAAAAAAAAGGGCTCCACACTACTGCACTTCTTATAAATAGGCAAACTGAAAAGCTCAGTACTTCTAACTCCCAATCATGGGAAATTCCTTACAAGCCTAAGTTTCCAATGAGCATGACTACCTTCATTACAGCTGTAATCCATAACCCAAACTTCCAGTTGGCAGCTAATGCATAAAGAATCAACTATTGAGGTTGTGACCTCACACCCACAACAAACATTATGCCAGCATCTGACCCAACCATCATCCCCCACACCAAAGCCCAAAAAGTCTATAAAGGTCTCCCAAACCTTTCTAATAGGTTTTCTCACACACTCGCCCACAAAGCCATAAATGACCCATGACCACCTACCCTCCAATTCTCCATGTTTATACACCTTAACTTTTCTCTAACAATACTAGCTCTCCTGTGAACCATCACAACCACTTATCAAATAAAGCTTTTGTTGAGAAGAGTCATCTGTTTTAGAAAAACACAGCAAAGACCACTTGACCAAATGAGAAAGCTGGTCATTCCCAGCTCCTCCATATAGAAAATCTCCCTATAGCTCCTCCAACCTCACTTGAACTGGAGGTGACCTAATAAACTCAAATGGTAATCCAAACACAACTGAGTCCACAAACAGTTATTATTAGGCATTTCTCAAACCGCTCATTCACTGAGTTCTAGACTGCTCTAAGTTTATATGGAGCTACCAATAGCAGACCCCAGATGTGAAAATGGGTGCATCCATCCTTAAACCCAAGCAACTAGGCAAGAAACCATTGTCACCCACCGCTCATTCACTGAGTTCTAGACTGCTCTAAGTTTATATGGAGCAACCAATAGCAGACCCTAGATGTGAAAATGGGTGCATCCATACCTTAAACCCAAGCAACTATGCAAGAAACCATTGTCACCCACCACTTTCATAAAAGTTGGCCTTCAACCTCACAATAAATGCAAAATAAAGGTGTGCATGCATCTAAAGTATAACAACCATACTCCATTCTCACAAAATTCTAATTGGAATTTAGTTTGCAAGAATCTAAAATTTTTTTCTCTGGATGAGCAAGGTTTATAGTTCAAAATTCAAATAAGACAATATAACTTCAGACTCTTGTTCACTGTAAGGAGGATCTTAAAATTAATTATTTGATAAGCAGAAGAACAGAGTCTGAAGTTTAAGATTTTTGGCAGCGAAAAGGAAGATTTTTGGGAGCAGCTTGGAGCCATCCGTGGCCTTTGGGATGACCCTTGGTGCGTAGGAGGGGACTTTAACTTTGTAAGATTCTCAGAGGAAAGAAGGAATGCCCCTAGCCTCACAGTTGAAATGAGGAGATTTTCAAAGGTGATAGGGGAGATGGGGCCTCCACTGATTGGAGGTCCCTTAACTTGGATAGGGGGTTTGAACTCTCAAGCTACCTCTAGGTTAGACCGCTTCCTGATTTCGGATCAATGGGACGACCACTTTTCAGCCATCACACAATCAGCTCTACCTCGTATGGTCTCCGATTACAACCCCATAGTCCTAGAAGCTGGAGATTTCTCTTCAGGAAAAAGCCCCTTCCGTTTTGAAAATATGTGGCTGAAAATAGATGGATTCAAAGACCTAGTAAGAAGCTGGTGGAATGGGTATTTTGTAGAAGGCTATAGCAGTCACTGCATTGCTGAGAAACTCAAAGCACTTAAGAAGGACCTGAAAATCTTGAACAAGGAGGTGGTAGGCAACGTCTCTTCCAACAGAGCAGAGGCCTTCACCCGCCTGCAGTGTTGGGAAGCCAAGGAGAAGGAGAACCCTCTTAATCCTGGAGATATGGAGGCTAAAAATCTGGCTCTTGAGGACTATAAGAAATTAGCCCTTATGGAAGAAACTTCTTGGAGGCAGAAGTCAAGAGAAATCTGGTTAAGAGAAGGCGACAAAAATACCAAATATTTCCACAAAATGGCTAATGTTAGGGCTAGGAGGAACTTCCTGTCTAAAATTAGAGTGAATGGGGTGACTCTCTCTTCCATTGAAGATATAAAAGATAGTGTCTGCAGAACCTACCAGTCCCTCCTCTCAGAATCTGGGGATTGGAGGCCTAATATCAATGGCCTTAATTTCAAGGAGCTGGGAGAAGGAATGGCCAGCAGCCTGGAAGTTATGTTCTCTGAGGAAGAAATCTTTGCAGCCCTTAGCAGCTGCTGTGTGGACAAAGCCCCAGGCCTGGACGGCTTCACAATGGCATTCTGGTTGTTTTGTTGGGACGTTGTTAAACTAGAAATTTTAGGTCTCTTCAGGGAGTTTTACCTCCATGGAACCTTCTAGAGAAGTTTAAACTCCACGTTCCTCTTGCTCATTCCCAAAAAGGAGGGGGTCGAAGACCTAAGAGATTTCAAACCAATCAGCCTGGTAGGGAGTGTGTACAAACTGCTGGCCAAAGTCCTAGCAAATAGGTTGAAATCAGTGATGGGGGAGGTGATTTCTGATTCTCAGCAAGCTTTTGTCCAAGGGAGACAGATTCTGGACGCCGTTCTTATTGCTAACAAAACCCTTGATTCCAGATTGAAAGACAACAAGTCAGGTCTCCTTCTTAAGATGGACATCGAGAAAGCTTTTGACCATGTCAATTGGGACTTTCTCATGGAGGTGATGTCTAAGATGGGATTTGGGCATAGATGGATTAATTGGATGAAATGGTGCTGCTCTACAGCAACCTTCTTGATCCTCATCAATGGGAGTCCTTCTGGCTTCTTTCGTAGCTCTAGGGGATTGAGACAGGGGGACCCCCTTTCCCCCTATCTTTTCCTTTTCGCCATGGAAGCCCTTAGCCAACTGTTGTCTTGTGCAAGAAATAGGGGCTTTATTTCTGGCTTCAGAGTGAGAGGAAGAGGAAGAGAGTGACTAATCGTGTCCCATCTCTTGTTTGCCGATGACACCTTGATCTTCTGTGATGCTGAAGCAGATTGGTTGCAATACCTTAGCTGGACCTTCATGTGGTTTAAGGCGATTTCAGGATTAAAAGTCAATCTTAGCAAAACTGAGGTCTTTCCAGTGGGGGAAAGCATTCCTATGGAGACCCTCGCCTCAGTTCTAGGATGCAAGATAAAGAGTCTTCCTACCACCTATTTGGTTCTCCCCCTTGGAGCCCCCTACAAATCCACCAAGGTATGGGATACAATGGAAGAAAGATTCAGGAAAAGGTTGTCTATCTGGAAAAGGCAATGCCTCTCCAAAGGTGGTAGTCTTACCTTGTTAAAAAGCACCCTCTCCAGCCTCCCAACCTACTTCATTTCCCTATTTGTGATCCCTAAGAGGGTGTGTACAAGGCTTGAAAAGATCCAAAGGGATTTCTTATGGGGCGGTGGTGCCTTAGAGAACAAGCCTCACTTAGTAAGTTGGAAGGTTATCTGTGCCGCTAAAAATGATGGAGGCTTGGGCATTCGCAATCTAGCTATTTTTAACAAGGCCCTTCTTGGGAAGTGGTTGTGAAGATTTACTAATGAGAATGAGTCCCTATGGAAGCAAAATATCTCTAGTAAGTATGACCTTCAAGACGGGGGATGGTGCTCCAAAGGTGTAAGAGATTGTTATGGGGTGGGGGTTTAGAAAGCCATTAGAAATGGTTGGGAGAGCTTCCATTCTCACTCCCGCTTCTTTGTAGGGGATGGCACTAGAGTGAAGTTTTGGGAAGACTTGTGGTGTGAAAACCAATCCTTGGAAGAAGCTTTTCCCACCTTGTTTAATCTCTCTGTCAACAAAGATAGCTGGGTTGCTGAGGCTTGGGAGGAAGACAGAGTTGGGGTAAGCTAGGCGCCTCGTTTTAATAGACACCTTAATGATTGGGAGGTGGGAGAAGTTGAAAGCTTGTTAGGCTAGCTCCTCCCTATGACCATTAGAAGAGGTGTGAACGATTCGCTCCGGTGGAAAGAGAACAAGAATGGAACCTTTTTAGTTAAATCATTTTATAGCTCTCTCTCAAGGGGCATCAAAAACCCCTTCCAGGCCAGAACTATTTGGATGCCTTAGACCCTAATTAGAGCTAGCTACTTTGGTTGGGAGGCGGCTTGGAGTAGGCTGCTCACCACTGACCGTCTGAAGAGATTCGGTTGGAGCGTTCCCAACAGGTGCTTTTTGTGTAAAAATGAGAAGGAAACCATAGATCACCTTCTTTTGTTTTGTGAAAAGTCCAGAATGTTATGGCTTTTGATTCTCTCCCTCTTTGGGGTGCAATGGGTGATGCACTCCTCTGTGAAAAAGAACCTCCTGGGTTGGCATGGTTCTTTTGTGGGCAAGAAAAGAGAGAAAGCTTGGAGAGCGGCCCCCTCTGCCTGATGTGGACCATTTGGAAAGAAAGGAATAGGAGAGTCTTCGATGATATTGAGAGGAACGACCAAGATATTAAGTCCATTTTTTTGTACACTTTTGTGAATTGGGCTAAGGTATATATAAAGGAACACACTTTCTCTTTGATAGATTTTGTAGATTGGCTAGCCACCAATTAAGGGTGAGGCTTGTTTGCCCTTTGGTGTTTTACTTCTTTGTATCTTGGTATACTCCGTGTATACTCTTTCCTTTGCCTTTTGGCCTTTAATGAAATTACTTTACCTATCAAAAAAGTAGAAGAACAGAGATTCCTACTAGATCTTGCATGTCCAAAAGCAACAATGGGAATTCCACCAGCTTCTCATGTAGTTTTCTCTCGTTTTTTCTTTTTTTTTTTTTTTTAAAAAAAAGGTTGTAATCTCAGGTACATGCAAAGGATATGAATGGCATCTATAATAGAGGAAAGAAGAGAAAAGAAAAATGCAATAGAACATAACCTCTACACAACCTATTTACGAAATCCAAAAAGGAGACTCCTATCTGCATAGATTCAAAACATCAATACAAACAAATTGTATCAGAATTTCTCTTAACTTTAATCCCAAAAGCTCTTCCCAATGGGAGATTCTTTTATTGTCTTATTTCCATATGCACCAAGCAAAATTATGGGGACAACCCTCCACCACTCCTAGTCCTGATAAACTTACCATGCCAGCTGGAAAACACCTCTCTCACAAATCTTGGCAGATTTCATACAACTCCTAAAAGTAGACAAAACCATCCACTAAAGGTATTGTGTTCATAGACAATGCATCCTAAAATGATTGGCATTTTTTTAATCCTTTCTGCACATGCAGCAGCGACAACAATTTACAAAATCTCTCCCTCTTCTCATAACTTGATTGATTTTTAACATCTGTTTGCACAGTACTGCCATATAAAGAACAGACTTTTGAAACATCAAGAGAGCCCCAAATCTCTTTATTTGAGAATTAACTTTTCTAGCCACCAAAACTTGAAGTATGGCTTAAGTGTAAAATTTCAATTTTTGGTCAGAATCCATAATATGCATCTGCCCTCTCCCAGTGTAAACCTCCATTCTATGAATCTAGTCCAAGAAATAGTCCACCACTGCCAAATTCCATGTTTCCATGGAGAACCTCAGCTTCAAGCCTTCAAGTGTGCCCCGTTTCTAGCCAACATGGGCATTTTACATTTTTGGCATACTTATTTTTTGCATTTCTCTTCATATACAGGAAGAACTGTTTTAATGGTGTCTAACCACACCACTAGAGACAAAGTCCGTGAAGCAAGAGAGAGGGATGAGAGCAAGGGGTGAAACTGGTGGTTCAAGGGGAGGAAGAAGTTGTTTCGTGGTGGAGGCCAAATCTTTCGAAATCTTGATTGATGAGTTGGGAGGCAAGCTGAGAGGTTGCATTTGGGAGAGAAGCAAAGGGGTCTCCTCATGGATTAGATTCGGGGAGGCTAGCTTAAGATGTTTACTTGATGGAGTGGAAGTTTGCTGTAGAGAGGTAAACAATAGTGTTTGGGCTACTGGCTGGGAGGAGGGGAATAGAAAGTATAGGTTGGAGCGCCGTTCGAATGGGGCAGGTAGGTTCATCTTCTGCTCAGTTCGCGACATTGATTCAAAAAAGTATAGCATTATTGTCCCAGAGGGAAAGGGTCAGTCTTTTGGTTGGAACTCCTTGGCTGAGAGGCTGAGAGCTTTTGGGGTGATCCCCTCAGGTGGCTTGCAGGGTCCTAAAGGGTCAGAGGACTTGTTGAGGTCGAAAGGGGGCTCGAAGGTCCAATGGAAGGAGAAAGGGGTGGAGCTGAAAACATATGCTGATGCTGTAAGGAAAAGCCCGAGAAGGGTAGGCCAGTCAGTTTGGATAGAGGTGGGGGAAGGAGAAATGCGTGGAAGAATAGAACAAATGAGTCAGTGTCTGGTAGGCTGGTGGGGACCTAGTTCAGCTCTTTGCCCTGAGATGGAGTACGTTAGAAGTTGGGCACCGAAGCATTGGGCTTTGAAGGGGAATCTGAGGGTGGCCACGCTAGGCAAAGGATTATTGCTATTTGACTTCGAGTTACCAGACGAGGCTGAGCGTGTTTTAGCCAGAGGTCTGAGAATCTTCAAGGAGAATGTTTTAGTCTTGGAGAGATGGAACCCTGAGGTGGGGTGTCTTCGCAAGGAGCCTACGGCAAAAGATGTTTGGGTAAGGGTGATTGGACTCCCTCTTCATTTAAGAAGCTCGGAGGTGTTTAAAAGAATTGGAGATGAATGTGGAGGATTCATAGCTGCGAATAAATCATCTCTGCATGAGATGCAATGGGCTCGGTTACTGGTGAGGTGTGTGGACAGGGAGATGCCCAGCACTGCCCATATAGTTGTGGGGTCGGGTTGTTATTCCCTTCAACTTTGGTGGGAGTCTTCTCCCTGGTTCACGCAGGTGGTGCCGGCGGGAAGCTTCAGCGGGGAAGGTAGCTCAAGGGAAGGAGAAGAGGTTGGTGGAACTGTTCGTGATCTCAGTCGTGGAAGTCAAAGGAAGAAGGTGGAGCAGTTAAGGTTGCAGCAGGGAGAGAGTGTCGTGTCAGCCTGTGGAGGCGATTCTACCCTCTGTCCCGCTGTGCTCTATGAGGCAGGGGATGCAGTGGAGGGTAGAGTAGGGTCAGCTAATGGACAGGTTAGAGAGGGAGACGGGTTCTTTTTGAATAAGCTGGAAAGCCCAGCTCTTGGGCCAAGTATCGGGCCAAAAGGGCCAGCCCATGGGGTGTCGCTGGGCCTTACTCAATTAAGTGGGTTAAGGCAGGGGCCTTTTAAAGAAACCCAGGAGGATTTGGGCTGTGTCTTAAGGCCCAATGTCTCTTACGGGGAGAAAGGAGAGGGTTTTGGGCCTGTTGCAGCGGAAGGAGGAGATTTAAATGGGAAAGGAATCTCGAGTCCTCAAGCTAGGGCACAATCGCCTGGCGTGGAGAAAGGCTCTGGAGATGCTGACTCTCTTGTTCGTGGGGAAGCACCTTCGGCCTCTCGTCCTTCGGCTCAGATATTTAGCTCGGAGAGTCAAGCTTTTATAGTGGAGGACCCCATCGTCGACAATTTGAGAGCTGCGTCGCAGTCGGAAGCCTTTGCGGTGCCGAAAATGACTGATCAAGCGCTGCGTGATGAAGCTTCCAGGTATGTCGGATTACCTTTGCCTTCTGTGGGGGGTCGGGAAATTTCTCCTTCTTCTCTTTTTTCTGGGATCAATCGGGCGGGGACTAATGAGGGGGTCTCATCGGGCTTGATTTCAGGGAGAGGAGCAGCTCCCTCTTAGCATTATTCTGGCAGATGGCTGCAATGGGGAGATGGGCCCTAAGGGGGAGAGACCCTCGGGTGATGAAGGAAGGGGGGATGAGTTCAAGATATTATTACAAGACATGGAAGAAGAGGATGTCAATGGGATGATAGTTGCCTGGCGAGATTTAGCAAGTTCCTGGACTTTTCGACGGAAGGATTTGAAGGAGAAATTCTGAACTTGCTTCTAAGGAACAAGAGAAGAAGGGAGCAGAACATTAAGAAAGACATTTCGGGGTCCACTAAGTTTGATCGTGAGTTGAAGAAATTAGAGTGGTCCATCAATTACAAAGGGGCGAGGAAGGAGAAATCTCTGGTTAGAGATGGTGGGGACAGAATCTCGAACCTTAGATGAAGATAAAGATCATATCTTGAAATATAAGAGGGGGCAATGATAGGGATAAAAGGAAAGTCATTAAGGCTTTGATCAGGTCGCAAAGAGCGGATTTGGTGTGTCTACAGGAGACCAAAATTCAAGATATATCCAGAGGGATTGTTCACAGTCTTGGAGTAGGAAGATTCTTAGGTTGGGGTGCTATGAGTGCAAGGGGGGCAGCCGGTGGGGTAGTAGTGTTTTGGGATAACAGGGTTCTGGAGTTAATGGGCATGGAGGTGGGTCTTTTCTCAGTTTCCTGTCGCTTTAAAAATTGTGAAGATGGCTTCTTGTGGACCTTCACGGGTGTATATGGACCCACTATGAAACGGCATAGAGAGTTGTTTTGGGAAGAGCTAGGAGCCATTCGAGGGTTGTGGTCTGACCCTTGGTGTATTGGCGGGGATTTTAACGTGGTCAGATTTCCTAGCGAGTGCAGTAGAGAAGGAAGACTGACTGGTTCTATGAGAAGATTTTCGGAGGTGATTGAGGAGTTGGCTTTAAAAGATTTGCCTCTCCATGGGGGGTTATTCACGTGGAGTGGAGGGCTGAATGGTCTTTCAAGGTCCAGACTGGACCGTTTTTTGATTTCGGAGGATTGGGAGAATCATTTCAGTGGGGCGTCTCAGTGTTCTCTCCCAAGACCGGTATCCGATCACTTCCCAATCCTGTTAGATGGGGGTGGGACGAGGAGAGGTCCAATTCCATTTCGGTTCGAGAATATGTGGTTGAAGGAGGAGGGGTTTAAGGAGTTGTTGAAGGGCTGGTGGCAAGGATTTAATTATAGTGGGTCCTATAGTTTCATCTTGACAGAAAAATTGAAGGCCCTGAAAATTAAGCAGAAAGAATGGAACTCGGAAGTCTTTGGCAAAGTGGGGGTGAACAAAGGGCTAGCTCTGGATAAAGTATCCTACTGGGATAATCAAGAGCAACTTAGAGCTTTAAATGAGCAGGAGCTAGAGGCGAGAAAGGAGGCTAGGGAGGAATTTAAGAAATGGGTTCTAATGGAGTAGACTTCATGGAGACAAAAATCGAGAGAAATTTGGCTGAAGGAAGGCGATAAGAACACGGGATTCTTCCACAAGATGGCAAATTCGAACAGAAGGAGGAACTGTTTGAAAAAAATCAAAATCAATGGAACCTGGCTTTCAGAAGAGCATGACATTCAAAGGGGAGTGGTGAGGGCCTTTAAGGACCTTTTATCAGATCCTGGAGGATGGCGTCCTTGCTGCAACAATATTGAGTTTGACAGCATTGGGGATGAAGAGGCGGCCAGGCTGGAGGTGAGTTTTTCTGGGGATGAGGTGTTCTTGGCCCTTTCAGATCTGAATGGGGACAAGGCCCCTGGTCCGGACGGGTTTTCCCTTGCATTTTGGCAATTCTGTTGGGATTTTGTCAAAGATGAGGTCTTAGGTTTATTCAAGGAGTTTTATGAGAGGGGAAAATTCATTAGAAGACTGAACACCACCTTCTTAGTTTTAATCCCAAAGAAGTGTGGGGCCGAAGACTTGAGTGATTTCAGACCCATCAGTTTGGTGGGGGGTCTCTACAAGCTGCTTGCTAAGGTCTTAGCCAATAGATTGAAAAAGGTGGTGGGAAAAGTGGTGTCCTCTTCCCAAAATGCCTTTGTTGAAGGTAGGCAAATTCTTGATGCTGCATTAGTTGCTAATGAGGTCATAGACTCCATGCTGAAAAGAAAGGAAAGTGGGGTCTTGTGTAAATTGGACTTAGAGAAGGCCTATGATCAGATTAATTGGAATTTTCTGCTATCAGTGATGCAAAGAATCGGTTTTGGGGAGAAATGGATTGGGTGGATTAGATGGTGCATATCCACTGCCTCGTTTTCGGTTTTGGTCAATGGTTCTCCTACCGGTTTTTTCCGGAGTTCCAGGGGGTTAAGGCAAGGAGATCCACTCTCTCCTTACCTTTTTGTCTTAGGAATGGAGGCCTTAAGTAGTCTCATCAACAGAGCAGTGAGAGGGGGCTTTCTTTCAGGCTGCAGGATAGGGGAAAGGGAAGGTGTCGGGATCCAAGTTACGCACCTGCTGTTTGCTGATGATACTTTGGTCTTCTGTGATGACTCTCGAGAGCAATTAGCTTTTCTAAGTTGGTTATTAATGTGGTTTGAAGCCACTTCCGGACTGCGCATTAATTTGAACAAAAGTGAGATTTTGCCGGTGGGTTGTGTGGAGAATGCAGAGTTACTGGCAGCTGAGCTGGGCTGCAAGGTGGGATCTCTCCCTTCCACCTATTTGGGGCTCCCTTTGGGAGCTTCGCATAAGTCTGTGAAGGTTTGGGACGGAGTGGAAGAGCGGATGAGAAAGAAACTTGTCTTGTGGAAGAGGCAATTCATTTCTAAGGGAGGAAGACTCACTCTCATCCGGAGTACTTTGGCGAGCATGCCAACTTACCTTATGTCATTATTGCGCATGCCAAGAGTGGTTAAATTAAGACTTGAGAAAATATAAAGGGACTTTCTTTGGGGAGGGGGAGCGTTGGAGAAGAGGCCCCATCTTGTTAAGTGGGCTGTTGTTTGTACTCACAAAAAGATGGGTGGATTGGGGATTAGAAATCTCTCCATTCTTAATAGAGCCCTCTTGTGCAAATGGAGTTGGCGTTATGCGGTTGAAAGAGACTCATATTGGAAGCTTATTATTAGTACGAAGTATGGGGTTGAAAGAGGAGGATGGAGCACGTGTGGGGCTAGGGAGGGCCATGGGGTTGGGCTTTGGAAGGAAATCAGCAAGGAAGGTTTGCTACTGCTCAATAATGTATCTTTCTCGGTGGGGGATGGTAAAAGGGTGAGGTTTTGGAAAGACATTTGGTGCGGGAACACCCCCCTTTGTGAGGCTTTTCCCTCCTTGTTTGATTTAGCGGGTTCTAAAGATGCGTGGGTTGCGGACTATTGGGATCCAATGGGGAAAGTGGGAAGGTGGACTCCACTTTTCCTTAGACCTTTCAACGATTGGGAGGTGGAGGAGGTGGAGAGACTCCTATCGTCCATTCAAGGGAAGAGGTTGGATGCTGATGGGGAGGATAGGATGCTGTGGAGAGGGACGAAAAATGAGATTTTCACTGTAAAATCTCTTTACAAGTCTCTTGATCATAGCTGTGCAGTCTCGTTTCCAGGTAATATTATTTGGAGTCCGTATGTTCCTTCAAAGGTGAGTTTTTTTGCTTGGGAAGCTTATTGGGAGAAGGTCCTTACTCAAGATCAGCTTAAGAGGAGGGGCTGGATTCTAGCCAATAGATGTTGTTTGTGTTGCGTTGAAGAGGAAACGATAAATCATATCCTTATTCATTGTTCTAAGACGAAGATTTTGTGGGATCTTTTGCTTTCTCTTTTTGGGGTCAATTGGGTGTTACCGTTTTCGGTGAGAGACACTCTATTAAGTTGGCATGTCTCTTTTAAGGACAAGAATCATAGAAAGGTTTGGCGGGCAGCTCCTCTCTGTTTATTTTGGACAATTTGGAAGGAAAAAAATAGGATAGTCTTCGATAACGAGGCTTTGTCGACTCAAAGATTGAAAAACTCATTTGTTTGTAATCTCTTATCCTGGGCTAATTCTTCTATAGTTGTAGGCCCTTTATCTTTGTTTAACTTTGTGGATTGGTTGGGTTCTTATTGAGGGCCGGTGAGTGCTTGTGTTTTTGTTGCTTGTTTTAGGTGTCTCTTGTATACTCCCTGTATGCTCTGGGTTGCCTTTCAAGATCCCTTTCTCTAATATATCTTTGTGCTTTTGCCTATCAAAAAAAAAAAAAATGGTGTCTAACCACACCAAACATCTTGCCAAAAATTTAACCTCCACACATCCCAAACTTCCTAAAATATGAACTTTGCAAAGTTTTCCACCCTCCCCCAATAAAGCTTGCTTTTCCATGAGAACCTCTAAACTTTTCAAGTTGCTAACCAGACCAACCAACCCATCTCTCCCTACCTTATGACACTTACCACATTCTTCCACAACTATCCTTCTCCATGGCAAACCTCCACAAGTATTTTCCTAACAATGCCTTACTCATCTCTTCTTAGCTCCCAACACCTTGTGTGCCGTCTCCTTTTCAGAAGTGCACACCAATCCCACCCATTAGGTGCAATTTCTTCTCATCTCACCCCCCACCCAACAAAAAAAAAACAATAAATAAATAGGAAAAAAGACAAAAAATCACTAGGAAATTTTTTTATTTTCATCATCACCAAGCCCTGAATGACAAAAGAAAACATGAAACAAGTCAAAAAAAAAACTAGACAACATGCTTATAATGAGCCTTATATTCCTTTTTGATGAATACTACCTTTTCCAACTCACTTCCCTTCTCCCCTACCTCTTCACTGCTATGTCCAAGAGCCTTTGCTTTTCCCTTTAGAGATTTTTCAAGATGAATAACACGATGTTGTTAATTCCATTCCCTTGAGTGTTTCAGCTTGGTTAGCAGAAACATACTGGTACCAGATTAATCCAGTGTTGCATTACTAGTTTACTGCTATGTGTACATGTACCTGCAACAAAACTCCTAGAAAGAGAAAAAGGAAGGATGTTCTATTTCAAGTTTACTGCAATACGTGTATGTAGCATCTGCATTTAACTCATCCGAAGTAAAAAATGGACTATGAAACTCATTTAGAAGTGAGAATGTGCCAATAGCATGTTGGCTTAAAATCATGCTTCATTTCATTTCATTGAATTTTGCTAACTTGAACCTATCAGAGATTCAGATTTTTGAGGAGTAGAAAGCTTACCTTTCCCTTCCATGACTCTAGAATACCATGCAATGAGCCTAACAAGAATGGCAAATTTTGCCGCCCTTGGGCAGCAGCATGGATGATATCAAATATGATGATTTTGCCCTCTTAAAAATGTACTCTGGGGGCTTCTGCTTGAATCCAACCTCTATGAAAATGCTCTATAATTTAAATCCCCATGAGCCAAATACATCGATTTTGGGCTAAATCACCATAATTCCCAAAACAACCCAAAGGAATGAAACCAAACACAGAACAAGTTGAAAGATCTATTCATTTTCTACCAAACACAAACAGCATTGATAACAACTTCAGTGCCCTCCTCAGAGACGTTGTTTTGAAAAGAAAAAAAGAAACAATTAGCCAGGCTGCAAAGGCTTGAAACACAGCAAAGGGGAACAAAAGGTTCCAGCGTAGAAATGTCAAATTTGAATTCAAACCCATATAGATAATTGTATTCCGGAATCAAATCGCAGGAGGAAAAAAAAGCAACAACAGCAACAACAACGACCTTTTTCTTAATCAATATAACAAAATAGACAATACGATTCCATATACAAATGACAATCAATTAAAGAAACCAATATTCTAAATGTAAACCACGAATTCCAATAAAAAAAACAAAACAAAAACAAATGGAGAATAGAAAGAGGAAGGAGAAAACATACTGTAGCCCATGATTCGATTTCCGGGACCCTCGGCAACGTGAAAATAATCAGGCCATCTAGCCAAGTAGGTCATGTAGAAAGACATATTGAACTGTGCGCATATTCAAACCAGCACGTTTAAAATAAAATAAAAAAGAACCAGCTTAATATCAATCCATTAGCCCTTCATTCAGAGAGAGACCATATTGAAAACAGCAAAAATGAGAACGGGAGAAACTCACAGTTTCAGTGAGATGGTCGAGATTTACAGATGCGAAGGAGAGGAGGTCGTTGCAGCAGAATCTGCGAATCGTCGTCATCTTCCTTCGTCTCGGATTCTCGCAGATGGGAAAAGAGAATGGTTCTGTCCTGTGCCCTGGGGCGCGTATTTTTGGACCCAACCGGTCTAGCGTGCGAGCCTCCGGTTCAGTCGGGTGCACAAATTAAATGATATATATATATATATATATATATAAGTATTATTTTATATATGCCAAACGAGTAATATAAAAAATTAAAACATAGCTGAAAATAATAAATTTATGATATATAAGATATGTGTATCTCTCATCTCAAATTATAATTGTTGACAAATTAGAGGTTGGTGAATCCATTTTTCATGTTCGAATATCGTGAATACTTAAATGAATGTACGATAAGGTAAAAAAAATGTATTTTTTTTAGACAATATCTTAAATCCTATAATAATTGACATATTTTATATAGAAAGTAAATAAAAAAGTGTTAAATAACATAACTTATTTTATTTTATTATACATATTAAATATTTTATATTTGTTTAAAATAAAATTTAGAGTATGTTTCAATATTTGTTAAAAAAAATATGAACTTTCTATTGTGAGGTTTAGAAATTGTTTAATAATAAAAAATTTGGTAAATAATTATATCTATTTGTTAATATAGATTAAAATATTTAAAATGTATAAATAGAAATTTTGATATTATATTATTCAATATACAAAAAAGAAAAATCATACATATTAAACAATAAATACAATAAGAAAAATATTTTTTTAATCAAATTATTTATTTTATAAAATAATGAATATAAAAAATAAAAAATAAAATGATATTTATCTTGTGTCTCAACTTATAATTAATGCAATTTATCATATTTCATATTTGAGAGATAATTTATCATATCTACTCATCAACCAAATTTTAAATATGATATGTATTCAATATTTTTTTTATCAAATTTAAAAAATGCACTCGATGTGGGTTAGATTTTATTTAACTTAACATATTTTTGTTCACCCATGATAAAAATTATCAACGTATTTAATATCAAATTATTGAAAGAGGTATTTATAATTTAAGTTGGTTAAATATACTTGTTAAATTAAAAAATTATTTATAAGAATGATTTTTTTTCTAAAAATTGATTTTCCCAATAGAAAAAGAAAAAAAACTGACAAAATTTTATTACTTTTTCATTAGACATAGGGTAGAATAATATTAAAAATATTTATAGTTTAATTACTTCAACATAAAGATGCATTTAAAATAATTTTAAAATTGATTTAATATACATACCAAAATATGTTTGATATTAATTTTAGAAATCGTTTTCAAATTATTAATTAAAAAAGTTTGAAGTACTTACTAGAATTATTATGGCTTGCATCAAGTTGAATATATTTACATTGTTTATTAGAACATTTGAAAAAAAAAACAATTTTATTTTTTTTATTAATTTTGTATAAAATTAATGATTATATATTTTCACGGCACCCGTCACGCTCGATCCGAAGCATCATCTTCTCCGTTCAGACAGAAACAGCGAAACCCTAGATGGATCTCCTGAAGCAAGAGCTCTTGAAGAAGCGCCAATCTCTAGCCCAAGAAGCGGGCGGCAAGAGGTTCTTCAAGCGCTCCGAAATTGAACAGAGAAACATCCAGAAGCTTCGCGAGCAGGAAAAGCGTGAGTTGGAGGCTAAAGCCCTCCGCCACAATAATGGCACCGCATCCTCTTCCACCGCCGCCGCCGCCTCGGCCACCTCTACTCCATCTTCCGATGCCAAACCTGACCTCACATCCTCATCTTCTAAAGCCATAACCGATGAACAGAAAATCGACGAGATGGTTCTCCCGAAGCAAGAGGTCATCCGGCGGCTCAGATTCCTGAAACAGCCTATTACTCTGTTCGGCGAAGACGACACCGCGCGGCTTGATCGGTTGAAGTATGTGCTCAAAGCTGGGATCTTTGAGGTCGACAGCGACATGACGGAGGGCCAAACCAATGATTTTCTTAGGGATATTGCGGAGCTGAGGAAGCGGCAGAAGACAGGGATTTTGAGCGATCGGAAGCGGAAGAGTCCGGAGGATGGGGTCGAGGATGGGGAGGGGGGCGGTGGAGATGATGATTTGAGCGGTGATGGGGGTTCTTCGGGGGTGGATGCTGATAAGGATTTGAAGCGGATGAAGGCGAATTTTGAGGAGTTGTGTGATGAGGATAAGATTCTGGTTTTTTTCAAGAGGCTTTTGATCGAGTGGAATCAGGAGTTGAATGAGAAGCAGGAGGGGGAGAAGAGGACGGCCAAGGGGAAGTCTATGGTGGCCACGTTTAAGCAGTGTGCACGATATTTGAATCCGCTTTTCAAATTCTGCCGGAAAAAGGTCAGTATTTCATCTGTGTTTTGTTTAATCGATATATGTTGATTCCCAATTGTGCTAGACTTGATTGTAGTTTCAGTATATGGGTTTCATATTGTAAGGCCAATTTCTCATATGAAAATGTAAAACATTCATATCATTTTTTATTTTTTATTTTTTTTTATGGATGCAAAACATTCATATCGTTGTTCTCGAAGAAAATTGACTTAGCCCAATTTTAAGGCAAAATGGGTTGGTTTACATATCTTCTTTGAAGAATTAGCATTCGGGCGCACTCTCTTGTTTTGATTAGTCTTGACCTTATCAATAGACTCAATATATCTAAGATTTTTTGGTAGGCAAATATATATATATGTAAGAAGAGTGACAAACTAAAGTGGTGAACACAAAATACCAGAAGTATACAAGTGAGAACATACTGCGATAGCTACAACCTTACATTAGGACTTGGAGTACAAACAATCTATAAAATCTACCAAAGAACATGGACCTGTCAGACCGTCCACTAGAAGATACTCATGAGACCACATGTACAAATTTGCAAGGAAGGAGTCCTTAAGTGATTGGATAGTGTGTTGCTCCCCTTCAAAGGTCCTTGATTTCATTCCTTCCAAATTATCCATAAAAGGCAAAGAGGGGTTGTTCTCCATACCTTCCTTCGCTTTTTGCCCACTGAGATTCCATACGAATCCATTAACAAGTCCTTCACTGAAAATGGGAGAACCCACGAGATGCCAAAATAAGAGAAGAGAAAGTGTCCTGGCTCTCTAGCTTTTCTATAGTGGATGAGAAGATGATCTATGATTAGGAAAACTTGGAGTACTCGAGCTAGGTTTTTATGTGGTTCAAGGCATGCTCGGGTCTTAAGATTAATTTGGAGAAAAGTGAATTGATTCCTGTTGGGGAGGTTCCAAATTTGGAGGAGTTCGTTGAGGTCTTAGGTTGTAAGTTGGGTTCTCTTCTATCCACTTACTTAGGCCTACCATTGGGTGCTCCTTACAAGTCTAGTAGGGTATGAGAAGGTGTGGAGGAACGGTTCCAAAAAAGGTTTGCTTTGTGGAAGAGATAATATTTGTCAAAAGGTGAAAAATAGATGTTGATTAAAAGTACTTTATCTAGTTTGCCCATTTACTTTATGTCTCTTTTTGTTATCCCCAAAAGAGTGGCGGCCAAATTAGAAAAAATTGAAAGAGACTTCCTGTGGTGAGGAGGGGAGTTGGAGAAAAAGTTTCATTTGATTCATTGGTCGATTGTGTGTTTGGAGAAGCAAATTGGGGATTTGGGTTTTTAGAAGCCTTCCTTTCTTCAATAAGGCACTTTTGGGTAAATGGTTGTGGAGATTTGTGAAGGAAAAGAACTCTCTTTGAAAACAGGTAATTATTGGTAAGTATGGAATTCGGGAGGAGGAGTGGTGCACAAAGGAGGTGAGAAAGAGGTATGGTGTAAGAGTATGGAAGACAATTAGAAATGGTTGGGAGACCTTCAAAGATAAAACAAG
This sequence comes from Vitis vinifera, assembly GCF_030704535.1. NCBI lineage: Eukaryota > Viridiplantae > Streptophyta > Magnoliopsida > Vitales > Vitaceae > Vitis > Vitis vinifera. The sequence continues at coordinate 1,557,159 of NC_081811.1, read as the reverse complement.
GATTCAAGTTGGTTCGAGGAATCGGGTTAAATTCTAGAACGATAGATGGTGTGGTGATTTGTCATTGCGGGATGAGTTTGTGGGTCTTTATGCTATAGTTTCCTTTAAGGATGCTTGGGTGGTTCATTTCGAGTTCTTTTTGATGCCATGGTTTGGTTGGAGACTAAGGATGGTGTTTTTTCAGTTCGGTCCTTTTACTCCTCTTTAGCAAGTAGGAGAGTGGAGCCATTCCCGCACAATTCAGTGTGGAACTCTTGGGCCCCTGTTAGAGCTAGCTTTTTTTCTTAGGAGACAACTTAGACTAAGATTTTGACATAAGATCAACTTAGAAGGAGGGGATGGAGGATGCCAAATAGGTGCTACATGTGCAAGGCTGAAGAGGAAATGGGAGATTATTTACTTTTGCATTGTCCGAAAGCAAGTACATTGTGGCAGCTGGTTTGTGCTCTTTTTTATATTCAGTGGGTGATGCATTCTTCTATGAGGGGGGTGCTTCTAAGTTGGAATGGTGTTTCGGTGGGCAAAAAAAGGAAAAAGGTTTGAAAAGTTGCTCCTTTATGCATTTTTTGGTCCATTTGGAGGGAACGAAATAGGAGAGCTTTTGAGGATAGGGAATGCTTAGATCAAACTTTTAAAAGTTCTTTTTTGTATTTATATTAGGATTGGGTTAGAGTGTACATGGGTGATAGCATTACTTTTTTGATAGATTTTGTAGATTGGTTAGGTTCCCTGTAGGGTGCAGTTGTGTTGTCGCCTCTATTGGTTTTTTGTATATGTATACGTCATATATACCTTTTCACTAATACAATACTTGTTTTATTTATCAAAAAAATAAAAAAATAAAATCTATGATCAGGAACATAGATAAGATTATCAACTTACCAGAAATGTTGAAGATGGTCAATACTAATTTGGATTGCATTCTTTAGTTCCAAGCGAAGTTTTGAGGCTCTATTGGCCTTTCCAGGATTTTAATCTGTAGTAAGATAGGAATATATATGGTGTATCTACTTACTAGAGATCAAGATTAATCTGGATTGCATTCTTTTGTTCCAAGAGAAGTTTTGAGGCTCTATTGGCCTTTCCAGGATTTTAATCTCTAGTCTAGGCAGAAATTGAGAGGATTTTTGATAAATAAATGGAACAAAACCAACTTGAATGAGGAATCCAGTGGCCTCAACCTTGCTTGAGATAGCTTTACTCATCCGAGTGGAGGTTATACATCTAATAGTATATCAGTGTTGGCTATGAATCAAATCTATAAACAATGTTAAAATGTTTGCTTGAGCCTCTTAAACCACCCTTGAAATATCTTGGGTCTCTTGAAGAGGAATGGTGGATGGGGAATTATAGCTACATGATCTTATAAGACAAAAGCATGGCTTTTGTGATAAGAACTGTCTACAATCCTTAACATGTAGGAGACACAAATGCTGTAGGATTGAAGAAACAGAAGGAAAAAAACAAATAAATAAATAAACCTATTCCCAGCCATTCTTTCACTTTCTTCCTTTTGTGAAACTTGTTCCTTTGCCTTTTCTAATTGATGCAAGCTACTTTCTTACCTCCACATGCATGAAAATTGTGTATAAGCGTTCCTCTTATTTCAACCGTACCATGTGGAGGGCCACTGTCATAGAGAAATTTGGAACTTACCCCTGGTTGAAGCTGGTTAGGCTAAATGCCCCTTGGGGCATGGATTTTTTTACCAAAATCCAGGGCTATGCCTGGTAAATAACCATTCGATTACAGCTATACATGTAAAATTTATCTCTACCATCAATTAGCCTTTCAAGGAGGCAATTTTGTTTTGTGAGGTCTAGTAGGGTCCCACCTCCCATCACTGATAAAGAAGTTATCTTATGAAGTCAGGTAGTTCCCTATCAAATTGGTACAAGTTTATAAGTCTGAACTAGCAAATAGGCTCAAAAGATTCAGATTTATAAGTAATATTTGGTCCCTATGGGTAATGAGAGTGGCCTGAGTGCCTCATGCCTAGTGTCCAAATCTTGACAGCCCATCTAGAACCCTGCTGTGGATATCTCCTTTTAACCCTGGTAATGTGAGAATGCAAGTTAAATCGGGGTAATAACAGGTTACCATGTTATCATTCCAATGCTTGTATTGAGATTTCCTTTTTTGGGTTAGAAAGGTAGCAAACTTCTCCCAAGTCCTTAGTTGCCTTGTGGCATGCCAGAATGATCTTGGGTTCCCTCTCCTTGCTCAAAGAAAACAATCAAAACCTGTGGCTGTGAGTATCCCTTTTAGTAGTTTAGTGTTACTGTTGGTGGGAGGGAGGGAGCAGTTATGTGTTCAACTCTTTGAACCTATAGAGAGGACTGCCTTTTAGCTTGAGAATTGAGATATAGAGAAACTCATGAAATATTGAGCTGTATTTATACTAGGTGAGAGCCTTGAAATTTTTAATCGGCAGTTACCACAGTGTATTGGATTTCTACCAAGAAATTAGTGCTGTAGTAATACAGATGCATACAGAAGTTTTGAAAAGGAAAAGGAGAAAGGAAATAAAAGATCATTGAACTCTGTTTCTGTGTTTTGTTTCTTTATTTCACTAGCAGGACATAGATGAGCTGCATTGTGTTTAAAACAAACAGTGGAACTCTCTCTCTCTCTCTCTCTCTGATTTCGAAGTATACGGAGAGATTTAAAGTCCTTTTTTCCATTACCACTCTTCTAATTTGGCACTAAATGAGTGCCTTAAAATATTTGCTTGCCACAGTTACTAAACTCATGATAAATTTCACTTGTAGGTTCTCCAAGATGATATCCGGCAAGCATTGCTGGTGGTGGTTGAATGCTGTATGAAGCGAGATTATCTAGCTGCAATGGACCAATATATCAAGTTGGCAATCGGGAATGCACCCTGGCCTATTGGTGTTACTATGGTTGGTATCCATGAACGGTCTGCCCGTGAGAAGATCTACACAAACAGTGTGGCCCACATTATGAATGATGAGACAACTCGTAAGTATCTGCAATCAATCAAAAGATTGATGACATTTTGCCAACGACGCTACCCAACCATGCCATCCAAAGCCGTTGAGTTCAACAGTTTGGCAAATGGTAGTGACTTACAATCACTGCTAGCAGAGGAGAGGTTTTCTGGGGGAAATCAAGCTTCAGAGGAAAGGCTTCACCTAATGGCTCCTCCAAAGGAGAGCTAGTTATCATGTATAGAAAACCGATATGTGGCTTAGTTATGATTGAATTTTCCTAGTTTCTTGTAATGTAAGTGTCTAATGCTTAGGGATGTTCAGTAACAAGAGAATATGAAACTGACTGAAAGGCAGTGATTGGAAACAATTCAGTGACCTTCATATCCTCTTTTGTAAGAAATTATCTCAATTATAATCACCCACATTAAATGTTGATGATGACTATGTGAGAATGATCTTGATTATTGTTTCTGTTTTTTTTTTCCTGTGCCTTAAGCACCAGGGACTCTAATTGTGGACAAAATCATGTCCAATGGCATTAGTCTTGCTCTGCATTTTGTGAATCCATCATGGCTTGAACCGCGGTTTCTTATCTTCATACTAGGACCAGGAAAAACCTATTTTTTAATCCTCTTTTAAGAGGCTGTGAACTTCTGCAGACAAATAGATGTAGAATAGAAGATCTTGGTGTGGGTAAGACCAAGTATCAAAATCTTATGTCCCCATTGGTTCAGCCCATATCACCTTATCCAAACATCGAAAAACCAAACACCGCCACCCATCTAGAAGTCCCCCCTCTTTCCACACAATCTTTTCTATGATCCCAAACAGCCATTTCAACGTTTAAAGTTGCTCACAAAAGTTCCTTACCCTCCAAACTTACCTGACCATGGCAACCCAAGCAGGTCTCCTCACCCCCACTACCATCACCACCCCAAAATCGAGGAGCCTCACTCTAGTTCCATGGAAACCATCCTCATTCTCCTCATTTTCTACCTCTAAGCCCATCAACAGAGCCATCAAAGCCATGGCTGAAGAAAAAACTGAAGCTCCTGTCAAGGAGGCTCCAGTGGGCTTCACCCCACCTGAGTTGGACCCCAATACGCCATCGCCAATCTTCGGTGGAAGCACCGGAGGATTGCTAAGAAAGGCACAAGTTGAAGAATTCTATGTTATCACTTGGGAATCCCCGAAGGAACAGATCTTTGAAATGCCAACTGGTGGTGCTGCTATAATGAGGCAAGGGCCTAATTTGCTTAAGTTGGCTAGGAAAGAGCAGTGCTTGGCACTGGGCACCAGATTGAGATCAAAGTACAAGATTAAGTACCAATTCTACAGAGTGTTTCCTAATGGGGAGGTCCAATATCTTCACCCAAAAGATGGTGTTTATCCTGAAAAGGTGAACCCAGGTCGCCAAGGGGTGGGGCAGAACTTCAGATCAATTGGGAAAAATGTTAGTCCCATTGAAGTTAAGTTCACTGGAAAGCAAGCTTATGACTTGTGAAGTTAGAGGTGGTTTGTGATATGATGTGATGGTCATTATTTGGTTCTGCAGCTTCTACTTGTTTTGTATCTTTTTTTCTTCAAGGAAACATATCTTGTTTGTTTTTGAAGAAATGTGAATGAGTGGAAAATTTGTAGAATTGGAATGAAATCCAGGGGAGAACTTTCTTGATTGACACTCACCATGTTCCTTGTTCAGCGAAGTGTCTTTATGTGAGCTTTCAATTCTTTTACAAGTTTTTACCATCAATCATGGATGTATAACCCTATAGACAACATTCTCAAATGACTCAATCACAAACTAATTCTCCATGTGGGGCTTATTCCATTCATTCTTCTATGGTTGTCAAACTTCCACTCTCCACAAATTTATCTCAATTCTCTTCATCAGTGTCTGTTATGCTCAGTGGGTTTCTTTTAATTCTATAGATGTTTTTTAAAGACATGCAAACCTTGACTCAGAATAGATGATGTTTATATAAAATGACACGAATTATTACAAATGGTTTTAAAGTCGATTTGTAATTTTAGGAGTTTACTTCCTAAAGTTCAATCTTGATCAAATTTTAGTGGATGACAAAAGTGTGATTCTTACTGAAGTGATCTGATATGATTTCACTCTTTCATTGGGCATCAACCTGTCCTTCCTTCGGCCATCTCTGAGGGCACTTTTACCATGTTTACGGGCACCAAAAACATTTGGTACAAAGAACTTTTCCATATTCTTTCTTCCAATCACGTCTGGCTCGAATATTTTCCTTCCAACTCTTTTACCTCTTTTTACTCATACTCACAAATAGTCCAAAACCACATCACCCTATCTATTTTTCCCTGTATACATACCATGAAACTCCTGGGAAAAAGTTGAAATCAATGACCTGAAGCCATGAGTTTTTGTCGTGGGGAATCTCTTTGGTTCAGAACATGCCGTAGTGGGTCATTGAAAATGCTTACATATCTAGAACTCAAGGCTTCTAAGTAGCCATGAGTTTCCTTTATTGCCAAAAGCCTTAGTCATGCAGCTTTAGGCATAACAAGAAGGAAAAATGGCAGCACATATGGATAGTCCCCGACACTGTATATATATATATATATATATATATATATTGAGCTCCTCTTAATTGGATAAACGGGTTTTAAGCTGAGGGTCTATTGGGAGTAAAGAGACTAATATATATATATATATATATATAGTGGCCTTCTCTTAACTTGGTAAATATGTTTAGAAGTCATATGGGATCATATACTTAAGAAAAAACAAGTCAAAATATTATACTTCAGATAAGAGAAGAACTTTGTGATAATTTATATTAGGTTCCTCTTAATTAGATAGATACATTGAAAAGTCATATGAGATCGGCCAATTACATAACCCCCATATGGGCAAGATGGGCTACCAACCTGTTTCAAGCTATAACATGTCCATGAGGCCATGTGAGCCATCTGCAGGTGTCAAAGTATGGCCCCTCTTCAATTTTCACTGGTGTAACTGGTCTTTCTTCTATAGAGCAATGCGTGTGGAAAAGGATTTGGAATGTTGACAAGAAGAAAACGAAAAAAAAAAAGGGTGGGGGGGTAGGGAATTTTTCATGTCTGTGGGTGAAGTTCCAAGTAAGGTGGCACCCTAAAGTTACTTCTTGGTCTGGCCAGTTAATCCAAAGTTCTAAGTTTGATATTATTTATAAATTTTATAGACTATGGTTTTCACAGTACTTGTATCTCAATAATCTTATTAATGGAAGATTTAAATAATTTACAATATGTGACCCATAATAAATAAATAAATAAATTATAATATGTGATTTTTCCCACACTCTAGGGCTTTTAACATAAAATTTAGGCTATATTAAAAAATATTAAAGAAAATATTTGATTATATTATATAAAATACGAAGGAAAATTAAATATAATTAAAATTAGTTAAAAGCTTATACATTTTCAAATTATTTAATATTTATATGAAAGAGTTAAAATAAGTTAAATAAATTTGAAATAATATATAAAATATTTACTGATTTTAAATTGATTTTTTTTTCACTTTTTTCCTTCTATTTTTTATGTTATAATAGTCACTTGTCTAATTAAGACATTATTTTTTGCTTTAATTATTTAACTACACTGAAGGGACGTCAATATATCATATTCGTTTGTATATAATAAAATTTTCAAAAGAAATTATGCAATTCTTCTAGATTCTATTTCTTCCCACGAACGGCGAAAAATTTGTCTTATCAAAATAATAACTTACATATGTCATACAATCCTTCACGGATGTAGATAAATTAGTCACTAGATAAAAAAATTATAATTTTATTATATATATTTACATAATTTGTAATGGGTAAGTACTTTATTATTTATCTCGATAACTATGTTGATCATATCGGATTTGTCTGGACATGATAAAATATAAAGTGTCATTCATATAAAATTTTATATTATTAGTGACATAATTTTATTTTTTTAAAAGTTCATAATCAAGTTTACTTTATGTATATCAACATCAATTGTTAAATATGTTGTACGAACTAGGATACAAATATCTTGGAATAAATTTACTCGATATTTTAAGTATACAATTAATAAATATAAACATTTATTAAAAAAAAAAAGTATTAGTTTTCTATAATATAAAAGTTTTAACTTATATGGCTTAAAAAGTTACCAGAAGATACTTAGATCAAATTTGAATCATAACAAATTAAGAATTTCAATCATTCAATTCAAAAACAAAAAATTTATATAAGTCCTCGTAACTTCTCGTAATGAAAATATATAAAATTTATATAGCTTGCTATGAGTCATACAATTTTTTTTATACAAATATATAAGATAAGAACTTCAAGTTATAAAATATTCTTTATATAACTTTTAGCTGTATAATTTAAAAAAATAATTGTTATGTATAACTTCACGTTATATAATAGAATTTAAAATTATTATATACAAAATATTAATTTTTTTATTAAAAAATTTATGCAAATGATATGTACATGTTTGTTTTTATACTTTTGCTTATATGAATTTAAACACAGTATTTTTCATATATCTTTTGATCATATGACTTTTAACATTTATTTTACATAGGTTCGGGTTATGAATAATTTAAAATTTAAGAAATCAATTAAATATGATAATACATAAAAAAAAAAATTATATCACGACATATCTTCTTGTAATTATTTAAATTAGAAGTCTTTTTTAAAAAAAATATAATATAAATGTTTTTATTGATAATGTGTTGTTTAATAAAGAATAAGGAAATAAAGAAGAGTTAAGAAATAAGAAATTTATATCGATATGAAATACGAACTTACCATAGTTTTTATAGCATCATTAAATACATTATAATAAAAAATGAGTGAATAAAGTGTAATTATTATTTTTTTAAATTAAATACAAATTTTATTGAAAGTATTCCAACTTACATAATTTAAGGCACAGAAAATCTGAACAAATAAATAAATAAACAAAAGTGGTTGGTGGTGCCTTGACATCATCGATTCAGTGAAAGAACTGCCGGCGAACCTTCACACGCTTGATCTCCACGTGCTACACAGGTGTCATCCCAATATATTGTCCGTACAACTCGATCCTTCTCGCTATAAAGCCACCACTCTCCCCCTCCTCCCTCTCTCTTTGGCGCTCACTCTCTCTCTCTCTCTCTCTCTCTCTCTCTCCTCCACTCGCTATGGATACGCTGCTTGAGGCTCCATCAATGGCGAAGCGGCCGTGCGTGTGCGCCAACGATCCTGTTCTCCGCCACTCTCACTGTTGCTTAAACCCAAGGGTTTCCCAATCGGACCAAATGGAGGGTCTCCTGGAGGCGTTTCTCGAACTTTCCGATTCTTCTGGTCCCTCTCTCCACCTCTCCTTCGAGAAGCTTCTCGATTCTAGGGCTTGTGATTCCGATCAGAACCTGTTGATCGATCGCGCGCTTCGATTGGGCTCAGCGCTGCTCGAAGCGGGTAAAAGATCTGCTCGGAAGCGCGCTTCGATCCATAACTCGCTGACCTGGGCTCTACCTCCTGATCTCACCATCAAGGTGTGTTTTTCATTTGGAAAAGTTTGGTTGTTGGTCTGAAAATTTTGGCCCTTTTTTTTAGGATACTGTGATTAGTGAGGATATTGAAAGGAAAGGGGAGGAGAATGTGAATTTGAAGATTTTGCCTTTTATGTTGTTGTAAACCTTTTTAATCTCCTGAAGTGGAAAATCTATACGATAGAATCCTGGTCATTGTATTCGGTTTAGTTAGAATGTGGAATGGATGATTTATCTAGCATTTGAGCTTTTTTTAAATTTTTTTTTTTTTAAGTTTTCCTGCTTTTTTCTCAGCTACCAAACAGATTGTTGTAGAGTATAATTCAAGGATACTGCTTTTTGGTTTCTTTACTTCGAGTTACATAATGTTGTGATTTCTTGAGTTGTTCGAGAAATATGTAATGTGTGTGTTTTTGTTTTTTGTTTTTTATGGGATGGAGAAATATGTAGTTGGAAACGATGAGGTTTTATTTTGGGATTTTTTTAGTATTTTCAGATTAGATTGATGTTTATAAATTTGGTTTTGGATGATGGTCACAATTAGAAACGAAAATTTCTTATCTTTTAGTGTTGAATGGATGGAGCTATGAGCTTCATCTCATTGCATTCTTTGGTAGTTCGAGATGAGATGTATTATCGTGTTGTAGATTATAGCATGATCAGAATGGCAGGAGTGATTGTCCTGGGATTGTGTGAACTGTTGTTGCCTTGAGGTAATAATTATTCTGAGAAAATAAGCTATAAGATGTTGGACTGCTGCCATATCTAGAATGAAGTATGAAGTTGAAAAAAAGAATCTTGGTTCTCATGCATGCAGGTATCTGTAGGAGGATAAACTTTTGAGTCATTCTTATATTGTGACGAGTTCGAAAATTTCCTTAATTGTCAGCAAATAAAAAATTCCTTAAATGTAGGCAAATACAAAAATCTTCCTTACTCTGAAGATGTGTGAAAAAAGTGGTATAGTTGGCAAATAAAAGAGTGCTAGTTTCCATGAAAAAAACCTGTTGGAAGATCAAGTCTAATCCAAATAGTGCCCCATGTCATGCACATAATAAGAAGGATATTTTGTTGAGCTATTTTTATTATTTTCCTTTCATTTCACCTTTTTGTGCCTAAATCCAAACAGAATCTAAATAAGTTAGAAATTGGATCGGGCAGCAAATGCAAACTAACCCTGTTTTTTTTTTTTCTCTATAGAAGGAAGTGGATCCTCCAAGTAATTGATTATGATGTTGATGTGCAGGTATTTTCTATGTTAGATACGCAAAGCCTATGCTACACTGCAGCTACTTGTTCAATGTTCCATAAGTGTGCCATGGATCCTTTGTGCTATGCCAATATTGACTTGACGACAGTAGTTCCAAAGGTCAACAATGCAGTTGTATCTACAATGATCCAACGAGCTGGAAAAGTCCTTCAGTAAGTGTTTGTTATCTAGGTATTTTGGCTGGGTTCTACTTTCCTTCATATATTGTATTTTATTTTAGTCCTTCAAAAGATTTGGTTAATCATGTACTTTTCATTAGTGTTCTTGTGATATTTTCACTTTTTATTCCTATTAAAAATTATTTTCATCTTTTCTTATAGATCTAATGAACAATATTAATCACATAGTTTTTTATATCGATTTCGATATTAAAATATGTTCTTGATATCAATAAAAAACTTTAAAATCTAAACTGTTTTGGGAAATAAGCTTGCTGAAACTATTACAGAAACTGTTTTAAATCAAATAGTCTTGATATGATTAAATCATATTAGAACCAAGACCCAAGAAAACATTTCACTTGTAAAAGCTCAAGATTTGTATCAGATCCCAGGGGTTCAATACTATTTAGTACCCACAAAATATTGAACTTTGAGGGAAAAAATTGAAGAATTTGTTAGTCTTGAAGAAAACTAACCAGGCCATAAATAACAGTTTATTGAGGAAGGAGGTGCGATTTCTTATCTAATGTTTCCGGGAATTGCTTTGTCTTATTTATTTGTTGGCAATGCAATACCATATTGTATGTTGTCCATAATGTCATTACTGCAGGCTTATCCAGTGTTTATGGGGAGTTTGAATGTTTGCTACCAAGCGAGAACTCTGAATAGGGTGGTTCATAGTTGCATATTTACAGGAATGGTGCATGCTTTAAGCTCATTTTGAGGCTAAGGATCACTAGGCCTGATGTTATTGAGTCATCAATGGCACAATCAATCTTTTATGTATTTTAATGTAAAATATGTATGTGTATATGTGGAAAAAGAATAGTGGGGTGCACATGTGAAATTTTTACAGTAGCAGTCTATTCTAATTATGAAAAGATTCCTGCATGCACTGTCAACTGCTGACATTAGGCAATCTATTAAGCTGCTCTGACCCCACCATATTTGACCACTAACTTATCATGCCGATGAATTCAACATGACCTTGACCCATTTGGTCTAGGATCAATGTTGGTCCCACCTTAGTTGGGTTTGAGAGTCCAATGAACAAATTCCTCTTGTTCATAAAACTAGGCAGGACAGTTCAGTCAATTTATTAAAGTCAGAATGTCTATGGGTGTTAGCATTTATACAAGCATAATAGTAGGCTGTTTAGTATTTAGGAAGAAGGATGATGTATCAAATTGTTGCAGTTAGAAAGTTCATGAAACTCTCTTACACTACTCAAATAGTTTGAAGTTATCATTGCACTACTTGGCTTTTCTTTTTTTTTTTTTGACTAATTGATCTCTTTAAATAGTTCTTAACACAATTGTTCCTAAAAACAGGTCTCTTAGGCTTGGTATAGTTCCTGGCCCAACTTTGTCACCTGGATCTTCTCAGCCATTGGTTTATACCATCAGGAATTCTGTAGATGCAGCTGGCTTCTCATGGAATGATAAAAGATCTAGACAGGGGAAGGAATCATCCATTCTTTCCAGATCCTGCTTAACTGCTCTTAGTGGGGATAGTGGTGCTGCTGGGTATGGTTGAGTACTACTCAAAGAGAACCTGGTGTACATATACATGTGTATGTGACCTGTTTTTTTGTTCTTAATCTCTACTTCTATTTATTCATTGTTAGGGCCCTTTTGAAAAGATTGCACCTTTACAACATTGAAAGAATGGATAACACAGCACTATGTGCAGCATTATCGGCTTGCCCATCTCTCCTTGATCTGGAAATTGTTGGCCTGTAAGTCTCCTACCTGGTCTTTGCCTGTGTTTACCTTTCCTTTTTTGGTTGGGGTTGGGGGGATTGCATTTGGAACATCATAAGATGGCATTGAGCCTTGCTTTCATTCTAGACATGTTAGTACTTAGTTCAAAGCCCTTCAATTTGTCTGCACATGATGAGATATGCTTTTGCGTATATTTGTGAATGAGTAGTTACATTGTGATACAAGATGAATGCACAATAACACAATTAATGTGCAACTTTTGATCACCCTTCCCTATTGTTGTAATGTCTCAGAATATGAAGTAATGAAGTTCTGTCTTTCTTATTAGCATGCCATGTAATGTACAATGTCTTTGATAGGAAAAGAGTCTCTTTTCCTTTATATATTAAAACAAAATGTATTTTGGTGTATCTTTAGTGAATGCATGCTTTCTTTCATATGGTATGGATTTGTAATCTATCCTTTCTGTTAGTAACCAGTATCTTTGATAGGGTAAGAGATTCTTTCCAATCTGCTGTATTCTTGATGAAAGGATATGATTTGGTTTTATGCCTCCTTGCTCAATGAATGCCTTTTTGCTTTCATTTGGCTTGCATTCACAATTTGGCTGTTTATCTGTTCCCCCCACCCCCCCTATATGCCAAGTTTTTTCAAATTTTTATGAGGAAACATTCTGTTTCTTCTGAACAGGCATGTTGAATTAAGGCAGACACTGATGTCAGTGAGCACAAATTGTCACTTGATAGAGCGTTTATTCTTCGAGTCTTCAAAAACAGGTATAGTTCCTTGTTCAATGTTTTCTTTGCCTTCAATAGAAAGCAAATGTTGTTTTCTTTATTTCATGATCTGAGAAAACTCTGCTCACTACATGTCTTCAATTTTCAGGTAGAGATGACAGTTTGAAGTCACCAACCTGTGTTGATCTGGTAAACAATTGTCCTCATCTAACCTCATTGGCACTTAGAGGGTTTAAGCTACACGACTATAAAGTCCGCATACTTGTTAAGGTATTTTCCTGTGCTACTAGAAAAGATTAGTTGATTTATAATGCGAGCTTTACAATGCAAGCTTCCTGAAGTACATTTCTTGCTCAATGGGTTTGCGTTTCTATGAAAGTTTAGGTAAAAATATAAAGCTAAAATGTTTCTATTTTTTCCCCCTCTAAACGAGGGAATAAATATGTCCTTTCTGTTAGGCTCTTTAATCTAATATCTATTATTTGCCTATTGGAAAATATTTTACCATTAAACTAAAACATCCAAAACCGATGAACTTTTGCTTGATTGTCAACTTAGTGAAGATTCAATTATTACTTCCCTAAAATATTTGAATTTACTATAGTCGTTTGGGATTTGCCAAAAGCTATAAAAGCTGGTGATTGCATGAGTAAAGACTGTGATATGGACCATATGGTTAACTATTTCCATCATCTCAGTTGGAAAATCTGTCCCATGGCTTTGTTCCTTTAGTCTCTATACAACCAGCAAAACTGTAGCTTGATTCCATTCCCTGTGAGTGGGGAGATATGGAAAAATCCATATCTACTTACAATTAGTCAATTTTCTGATGTAGGCATAGAGCTAAAACTGCACCATTGTCTGTGTGTCCACATTATTCAAAACATGGGCACACCTCTTTCACTCTTTCTTTTTCTTCTTCTACTTATACTCTTTCTTTCTCTCTCGTTAAATACTTGTATTCTTTTTGTCGAAGATGAGGATGGGATTCTTTTCTCTATGATCTAATTCGGTACTATCATATTGAGGAAGTAGTTTTATTATATATAGTTTTTTTTTCTCTTCCTTTTCATTATTAAGTATTAAGTATGAAAATAAAGAGAATGAAATGCATCAAAGTACATGCTTAGTGTTTTTTGGTAGTAATAGTAAAATATGAAAAATAGAAAAACATAAAATTAAGACTCTATTAATTACAAGAGTGCAACAATAGTATCCATCATCAAAGTTACATAGGACCTTGTTCTAATAATAACTGTTGTTAGCTATTTTTTTAGTTTTGCAGTTTATGCAGATCTACATGATTAATTGTCTTAGTTTTGACAGTCGGATTTATCTCCACTTTGTTGGAATTATCCATCAAAATTATAATGGGTTAGAGACTTATGTTGAATAGTTACTACAAATCTAATTTATTTTTTGTTTCCTATAGAAGGGATGATTATGGGATGTCTTGTTTGTTAGGATAGAGGTTAAAAACATGACATGATGTAATAAAATTTGGAATTTATTAATTAGTTTCACTTTTATCTATCCTCATTCCATGCATTATACTTTATGAGTATTCTGAATTGCATCTCTTGCAATGTACATGACTTGAGTACATTAGGAGTTGCACGAAATATCCAATTCATAGGTTCCTTGCAAGTAAATGATTTGTTTACAGCTAGTTCATGGGCTTAGGCAATCCATTAGAGGTTGTAGTGCACAACTTCCTAATTGGAAGAATAGTTGGTCTTCGCCATCGAGGTGAGTTTCTTATCGTGAGTGCATTGGTGTGTATGATAACACATTGAACATAACGTATAATGAGTATTGATATAAGGCTATTGGGTGGTTATGATTTCACCAAGCTACTATATTGTAATATTTCTCAACCTTGAGAGAATATTGAGTTTGTGCTAAAATCAACACTAGCTTTGACTTACAAGTGAGATCCTAAAATAATCATATATTTTCTATGGATTAGGTCACTATTGATGGAAGCCAATAGGAATAGGTATTTTCAATAAAGGCACCATGATATCTCATGAAATTAAGACAATATGCGTCTTTGGATAATCTTAAGGAGGTGTGTTCATGTAAATTATGGTCATAGTAGTTCCTTAAGTAGAACTTGACATAAACTCTTGTTGAGTTGAGATATGTCAGATAATCACACAATAGGAGGATATGTAACTCAAGAATAGTAGAGGTAGTCTTGAGAGGTTGATAGTTTTCACCTTGTTAGACTACGAACATCATCTCATAGGAAGACTATATACAATGGATGATGGGTCACAAACTCGAGCACTTAATGTGTTGTTATTTACATAGGGTATTGGAGTGCACTTGATTTTCTATAGTAGGATGTTGAATCAAATTCATAATTGGATTATGAGGGAGTTAGTATTGTCCTATGGGTCCCAATTATTACCCCTTGAGCTCATATACCTTGTTAGTATGATTTATGAGGGTTGGATTGACTCTTGGTTCATTTATGTGTATAATGGCGTTTTCGTAATTTTACAAGGTTGCACAAGGGGTTAGTGAATGATATTTTTGAATTGGGCTAATTGATTAATTGGATAGCTCTATTGGGTTAATTAATTAATTAAGATTCTTTTTATGCTAAGTTTAGTGACCAAAGCCCTTGGTGGACTTAAGTTACTTAAACCTAATAGGGAACCGTATAAATACCCATTAAGGCTTAGGGTTTTAGGCTTTTGTTTTCTTCCACCATCTAGAGAGATAGAGCCCTATCCTCCAAACACCCACCATTTGTGTCACGTCCCAAATTCTAGGCAACTCGAAATTCAATTCGTGACCTTAGGTCAAAGATTTGACCCTAAGGGTTATATCTATCTAAGCTAACTATCAATCTTGATAATTTGATTTTTTTTTCTTTTCTTTTTCTCAACAAAACAACATCTAACCCTAAATAAATTTATTAAGCTAAGATTTACTATATCATATTATTTTATTTCATTTTATTTAGCTCCAAAATTAACCATCACCTGTTCACAAGTATAATAAATTCACCAATCATCTTCTCATCCAAAAGCTCAAATATTTACAAAAATGTTTTTCAACAATAAAACGTAATGAAAGTTACAAAAGTTCCGATAACTCAAGTTAGTACATGCCAAAATATAATATAACTGAAAACCAACCACTATTGTGGTTCTTTTACTTTCTGGACTTTTTGGAACACTTCCTGATCTTGTGGTTCCTCATAAACTATAACTACATCTAAAAATTTTAGAAAATAAAAGGGTGAACATTTCCACATTACTCAGTAGGGTGTTTTACATCCACATGGTTTAGAAATTCTAGGTCAATAAAACGCAATCATATACTAAAATGTAATCTTACATCTACATTATATACATTAAATGAACCACAACCATACACATTTAGATCAATTAGAATTATCACTTTTCTTATTCAATCATATGTCTAGCATATCAATAATTGTAAATTTACAAAATAAATGAGTCATTTTAGTCTCGAATAATATATTCAAACATACAATTGATAAATAATACAAATCTTTCTTCCAAATGCAACATGATGCAAATGCTTACATGCAATCAAGCAATGCACTATTGTTCTTAGGCTTTTACCAAAGGATACGCGTCCGTACCCAAATACACTCCACAGTTGGTGTCTTCCTGGGGTAAACTTTTGAATCTTTCACCCTAGGGATCTTACTCCCTTCTTAATTCGCTCTCTCTAGGGTCTTTCCATTTCTTATTTCTCTTTTCTTTTCATTTTTGCCATCTTTGGGGTCTTTTCATTCTCATTTCCGTTTCACACAACCATTTTTTCAATTTTTTTCTTTTTCTTCACACAACCATGACTTATATGAAGTGCAATCAAATCATACCTTAACATCCACAATTTTCCAAGACTTAATTCTATTTACTCCCATTATATTTCATAATTTCCAACAATCCACACAACGATTTTTCTTCACTCTAATCACCACAACATCACAGAAAATTTACAATTAACTTGTACATCATCAAAACATAATTTAAACCTTAGTCACATAAATCTTATTTCTTTCCAACATGCTTAATAATTTCCAACAACCAATATAACAATTTTTCTTTCACTATATCATCCCAAATATCAAAGAAAAATTCCCAATAATCCAAATATCACAAAACATAATTTATAACCTAATTTTATTAATTCCCAACAATCTCTAATATAAAACAATCATTTTAAGCATATCTCAGTACTCAAAATTTTTAACAAATAATTTTCATTATTTTCAACACTAATATATCACCAATAAATTTCTATAATTTCTAACATGACAACAATCATAAAAATATATCAACTAATATTCCAATAAAAAAATTTCACAACCACAACAATCCAGTTAATTCTATCACAAGAACAACAATTAAATACCAACAATTCTAATATTTTTATCTTGCATTAAACTTTTAGTCACTTCCCATTTAACATTTTCAAAGCAAAACTAAATCATTTTACACATTTAGAGTTTCCAAAAACAATCTAAATGAAAACTATATGACAATCTATTTCAACCCAACAACTCACCCATTTCCATGGAGGTTTTTGAAAGTAAATAAAAGCAAAATGAAAAGCCCCAAATAAGTCAAGAGAGAAATTTAGGGAAAACACACCCCTACCTGTACAGTAGAAAATCCAATTTTCGGATAAAAAATCTGACTCCATAGAAGTGTTCACCACGTTGAAAATTATCCCTGTCTGAAATTTCATCACAATTGAAGATCGTTTCATAATCGGATCGGCGGTGGTATGCGGACAACGACCTCCCATGCATTTCCCTCTTTTCGTTCTTTCTTTTCTTTTCTTTTCTTTTCACTCCCCCCGCGCCCAACAAGTCGTTTATATATATATAATTATTATTAAACAAATTTTGAAATACCACGCATGTCCTTTTCTTTTAATAATAAATTAAATTACTTTTATTTACTTCACACTCCACAATTATAAATTATATTAAAATTATGATTTTCTACCTTACGAAAAATACCATTGTATTCTTAATTAAATTTATTACAAAACATCAAACTATTATTTTGAATATAATAGTAGTCATATAGTTGTGAATAGGAAGATTAGGAAGTGTTCCAGAAAATAAAAGAGCCATAATAATGGTTGTTTTTCAGTTATATTATATTTTGGTATGTACTAATTTAAGTTATAGGAACTTTTGTAACTTCATTATATTTTATTAATTGAAAAACCTTTTTGTAAATATTTGGGCTTTTGGGTGAGAAGATGATTGATGGATTTATTATACTTGTGAACAAGTGATGGTTGGTTTTGGAGCTAAATAAAATGAAATAAAATAATATGATATAGTAAATCTTAGCTTAATAAATTTATTTGGGGTTAGATATTGTTTTGTTGAGAAAAAAAAAATCAGATTATTAGGATTGATCGTTACATTGGATAGGCTTAACCCTTAGAGTCAAACCTTTGACCTGGGGTCACAAGTCGAATTCTGAGTTGCCCAGAATCCGAGGTGTGACAATTTGAGTGCTAAGAAACAAGTCAAGCGAAAGATCTTGGGTATACAAGACTTCCGGCAGTTGCAAGATTGATCTTCATCAAAAGGAATTGATTTATGAACATCCAAATCTTCAAAGATATTTTTGAAACCATAAATCTAGATCCTTTATTATTAAAAATTGTATCTTTGCTTCCATTGCAAGGATCTAGATGCCCTAGGTAAGTTTGCATGCACCTAACCTGATTCTATGATAGGAACAGAGTGATTTGGGATTCCCTACATTGTTTGCTTGTCCTCCGAATTAAAAGTTGCTTCTAAATTGGTGATGGAGAACTGTTTTCAGTTGAAATTCCTACAGGTTAATCTTTTGTGGAATTTGTGCAGGGATTTCATAAACTAAAATACGTTGATTTCTCGACATCCTACTCAATCACTGGCACCTTTTTAAGGTAGGCGTTTCTCCTATAGGCAATACTGTTCTAGAATCCTTCCATGGTGCCTATATTTAAAATCTGTCCCCCAAAGTTTGCCTCTGATGAAATTAGCAAATTTGTTCTCATTCAGGAACCTTGGCAGCAGCACTGGTGGGAATCTATTGGAGGTTCTATTATTACGGGATTGCATGCATCTCAAAGAAGTGAGGACCTGTCTCTCTCTCTCCCCTTTCTTTCTTTGTGTCTCTGAAACCCTATATGTTGTCATGCACAGGTGGAGGTTGCTAAGTTTTTATCAGCAATTATTGCAGGAGACTTCAGGCTACTGAGACTCCTTGTGAGTAGATATAACATGCTGACATTCTTACACATTGATTTGTATGTTCATGAAATTTAGGTTTAGTTCTTGGTGTCTCTTATTCATCTGACTATGCATTCAAATAGGACATATCCAACAGAGAAGGTCTAGCATCCGAAGGGGACTGGTATTACAGATGTTATAATTCAAGGTAACAGATTTCTCTTTTGGGATGGATATTTTTTTTTTTTCATTTTTATATTATTTTCCTCTGGTTTTTCTTTTCAATAATGTTTTGGTGCATATTCTGCAGTATGATTCCTATAAAGCAGGTGTCGGAGGAAAGACCTGATATATGCTTGCTGGCTGAGTTCCCTTCAGAGGGAAGGTTGGTTTATATAATTGAAATCCTTGGAACTTGGAAGTAAATATGACAATAGTTGGATAGTTACCACTGTTTTTCTTTTCGGGATTCTGGTTTCTTTTGCAGTATCATTGAGATTGAACAAATGATTGACATCTTAAACAGTGATGCCAGTTTGTCGTCACAGCTGAGCAGCCATTCATCAGACAGTTCAGTGTCTATGAGTTCATCTGAGAGCAGCTATAATAGTGATCAGGGCAGTGGCAATGAAGATGGTCGAGAGACTGGTTATGTAATCTATGAGGAAAGTTCTGACGAGGTGGACATCCTGGCTGTGTAGGAGAAACATCAATGGTTGAAAGACTTGGAATTTATGGCCACTAAATGATTTCGGTACGTCTCACTCTCTCTCTCTCCCTCCACCCCCCTCCCCCGTCTCGCTCTTCAGGTTCTGACTCGTCTTGTTATGCTGCTCTTCATCAGAAAATTTTAGCTGTCCTTAGAGCAGAATAATTAGATTGAGCAGTTCACTTATTTTTAGTGGTTAATGTGCAAACAGTGCAAAACAGAAAGCTATTTGATTTTGATGAAAGCTTTGCTTCATTGTTTTAAATTCAAAGTTAGCCTGGAGATACCCTCCAATTTGTTTAGTCATCTTTTGATTTTGGAGATTCAGAGGGTTGAGATCGTGGATTTAAACCCCAAATACAGAGCCAAACCCAAGATTTCTTATGTTGTGGATTTTGGAAATGGGCACACCATTGACAGATAAGATCAAATGCTATTACATTTGCCTAAGAATCCACATCCAGATTTGATGTGTTCATATTTGACAGGGGCACTCGGGCACCCAGTCAATGTCCTTTTTATAATTTGAGTATTTGTAATATATGTCATGGTACGTATGCAGATTCTCATGCAATATTTCGTGTTTTCTAATTGTGTTTTATGTGATACAAAAACCAGGGTGGAGACTTTTACGAAGTATGATTTCTACTCGCGGACAGTGGAATTTGCTCTAGCTGTGCAAATTCCTGTGGATCTGAGTCTGCTGTAGAATTGCTGTTCGGTCGGTCTATACTGACTTCGGCAAACAGGCCTCTACCCCACGCTTCTCCTCCCCCCACTTTTTTCCTTACTAGGGTTCAACTAGAGAAGCCATTTGGGGGCTTTTCTTTTCCTTCTGTTTGGAAGCAATCATTGGGCCTATGGCTCATGCAGCTCAAATTAATGGCGGATATATATATTTTTGTGATCAACATTTTATCACAATTGTAGTTACTGTGCAGGTATAAATCAATCCATTGGGGATGCCTGTAGCCTGTTCCTTTATAAGTAGCCTTTTGGAATTTTCCATATCATTATGCTATATCTAAACTTTATAATCAATATCAATCATTAAAAATTGTCACATAGATCAAAATATTGTACCATCCTTTCAACCATAATTTAATTTGAAATCATTTATATTAGTCTACTTTTATAATTTTCAACCAGGCAAAAGTTTTATGTTGTAGGAAGATGAATGTCTCTATAAGTAAATAGAAATTGAAAAAAAAAAAAACTGTATTGAAAGAGCCACCAAAGTTTTATTTGATAATACTTTTAAAATGAGTGTTTGAAAACATTTTAAAGTATTTGGAAACAAAATTTTATTTGAATGCCCAATTGTGAAAAACAGTTTTTTTTTTTTATTTCTCTATAAAAATAAATCAAAATTTTAAAATAAATTTTCTTTTAATTATTATTCACGAAAATCTAAAAATGAAAAATTAAAGATATTTCAGAATTATTCTAAAAAAAAAATAATATGTTTTCAAAATAAATTTTTAAGGATTATTTTCTGTTCAAATTTTGAAAGCAAAAAAAAAAAACTGTTTTCATTCTAGAAGGGTCAGAAAAATAGTTCGATAAGTTACGCATAAATATAGATGTTAAAACTTAAAACTTAAAACCAGACTCTAAATTCTCTAATACCAATGGCAAGTGGTGGTGGTGGCTCCAATTCACTGCAGTACAGGCCGTACCGGCTCCTCCGAACTCTAGCGGCCCACGACCGAGCGGTGTCCTGCGTTAAGTTTTCCAGCGACGGCACCCTCCTGGCCTCCGCCTCTCTCGACAAAACCCTAATTGTCTGGTCCTCGCAAACCCTAACCCTCAAGTCCCGCCTTGTTGGCCACTCCGGCGGCATCTCCGACCTGGCATGGTCCTCCGACTCCCACTACATCTGCTCCGCCTCCGACGATCTCACTCTCCGCATCTGGGACGCCCAGTCCGCTGAATGCGTGAAGACCCTCCGCGGCCACACCGACTTGGTCTTCTGTGTCAATTTCAACCCCCAGTCCAACCTCATTGTCTCCGGCTCCTTCGACGAGACCGTTAGGATCTGGGATGTTAAGACCGGCCGCCCCCTCCACACTATTGCCGCCCATTCCATGCCTGTCACCTCCGTCTATTTCAACCGTGACGGATCTCTCATTGTCTCCGGCAGTCACGACGGCTCCTGCAAGATCTGGGCCTCCGACACCGGCGCTCTCTTGAAGACGCTCATTGAGGACAATGGTCCCGCCATTTCCTTCGCCAAGTTCTCGCCCAACGGCAAGTACATTCTCGTTGCCACTCTGGATGACACTCTGGTAAGTTCCATCACCTTCATGTTATCAGCTTTTGATTTTTGATGAACAATTCTAATTTGGGGGTTTAGAAGATTCATAGTTAATTACAGTGTTGACATTTGTCTTTAGCTTTTGATTTCATTGTTCTATTTGCTAGGAAAACCAAGGGAGAAGAAACGAAATAAAATTGAGAGCATCTTTATATATGGAGTGGGATACTAATGATTTGTTCTGTGGAGGTTGGGAACTCTAATTTGTTTATGTAGAAACGATAAATGATGTGGAAAACTGGTTTGCAGGGTCTTATTTGGTTGGTTTTTTAAATGGGGTATTTCCAATAAGCATAAAAAATATCATTTTCCATATTGTAGAAAATGAGGAGCTTTAATTGACAACACTGCAAAACAGTAGGTTTTATAAACATTTTCATTATTTTTAGTATTGGAAATGAACATGGTGATAATGGAACTGTTTTCATTTCTGCCACCAATTCCCACGAAAAATCTTGCATGAACTATCTGGCTCAATGACCTCTGCAATTTGAAGGTTGGGGTTCTCAAAAAGTGAGGTATCTAATGAACTGGTTTAGTTTTGTCATTTTCCCCCCCCTCAAATTTAACCTTTTTGATGGTTTGGAGAATATGGTTTAGGTGAGTTCATTTCATTGCCTTACTCATTAGATGCTTATGATATGGCTCCACATGGACTGTCTGCAATGCAATTATTCCTAGTGCTTATGCTCCATTGATTCTTTCCACCTGACGGATAATGACCTATTTCGTGGCATTGGTTCTTATTGGCTTAATATATAAGCTTGAGTCCTAGAAGAAATTAAACATTATGGTCTAGATGAACAGTTGGTGAGTTGAGTTTGCAATCAGGCCTGGTGCTATTGCTATTCTATGGATGGCAGTAGTTCTATTCACTAATTGCCAAAGATGTCATTAAGCTCTAGCTCTCTGATCAAGTGTGGAATCTGACTGGTGCCAACTTGTCAACATTGCTTGAACTAAGTACTCACTAAAATGAAAATATGGAAAATGCAGGCCCTAATTACTTGTATGACTTCACAAAATAGGACTGAATGATTGCAATGTAATGCTCCTTTTTCAAACACACCACACCCTTATGACAGATGTTTTATGCATTTGTCATCCTAAACCTGTGTTCTTGCAAAGGAAGATGGCTTCTTCACCAACTGTCAAGGGACAGTTTTTGTTACTTTTTTTTTTTTTGGTTCCTGCTATGCTAGGACTTGACCTGAAAGCTCCCACATTCCCTTCCAAAACCCCATGCTGCTTGTGTTTTAGGGCCAAAACACAGTTTTTTTAGTGAGGAAAGAATTTGCCTTCAGTGTTTGTGATCTTCGGATCCATATATGGATTTAAGCTTTTAAGCGTGTGTTTGTAAACATTAGAACTCAATATTTTGCATTCTTGGTATCTTTCCAAGACCATATCAATGTTCATGTATTGGTAGGTAGATTTGGACCTTTCTATGGAGCCATCATCAAGTAGTATTGTCATCTCCTATATCATTATCAGTGGGGATATCTTTCAACATATCAAATATTTGTCTTTTATGTCCTAATTAAGAAATATCTTTAACTTTTGAATTTGTAATGGATAATTTGCTCTCAAATGCTAAACACATTTGTGTTTTGATATTCTTTCTCTTTTTCTGGTTGCAGAAGCTTTGGAACTACTCGACTGGGAAGTCCTTGAAAATTTATACAGGTCATGTAAACAAAGTATATTGCATAGCATCTGCATTTAGTGTGACTTATGGGAAATACATTGTTAGTGGATCAGAGGATAAATGTGTTTATGTGTGGGACCTGCAAGGGAAGAATCCACTTCAGAAACTAGAAGGTCACACAGATACTGTCATCTCTGTTTCATGCCACCCCAATGAGAACAAGATTGCTTCCGCCGGTCTAGATGGTGATAAAACAGTGAGGATCTGGGTTCAAGATATATGAGCTTTAAGTACAGATAGGTATGCATATTTCTTCCTCAAGTGTTCATGTAGATGTTGAATCTTCCTTTATATGTTTGTCCTTGTGTCTACTGCGTAGGCTTAATATGTTTTTGGATGAGAAATTAGATTTAGATTTTGAAATGCATACTCCTTGTCTTATTTAGGTGCTTTTTTCATCCCCCTCCCTTCAATTTTGTTAGTTACATGACTCTGTGTATGAATGTGGGGTTCTTTGTACTTTGTTTTTTTTCCTTCCTGGAATGGAGATGGGACAGATGACTCTACTTTTTGCAAATGGGAAAACCCTGTCTCAAGATAATAGGTTCAGCCTCTGAGTATTCTATTGAGGCATCAACCTTTAATCAGAAGAGGAAAGGCAAAATAGGGCCCTGCTGTCTAATACCTTTAGTTGTCCTAACTTACCTCATATACCCTGATTTACAAGAATAGGGTAATGCATACATTCAACTCTTCCATATGGATTTGAAGCCCTTCTTTCCAACATGTTGGACAATCCTCAATTTGCATGGTGTTTGGGGAAATCTATTTTGACCATAGATTATTTGTTTTGGGAAATTCAACATTCCATCCCACATTCACTAGCTAGAAGACTGGTATATTATTTGTTTTGGGAAATTCAACATTCCTTGCCACATTCATTAGCTAGAAGACCGGTATGGGTTTTGTTCACTTCACTTGATGAAAAGTTGTTGAAACTGCAATATTCTGCGACCGAAAGTTTCCATTATTATTTCTCATTAAAAATGTTTCTATTATTATTCTATACAGATCCCTTTATGAATGGCTTTGCAAGAATTTCCGGAGTTTTTATATTTCAATTTGGCTCATAATTGATTATTAATGCATTTTCAAAAACTGAACTAGACTTTTTCTGGAACTGGTCCTGTGATTGTGTTCTTTTTCTCACTTTGTAAGGAGGTGGTGCATGCTGAGTTCTCTAAGCAGTTACATTTCACTATATTCTCCACCAAATTGATGGGCCTTGTCAACTTTCATTGATCTGGAGTTATATCTCGGGCCTTTCTCTAGAAATCTGGCTGGTAGGGAGTCTAGGGACAGATTGATTCTAGATGATATTGAAATGCAAGTCACACAACTCTAAACTCTTGAGAATTCAATAATGAAAAATGTAAGTTGGGTGAATTATACTTCAGTTGCCAACTCTTACCTCAATTTCCCCCCCTTCTGGTTCTTGCATTTTACATTGTACAGGTTGAAATTGTATTGGATAAGATCCCTGAATCTTGAATACCGGCTTATGCAGCAATGACATTGCATCTAACTTAAAGAACTACAGAAATTTGAAGGCAATCTCTCCCAAGATCAGTTTAATATTTTACTGTACAGCTGTCTGAACTCCTATCCAATGAAGAACCTAGAAGATCTTGCTTCCATAGCCTACAACTGCTGCATAGTTACCTAGTAAAACATCTGAATTCCAATTTCCACCAACTGCCTGGAAAATGCATGTACTCATTACCTGGTGATCACAGCTTTTTATCTGTTTCTGAATTTTATAGTTGCTTCTGAAAGAATTTTTTACTATAAAATTGTAAGACTTGGTTAGGCCATTTCGAGGAAACCATAATTTGCATCGATGCAGTAAATAGGTTGATGTGAAGTATGTAATGCAGCCAGTGCTCATAAAAATTAATAATGACACTTGGTTATTTTCAAACACGAAGGCATGACCATACCCACAATAGGTCTTGGTCTCGGTCTCTTCAAATCAGTGAAATTCATGACCATCAACACGTGATACGCTGTTGAAAATCGCCTCTGCATCTCAAACTCTCCCCATCTTGATCTTTCCTTAATTGTGATCATCACTAGCCATTCTGAACGTTCCTTCACTTACAGAGTTACATATGAGAGAGAGAGAGAGAGATAGAGAGTCCCGATGTTCATGTTACTGGCTCTTCTTCAAACCGAATGTGTCTTCAACCCCTCTTGTCACCTTCTTTCGTCTCTCTGCTATCATATCTGAATATGCCTGTAATGGAAAGTGGGAACTTAAAATGAAGAACCCTTTCCCTCCAACTCTGAATGCAAAATCTATTGGAAGCCTGGACATAATCCACTAAAACAAAATTGCTAAAGATAATAACAAGAATAATAACAATGTTCATGGATTTCACTCACCTCCCTCAAGTTTTGTGATAAATATATTTAGTTACCATTAATTTGAAATTCGGACAAAAACCTCCTCAACACTTTTCATTTGTTAATTTCAATCACCTCTCTTCTAACTCGAAGTAAAGAAGGTATATGGCAAAATTTCAAATTAATGGCAGTAAGTGTATCTTAGCATAAACCCAATGGAACCGAGTAAAATTAACCTTATATTTATAAATATCTCCATTTTTTTATTTATTTAAATATAAATAATCTGATTTTGGCATCTCAAACCTTTGGATATGAATACAGGAAAATGTACCACCATAGAGAAATGACAGAGAGCACCAATGATGTGATCACTGCTGAGTGCAAAATCAGCCAGCTACAGGCAATCACTGATACTCCAGTCAGCATTATTGTCCAAGGTTGACACCTACAAAACAAGATGATGATATGAATGAAATCAGATAAAACATGAACATGAACATATATGGAAATATATCATGTACATGGAAATGTGTCGCTAATAACATGCCCCACAGCTTTCTAGTACTATCGCAATGGATTATAATATGATTTACTGGATTACGGTATGATTTGTTGATTCTTCACTAACTTCACAAAGACCGAAGATATTTATTTAGAAAGGAAAAGCTCTAAATTCTGAGCATGTAAGGCGGTTTAATGAGATTTAAATTTAAATCTCCCTTTCTTTTCCTCCCTCCTTAGTAACTTCTCCTCCCTTGCTGCTTGTGAGCCTCACAGCAAGAATGAGCTCCAAAAATTAATTCACTTCCCCCGTCTCCCCCTATCCTAAAAACGCCTTTTGAAATGAAGGGGTTGGCCTCCACCCTCCCACAAGCGAATTTGGTTCTCACCATTCTTGACCAAAATAGTAGTTCTAAGGCTAAACTCTTCCCATGATATTCTGATATCTTTTCCTAGGCTCGCTCCAAAAGCCTCTCTCAGTCTCAGCTCTAGCGATCACCATCCTCCATCTAACTCTCCAAACCTGTCTTGGATAATCTTCCTCTGTAAATGTCATGTCTGAGGGTATATCAACCTAGCCATTTGCCTAACAACGCATTACTTAGAACACCTAACTTCTTAATTCCTAGTGGTTAATAGCTGATTTTCCTTGCACTTTCTTAGGCATGACAAATAGAGACATGAAATAAATTGTGAGGATTGAGAGGCTGCTCTTAACGAGGGGCAATCTTCCTGCCTTGGATGAGTACAGCTTCTTCCGAAGGAAGTCAATCCCCATTTACAGCTCTTCTCTAATGAGGCTCATACTACCAAAGACTCAGCCATTCCTAAGGCAATCGGATTCTATGTAGGAAGGGGGTTCCCAACCCTAAAGGAGGATACAAATCTATCCATCCCCTCCACTTCACCCACAGGAATCATTTTACTCTTCAGCAAATTAATCTTCAAACTTGATACAAATTCAAAATAGATCACAATCCATTTCCAACATCTTCAACTGCTCCACATTAGACTCACAGAAAAGTAGAATGACATCTGTAAAACAATAAATGAGAGACCTCCCATCCCTTCCCCTCCTCTACCTCTTACCTTAAAACCACAAGAACCGACAGTTCAATCCGTTGACAGATTCTCAGCAGATGATGTATACTGATAAACTCTGTCTATGAAGCTTAATTTTCTTATGCAAATTATTTATCATCTCCCATGGAACCCTGTGGACACTATCAAGAACTCTGAATGTTTTAATCTTCCTCCTTTTCTCACAGATGACTGCTACACTAAAATCCCCAGCCTAATTGATCTGTTACTTGAACCCTAACAGGATTTCTTCTTAGCTACAATTATCCAATAGTTCCAAACACCCCCACTGGTTTCAAAAGTTCAGCATTGAAATTTCAATCCTACTACTAATGGGATGGATTCAGCAGAACAACTTCACGATATTGTACAAGGGTATTTAAGAAAGATCCAAAACCTTCCCTCCCAGTTGAACTTGAAAGTAATGAACTGAAATGGAAATGAGAATTAAAGAGAAATAAATTAAGTACTACAAAGAAATGAGAAATACCCAGGAAGAGAAAAGCTCACCATGAGGGCTTGGTGTCCCAAACAGAGTCATACTCGAGAGAGAGGTAGTTGAGATATCCATCCATGTCATCAACGGCGCCGTTTTCATCCATGAACACAGACTCTTTAGGGTCGTTAGGATTGGCCGCGATAGCAACGGTTTCTCTGCGGGAAATGGGTGGTTTGCGAGTGGTTGAAGAGATTTTGGGGGAGAAAATGGAATTGGAGAAATGGGTTTGTGAAGGAGACTGATGGGGAGGCAACAGACAAGGGAAAGAGAGAGGGAAGCGTGATAGAGCTTCCATTTTCTCAGCCGCTTA
Source organism: Vitis vinifera (assembly GCF_030704535.1). Classification (NCBI taxonomy): domain Eukaryota; kingdom Viridiplantae; phylum Streptophyta; class Magnoliopsida; order Vitales; family Vitaceae; genus Vitis; species Vitis vinifera. The sequence goes on along the minus strand of NC_081811.1, from coordinate 1,529,057 downwards.
GGAGGTGTGGTCAGTTAATCTTGCGGGCATATTGTGCTTTTGCAGGGTCCCGTGCAAAACGGCGTCGTTTGATGAGAGATTCTAAAGCTGCCCATCTAGTGGTGTTGGATCAAAATGTGGATAAAAGGATCGTAATTAATTTTGTAAATATTTTTAAAACAATTTTTTTTAAATAAAAAAAAAAAAGTTAAAAAAAATGGTATTTTTTGAGATCATCTTTAAGTCCAAATCAGTGAATTTAAGTGATTCCTAGATAATTAGGTGACAGGTTGGTATAAAAATAAAAATAAAAGTTAAAAAAAATGGTACTTTGGGAGATCATCTTAAGTCCAAAAAGTTAAAAACATGGGCTGGCTACAACCATATCTTTCCTCTGAAACTTTCATCTCTGCAACTCCCTCCCTTGAAGTTAGGGCTTTTCCCAGAAATTGGAGCTTTGACCCAAAATAATGCTTTTTAAAAAAAAATTCCAAAAAATAAAGTGGTTTTGAAAATAATGCCCGATCTAATGCGTTTGTGCCACATAAGCCGTCACGTCATAAAACCGTAGTTGGTGACTACGGTTTTATTTTTCTAAAGTGTTTAGAAACCGTAGTTACCAACCACGGTTTTAACTTTTAAGTTTAAATCCGTAGTTGGTGACTACGGCTTTGACTTTTTTTTAAAATGGTCAAAGCCGTAGTCACCAACTGCGGTTTTAACTTTATATATATTTATATATAACTTTAATTTTTTTAATAAAAATATTATATTATTTTGATTTTAAATATACTTATTTCATTATTTTAAAAATTATAATATACGAAATTAAATAATTGATATTTTTAATTTGATATAAAAATATATTTTTAAATTTTATTAAAATAATAGGCACTATATTTAATATAAATATAATTAATTAATTAAAATAAAATATAATAAATTATATTTATTTAAAATAAATAAATTATAAATGCCTATTTAGAAAAATAAAAAAGTAATATAAATTATTATATTAATTAATAATTTTTTATATATTATATATAAGTGGTATATAATACCTCTCACACACACACATATAAAAGTCTAATTTAAGTTTAAAATTTATCATATTTTTATTTAAATATATAAATAAATTTATTAAAACATTTGACACTATATTTAATATAAATATAATTATTTAATTAAAATTAAATATAAATAAAATATAATAAATTATGTTTATTTAAAATAAATAAATTATAAATGCCTATTTGGAGAAAAAAATAATATAAATTATTATATTAATTAATAATTTTTTATCGAGACTAGTTAGATGCACAGACCCATGACCAGTTAATTAATATAATTAATAATTTATATTAATTATTATATAAATTATATAATAATTTATATCATTTTTTTCTCCAAATAGGCATTTATAATTTATTTATTTTAAATAAACATAATTTATTATATTTTATTTATATTTAATTTTAATTAAATAATTATATTTATATTAAATATAGTGTCAAATGTTTTAATAAAATTTATTTATATATTTAAATAAAAATGTGATAAATTTTAAACTTAAATTAGACTTTTATATGTGTGTGTGAGAGGTATTATATACCACTTATATATAATATATAAAAAATTATTAATTTATATAATAATTTATATTACTTTTTTATTTTTCTAAATAGGCATTTATAATTTATTTATTTAAAATAAATATAATTTATTATATTATATTTTAATTAATTAATTATATTTATATTAAATATAGTGCCTATTATTTTAATAAAATTCAAAAATATATTTTTATATCAAATTAAAAATATCAATTATTTAATTTCATATATTATAATTTTTAAAATAATGAAATAAGTATATTTAAAATCAAAATAATATAATATTTTTATTAAAAAAATTAAAGTTATATATAAATATATATAAAGTTAAAACCGCAGTTGGTGACTACGGCTTTGACCATTTTAAAAAAAAGTCAAAGCCGTAGTCACCAACTACGGCTTTAAACTTAAAAGTTAAAACCGTGGTTGGTAACTACGGTTTTTAAACACTTTAGAAAAATAAAACCGTAGTCACCAACTACGGTTTTATGACGTGGCGGCTTATGTGGCACAGACGCATTAGATCGGGCATTATTTTCAAAACCACTTTATTTTTTGGAATTTTTTTTTAAAAAACATTATTTTGGGTCAAAGCTCCAGAAATTGCTTATCTAGCAGTCTCAGCTCTTTTCAGTTGCCTTGTATTCTTCCCATCTGCCAGAAAGCATACATTAGAACAGATTGAAATGTGCAAGTGTAATTTGAATCTCAGATACTGCAGCAGGGATAATTGGGTAAGGGTTAACATTTTGTCTGTAGCAGGTTGAAACCACCTGAAAGAGTAAGATGCAAGTGAAAAATATGACAGTTTTTTGGGAGGTGCAGATGAGCATAACTCCACTGCAAAAAGTCTATATGATAATGTCGGTTCGGCTAATTATATTCGATAATCACATGAACTTGAGAGGTAGAGCAGTAATATATCACATTTATTTTCTAGAGACTTGTCAGCAATGAGCAGGTTCTCATTGCTTTTCTCTTGTTAACTAGGAAGCAACCTTGTTCACAACTGAAACTCAATCTATAGCCTGAAGGATACAGTTTCTTCACTTTAGATTAGTATAGAAAATCTATAATCAATCTTCACCTGCCCAAGTAATACAATTTGAACTCTATTCCAGAGAAGAAACTAGCTGATAGATCACCAAGGATTAGTCTGTATTGTTGCACAGCTAACTAATTTGGATGGGTTTATTCTCCTGAAATGATGATTTCTGGTGGAAGCAATGACTGTCCCAGAGCAGACTAGCTAACAATGGTTAGGAACACAGAAACTAGACATGTAAAAGAATGTTTCTTAAGATAATCCAAGCAAAACAAGAATGTCTCCAAAGGCATTTGGAGTTTTCTGGGGAGCTGCTTCCCAACACCCACAGCATAACTCTAAACACCCTCCCCCCCACCCAGCAAAACAAAGAAAGTAGAAAGTAGGCCGGAGGGACAAGTGCTGCCTAGTCCATTTCCACCCACTTGTACGAATATGTCAGTGAAACTGGATTTTGTCGATAATGGTATTGATGAAAGGATGAATGTTCAGAATTAAAAACCAGTTCAATCGGGATTCAGTAGCACATTGTATTGGCAGCAAGTTCCTAAGGTGCTTTGTTTAGTAGGTAAGTGGATTTGGTAATCTAACACCAGTCTGACCAACTGCCAAATACCGGATCGGTGTGGTTGTTAAAGATAAAAAATCTTATACAAAGCTGCTTTCATCATCCAACAGATCAACTCTATGGGCATCTATTCATTCACATAATACAATATGCTAAATTTATAACCAAATCTCAAGCTGAAATAGAATTTCTCATCAGTTTTGGCAGTTAGAAATTTTTTTGAAGCTCACCAATCAACATGGACCATGGTTTGCTTAATCTATTGAGAAGAAAGCTGATGAATCCCATACCTAAGCTGCCTTGGACCTCCTTGCTTTTTAAGATTTTACTCAGCAGCTCTCTTTCACCAAGGAAACAGCTTTATTAGTAATAGTTATACCCTGTATATTAGCAATCACAAATGCAGAGACCTCTAGTTCAAGGTAGATTACATCCCTTTATAGAATCCATTTTCTTAATGACCGATATTTGGCCCCTTGAACCCTTATTCGACATCTCTAGTCACCATAAAGGAGTTCTTCCAAGGTTAAGAGTGCATTGAGCTCCTCACCACACTGCCTAACATTAAAGCCGAGGGAACCATGCACAGACACCTGAAGCATCACAGTCAAGAAACTCAACCTGAATTTCATCCTTCATACCCCAGACTTGATTTTTCTTAAAACACATGAAAAAAAAACATGAAAATCAATAAATTTGTGTTGAAATTGAGATGTTTGAATTCTGTGTTACAGAAAAAAGAGGTATTCACCGCACCTGTTACATAGATCTTAAATACACATATAAAACCCAGGATTAAGTAGATCCATCTGTCAGAAACCCGACTCATGCCCCATGTCAAACTATTCAGCTCCTGCAGCAAGATGGAAAACACAGCCATTCAATGCTTGACTTAGCCACAATGTCCCTTTAAAGAAATATTAGCATAAATCTAATTGCCATACCTTTTTTTTCCTTCGAAAGAATTGCATTACGATGAAATGAATCACAGTGTGCTGCTAAGAGTGAAAAAGTGGAGATCTTATTGCAAATTGCAATGTTCAACCAGAGCCTTGTAAGTCCATCCACCAGTCACTCTCCACAAACGGTTTCCAATAGAAATAAAAAAACGATAATGCTTGATTTAAGCATGTAAAACAATCATGAGCAACAATGTTCTATAAGAATATGAATTATCGAGTTCCTTGAGAAAAGAAATGAGGAAAAACAATGGATTCACTTATAACTTGCATCAAAGGTATTTCAATCACATCGTTAATAAAAATAATCACTCAAAAAGTATTTGTTAGCACTCAAAGAGGAAGGAGTAGACTTCTATTCATTCTTCCAAGCATACAATATCAATGAAAAACCAAGACCTTGTAATTGAGTGTCTCTAAATTTTTCAGACCAAGACCAAGCCAGTACAGAGGGATCGGAGGAGATCGATTGGCAGGCCCACAACTTCTCAGCAGAGAGGCAACTCTGGAACATGAACACAGCATTGCCAATGGCATTTCCAAAGAGCCAATTATGAACATCCCAAAATACTTCAATGGGAAGCCCATCCACCAAAATGGTGTGGTTGCCCCTGAACTTCCATTGGAGGCGCTTCACCTGCATCACCATCTTACTGTCAATCCGGATTAGAAGGCAAGGTTCAGTGACCCCAACTGTGTCACATTCAATCATGATATCATGCATCTGACCCTTATCACAAAATTGAGCCTTGGCAAAGTAAAGTCTCTTCCCAAATAGATGCTCTCTCTTGGCAATGAGAACGGCAGTGGAAGGAACAGGGGGGGAGTTTATCTTCTTACATGCTTCCTTCTTCAAATCCCCAAGAAGTAAGGCCAGTTCTTGGTTGAAGACAACAGCCAAATAGAAACCCTCCAATGGCTCTGGCCCAGAACCGAATTTTGCTGCAGATAAGTCCCAATACATGTCAATTTTACTAGAATCCACCTCTAGATTCTTACATCCTTTTCTCTTAGAGAACAACCAGGGTTTTATATCAACTTTGCATAGACATTGATTGGAAGAATCATCGATTCCAACACTAAGGCCCTGACCCATCAAATTTTTGGTCCATGTAATGGTGATTAAACACCATTTACCCCGAAGTCTACACTGATACACACAAGTCACCAGATTTTGGGCAGTTCTAGCAGTACTTGATGAAGAAGAATCAGCAACCTGAACTCCATTTTCGCCGAAACAAGAAGGGAAGTCCCTCATGAGTGCAAAAAATTGATCTTTTTTCCACACCCAGAAAGGAGAATGAAAAGATTACAAAATTTGCATACAAGGAAAAGGGTCTTCTACCTCAATTGACTAAGATGAACCCACCATCCAACTGCTCTGAATCCAGCTTCTGAAAGGTTGAAAGCTCAAACAAAATGACGGAGTTAGGCTTTTTTGAAGCCAAGGCCTTCCCCAGAACATGAAATCAATCACTTCATAACTTAGATTTGTTTCTCTGTCGGTATCTCTGTTGAAAGCATCACCAAAATGAAGGATTAAAAAAAAAACAGGAGAATACTCTCTGATGGGGAATGGGTGAGCACTCAAGAGAGAGAAAGAGAGACAAGGAGTCTAGAAAATGAACTGGGTATTGACTGGAAAAGGCTGGTTATTACTTATCATACAACGTTACACACAAAAGCAAAAGGGAAAAAGCATCCCTCATTCTCTCTCACATTCTCTTTCTGCTCCATTAGGAAAATTCTAGGCAGGAGTTCCTTCCCTACTTAATTTGTAATCTAGATCATTAAAAATATACTATAAATTGGATCATTAAAAGTGTCCCATAAAGTATAAGATCGAATCCAAATTGTTAGATGAAGATGCCAATACATAAAGAAAATCAAATATAAAAAAAATAAAAATAAAAATCAAATCAAATTTGGTATTGTAATGATACCCACAATCATGAACCTTATAAATTTTAAATGTGATTTATTTATATTTTGAAAAATAAAATAAAATAAAAAAACCCATTTTATTTAAATTAAGAACTTTAAAATTTTCCAATTAGTAAAAAAAATTACTAAATTAATAAAATCCTATTGTGCAAATGTATTACACACAAAATTGCAAGAAAAGCCACCTCTCAACTTCAACATTTGTACTCTTAAGTCCACTTCTTTATTGATCTAAGATGGCTTTAATACATCTATTTCAATCCTTGTATGGTTTTATTGTGGTACAATGAAGGGAGACAAAAGGGTTCCACACTGAAAATTCCACAGGGAAAACTATCATCTCCCATCAATTCCCATGAAGGGATTGAGTCATGGGAATTCAATTGCCAAGAAAAGTCTTTTTCCAATTCAAAAAACACTCTCTTTCCACACTTCAACTCACAACCAACGCCATTTATTGGGCACACCCCCACTTTTCTCCACTTGATTGAAACCAATTGAAACACTAAAATGGGCTCATAACATGGAATCAGAAAAATCCCTTCTCCCTTTTTTTTTTCACAAAAATCCCGTGTGATAACTTCTTTTTTCTTCTTTAATTAGAAAATAAAATCAAAGTCATAATCTTTTTAAATATATATCATTACCCATTATATTTTTATTCAAAAACTAACTTTTGGTGTTACTTATTTTCATTCAACACCCCTAATTTTATTAAAATTTTAAAATAATTAATATTTTGCTTAAAAAGGTTTTATACCATGGATTAATTTATCTCAATCATTATACATATATATAAGAGAAAATGCCATAAAGGTCCTCTCCCTCTCTCTCTCTCACGGGAAAAAGGCATGGTCCATCACATGGATTTGGTCATGCTTGGCTGGCATACAAGGTGTGCACCAAAATTTGGTCATTTGGTCCCCTTAGGCCAAATGGGCTATTAAATTAGATGCATGTGTAGCCCTAGATATTTTTAGGGTTTTGGGCACCCTTTGTAACCATTTTGACCACTCATTTTCAATAATTAATTCTTCATAAATTATTAAGAGGAGGCCCATGTCATGTCTCCTTTTGTTTTGTGTTTTTGGTGTCTCACTTTCAATTAATTTATTGATCTTATCTTAAATCATAGAGGTCACTTCAAGTTTAAGCAATACTCAAGTCTTTTTCAATTTTTATTTTTAATGCTAGTAAAAAAAATCTTATTTTTTTATAAAGTAGTACTTCTTTTCATAAACAACACATTAAATCAATTTCCATAAATAAAATGAATCTTCAACTCCACTCATAACAATATCATTTTTAATTAACTCTTTTAAGATAATTTACATACTTAAAAAAAAATGTGCAATAGAAAATGCAGCTTCCAATCTAAGAAAGTTTCAAAAGCTATCAAACGTGACTACAATGGAAAACATAAATTCATCTTTTATTATCATAGTTAAATATATTTTATCCCCTCAACCTTCAATATGTTTTATATCTTGTCTCTCACATTCAAAATTCAACAATTTATTTATCAAATTTATTAAAATGCAACACTTTAACCTCCTAAAATTATTAAAAAGTTAATGAATAATTTGTTAAGTAAAAAATCGATGCTAAAATATAAAGAAAAACAATTGAAATGTGAAAAAAAAAAAAAAACCTTCAATCACCCAAGTGTGAAGTTGTCAAACTTTATAGCTACATGTGAAAATCATGAATAATTATTCAAATATCTCTCTAAAATAAATAAATAAAAATAAAACTGGTAGCTATAATATTTAGAAGGCATTTGAAAATTTCCCTTTAAGGTCATTAATGTTTGACCCAAAATACGAAAAAAAAAATCAAATCTTTTGTATAATTTTATGCAAAGTTTGTAATTTGGAGCAAAGTGTTGGCATTTAATAAGTTTAAAAAACAAAATGTTGTGTTTTGAATGTGAGGCAATAAAGTGTAAAACACGTGAAAGATCAATGGGTAAAATGTATTTAACCTTTATTATTATTATTATTATTATCTATAGAAAAATGTTTGTTTTCATGATTTTCTCTCATAGCAATGGTGCTACAAAATAGAAAATAGATCATTGCTTGTCAAATGAAACAAATAAATGATTTTTGCTCCAATAACTTTATTAATAATCAATTCCTCATTAATAAAAATAAATGTTGGATATAATATTTTTTTATAAACAACATTTTGACATCAATTGATGTAATAAAAGATCCAATAAAATTAAGAAAAAAAAAAAAAAAAAAAAAAGAGTTAGGTGCCCATGATAAAGTTTGTTATAAAGCTTGGTAAAGACTTGACCCTCCCATGATTACTCAACAATTTCTTTCACTATCCAATGGATATACTTCTCTAAGGCCAAAATAAATAAATAAATAAAATAAAAAAGCATAGTTGATAAATTATTTTATTTAAAAAAAAAAAGCTCAAATTTTATTTTTTTTTAATAATTAAAATGTCTTTTAATTTCTTTTAAATCAAATAATTTTCTCATATAAGGTTAAAAATATTCATTTATTTATTTATTTATTAAATAATATTGAAGAAATAAGCCAAAGAGCCCATGTGGTAACCACAAGTGATGAAAGCTGTGGTCCACGTATGGTATGGTCCAGTGCAGTGTTGTTCCCTTTTCCTATTTTGAGAAGGCTTACTGGGCATTCTGAATTGGCAATAGACAAATCCGCTTAATGTCTGAAAACAACCCACTTGGAATCAAGGTTTTAAGACATGGAAAACTAAGTTTGATAACTCTTGTATTGACATTTAAGTAAAAAAGCCATGGGACCATGGCCTATGACCCACTTTACATGGGTCAACTTTTGTAGGGGACCCATCAAGAGTTTTGGTGCCTTAAAATTAATGTGACTCGAATCTAACATGATTTTCACGTATCTAATGTAACATATGATCTCTATAACACGAATTAACTCACTTAATTGTTATGCTAGTTAATCTAATTTAACTCGTATTTAATTTATTTTTTAATAATTTGATTAATTGAATCATAAACTAAGTCAAGATCGAACCTAATTTAATTATTAAATAAAAGAATCTAATTATTAAATAGATAATATGATATATTATCTGTTTAGTAACTAGGTCATATTTAGATTTATATTTTTATACTAATTATTATTTGTATCGTGTTTGGATTGAACTACTTTTTTAGGTAATCTCATATACATGTACTCAATTTATTTAGATCCTTATATCATCCAAAGGTGGTAATAGAATTTTTAAGTCTTATCCTACCACTTTACCCCACCAAATAAATAAAATCTTACTTCTTAAGCATACATTAACAAGTCCCAATAAAAAATGAAAACAATCACTTTATTTGTTAAAAAACCCACAATAAATTACCAAAAAATAAAAAGGGAAGACATCAATATCATTGCTAGTAAAGATGAAGTGTGATGAAAAAAGGGGTAGATGTAATGAAGGTAAGTAGCTTTATTTATGCTTTTGCCTCCCTCTATGAGTAAGAATTATAAGTTCTCATTGTCTTTAGGAGAGGTGCAATCATGAATACGAATTGATTTTGTTGGGTAAAAAGTTGAAAAACCAAAGCTTCATTTTGCAACATGTTTTTCCACCCAAGGGCCTAAGGGGTAACCCCACCATGTGCTGAGAGCTTCTCTAGTCATCTTCCCCACATGACCCACGCACCAATCCTCACATGTAGGACACTGCCCCCACCCCCACCCCACCCCCACCCCCTCTATTTCTCATAGGGCACACACTACATGACATGTGGGACTCTTTCTTAAACAGCCAACCCCCCTTGAAAATCACTCATCATGGATTTCTCCAAAGCCCCTATACACAACATATTTGTGCTAATCACCATTTTTTGTAGTGGCAATCCTTTTGTGTACGAGACCCTATTGCCTCTTGGAAGCCATTTTTTGGTGGGTCACAAATTTTGGGATCAAATCAGAATTTGTTCTTATTCTTATTTGCTTATCATGGTTGATTTAGGTACATAAATAAACAAATTGAAAAAGGGTGTAAAATAATAATAGCATTTTTTTTTTATAATTTTTATGTTAATGAGAATAATGATAGTTCTAAATCATGGCACCGACTTAAGTGAGCATAATTATTCAGGCACTCAATTGTACAACATGGGGGTCAAAAAGTTAAGCAGAGGTTCAATATAAACTTACAAGAATGATAAAGAGAGGGAGAAGAAAATCTTGGAATGAGGATTCTCATTTCTCCCCTTGAGTTCCTTCCTAATGCCTCGTCTTGTCTTCATTCAGGTCACGGGATATCAAACAACTTCGTTTGCTACAATATCACATCAATTCTTCTCTTGTGAATCCAAGTTTACAACTTTATGTCAAGTTTGCTCCCCGTGAATTCCCTTTGTAAATAAATTTACGAGGTAGAATGTTTGAACAAAAGTTTTAGGTCAAAATAGCCCTTATGATAAAAAAAAAATATAATTTTTCGATACCTTTTAAATTTTTATTTTGTTTATTATTTTAATTAGGTTGAAATCACATTTTCAAAATACGGGTTTTTAATTTAAACTAAAACTACATTGTAAAAATATCATTTCATCATTTGCATTAAAGTCACATTCTTCAGTTCAAATGATATAAGACTTCAATGCAAAATATGAAGCCATATTTTCAGAATGCAGTTTCAATGTAAATTTTATTAGTTGAAAAAATAATATAAAATAATCAAATATATCACCCACCTAGACATAAGAGGATTGGTATGAACATACGTTTAAGAGGATTGGTATTGACTCAAAATTCTTGAACCAAACCGTGGATCAAGACTTGACGCCTTCCCTCATTGTAAAAAAGTGGGTTCATATCACCAACAATTATTATAAGAAAAAACCATTACCTCTTTGTGCTAGAAAAGGGGGAAAATGGAAAATTTGACTCTGACCAAACTTATAGCTTGATATGGAGAAAATTCTAAGGTGTGAAATTGGTTATCATCCAACTCAAAATTCAATCCACCATGTTGAATAAATATATAAAGAAATATTATTAGACTAAAATTAGGTAAAAAAAAACTGAGGGTCTTTCTCCATTTTCCTTCCCAGAGTGTGTAGTGCCCCAAAATAATGACCTCTTCAATCTTCTTAGGTCTCTCTGGACATGAGGATTAGGAGGTCAAACCTTGGGCATAAAGTTAATACTGTAAACTAGGAAAAGGCATTGGAAACCCTGATTTGTCCCTGTTAGTGGGGGAAAGTGGATGTTTCTTATCACTGTGGAATCTAAGCCATAAGGGTAGTACAAAACAGCAGTGCCTGACCAGTGCATGTCCCTGCCGCTGCCGCACCCAGATATGGAATATCACAGGACCAATGGGCTCATTTCAGCCTCTCTTTACCTTCAACTGCCGTGACATCCAGTATCCTCTGTTGTTCTCCTGTCCGCCTGTTATTTTGGGTTTAGTCCAGTCAGGCCAATACATTTGACTGCAGAAAAAGTTGCCCCCCACAGAGCTTGACTTTGACCTCTCATCAGGCCGCATAAAAACACACCCCTCCCCACTGACCCATTCCACAATGCAACAGTTTCGAAAGTCCGTGAATGGGTAAAGCCACAGAATTCAAAGTGAATTCCACACACCCTACACTAAACCCTGATATAATCATTGTTGGTGGGTTTCGTTCAATAAAGGAGAAAAAAAATGGAAAAATTTGAGTGGGTTTAGGGTCTTCTAGATTAGGAAGGTGAAGTCAGGGATATTAATATATTATCATCAAACTGAAAAACAAAAAGAAAAGTGGTAAAAGTAATGTCCCAATCCCACAGCCGAAAATGTTGTCCCAGTCCTAGTGCTTTTTTCCCTTTTTATATGACAAGAAACAACAAATATCAACCCTGAAGAATACGGCAACAATAAAAATGTTGGGGTGTAGCGTGCAGAGGGAGACCTTAAGACTCGGTCGGAACAGAATTTTCAGGTATTTTTTCCTATGACTACGCATGATAGAAGACTTTTAAGCAACTTTATTAAAGTGGAGACAATCGGGAAAAAGAGGGAAAAAAAAATAAAATTGAAAGCATACACGCTGAGACGCAACATTCAGAGCTGCATACGATTCTAATTTCTAAGCCTATTGTCGAAAAGTCTACTGCAAAGCTGTAACCCATGACAAGAAAGACCACAATAGTAATGATGCAAAGATCCAAAAGAAGCAACTCGGTGTGTCTTAAGTCCTAACCTTTGTAAGGACTTCCACTTCTGCTTTGAAGTCATGACCCCATTTCCTTAGAATCTGTTTCGCGCTTTTAAAAAGCATTTAAAATTTGTTTTTGAAAACTAAATAAGGGTTTTTGAAAAACAAGAAATGGTAAAATTTAAAAAACACTTTTAAAAAATTTAATTAATTATTCTACAATAGGGTCATTTGTGGATTGTCCAAGAACTTGCTTACTGTTATAACCAATTCTATGACCAGTAGACTCTAATACCATTCTTGTTAGTCTTTTTGAAGTTTCAGAACCCACCTAGATTGCCGGCAGAATCATTTTTTTTCCCCAGGGTACGGCATGTGTAAACAAACAGCAAAGTCCCAATAGTAACAACATACACAAGAAAAGCAATTATCTTACTACTAATCATACCTGCAAAGGAGTTTTCTTGATTTCCAAGTGACCCTCCACCCAGCTTTTCTTCATTCATCCAAAAGGTCAAAAAAAAGCTCAATCTTCGTATTGGAAAACTCAATTACATGCTGGCGTGGCAGAATTCCCTTAGGCAGTGAAACTACTAGCATATGTGCTGTTCAATACATAAGAACAAGAGGGTAAATAGAAATTGCAAGTTGGTAAATACCATTTAGAAAGTTATATGCCTACATATAACTACAAGGGTATCACCTCAAAGAATTGAACACATATAAGAACAAAGCACATGGCTGACAGATGCAAAATAGTTCTCATGAATGTTGGTACCATTGGGCATCCATTAAAGATGATGAAAAACATCATCTTGCATGCATAGAAGTGGTAACTTAATGAGATGGTCACAACTGGAAATAGAAAACAAGAGCATTAGCCATGTATTCTATGATGGTTAAAAGGTTTTTACACTTGTTCCAGTAATATAAAATCTAGCTTACTTGTGCCATACAAGGAATTAAAGAATACTATGTACAATACAACTGAAATTTGGTAGAAATACGGTCATTATATCATGCAAATCAAGCACCATGTAGGGTAAAACATAAGCAAATTCGATCAGATGGCAGAACAGTTAGCCCACCATGTTCAGTGAGGACAACCTAAATGCCAGTTCTCTCATGTAGCTGAAAAGTAGACCTAGGAGCCCATTTGAGAGTGACTTTCAAAGGGGTTGAAAATGCTTCATTTCTTATAAAAATAAGATGTTTTGCAAATTTTTGAAAATCACTTTTAAAATCCAAAGAATCACTTTAAGTGATTCTGGATGATCACTTGGTAGATACCAAAAATCATTTATATATATAATACATTACCAGAAACACTATCAAAACACTTTTTTTTAGTTTATATCCAAACACTAAGCGATTCTATTTAAAAGCGTTTTTAATAGAAGTGCAACCGGCAAAAGTAACTACTAATGAAAGTATTTTAACCAGAATCACTTCCAAGATCTATGTTTGCTTCCCTTGTTCCCACCAGTACAATAAAACTTCAGTCATCATTTTGCAGATTATTCCTTCTTTTTTTGTTTTCAGAACGATATTGAGAGTATCAGCAGTGTACCCAAATCAAAGTCAGTTTTGCTAATTTTACACACGCACAGTTTAAGGCTTGTAGGCTATGGTACACAGACCACATCAAAAATTTGATGCATAGTTGAATCTCACAACCATAAAACATTAATTTTGGTGAAATCAACATAAAATTCATAAACAGTATTTTAGAAGCAAGTCTGAACTTGGGTAGGAAACAGTATAAATCAAACAGGTATATCGTATGTAAAGGTGTAATTCTGACTTATATTTACTAAAACCAAAATTATGCATATGCATAAGACATCAGAGGCACTCAAGATCCATAAGACAAAGCATATAATGATGCAAATTGCAAGGCATTCTACTATCTCCAAACCAAAAGGCACGCTAACAAGGATTATCAATTCATGAAACACATTTGAATTCCTTCATTTTGATTTAGTTTACATATGAAGTCATAACAATCATTTACTACCCTAACAGCTGAAGAAATCATCCACACAGAATATAACTGATATATAATCAACCATCGCTTTCATACAACAATAATTATGAACAATCCTAATGACATGTCATTGATCTCAGAAGAACCTCAACACAAGGAAAAAGTAAAAAGAAACTCAAGCATAGTCACACAAAGATGTAGAAGTGATGACAACCAATTCTCTAGTGACCAATCATCTCAATTACTACTAACTCATGCCTATGTAAGAATAAAACTACAATTTTTACAAAACAACTACTTCAGCAACAGTTTAAAAGGTTCTTTTCCATCTCTAACATGTAACTCAAGAGCATGTAACAAAGTTTCATTATGGGAATTGTTACAAGTTTTTATACTCTTGGCAAGTCTAGGTGCTTTAGAAGTTTGTCACAGCAGGTAATAAAAGGACCTAAGCATTATAAATGACTGATTTAGCAATTGATATGAGAGTCTAGACTTTCTGTAAGCAGTAAACTTGATATGTACTCGTGGGGACAGCCTAGCGTGCCCAAGCAACCGGAACAAGCATACTGTTGGCTATGGATTAGCTAAAGTAAAAAATATGTGTCTAATTGTAATCTATGCTTGTCAATGTCAGGAAACCCACTCTCAAACAGAAGTTTGCTTCACTTGAACAAGTAGGAATCATGAAGATAGTAGAAACACCGAACCAAACAGGAGAGCTGCAACAATAAAGAATTCTTGGTTCATGATTTAACAATTTCCAACTGAATTTAGACAAAGATACATTAATTCAATTCGGAATCTATACAAGTTTTTAGGTTAAGTCATCAACAAATTATAATAATGCTAGTAGTAGCAGCAGTAGTAGTAATTATAAAACACATGTAATAATAATAACTAAAAAAACATGCCACATGAGTTGCAGACATGTCTTCCAAGAATAATAATTGAAAGATACTAGCATGGACTCGTACTAATGACCTTTACTCAATTAAGCATTCTACCATGGACTCATCCTAATGACCTTCAGCCAATTAAGCTCGTAACAAGCTCATGGTAGGGAAAACATTACAGCCTCTTTTACCAGCCACTAAATATGAAAAAATTGAACCGATACAATAGAAGAATAAATTACACAGAGCAACACAAAAGAACCTTAAAATTACGGTTGAAGTTTGAACCATGGTGACTCTGCAAATACCCTGTTAAACAGTGGCCACAACACCGTAACAATACTTAAGTTTCATTGCGTCTTTGGGTCTGTCCTCTCAGCAACACAGGGTGATATCCATTAGCCATACCATTTGTGAAGGAAAAGTTAGTACCAACTTCAAAAGCAACCTAAGCGAAAAAGAGATGGTTTTGGTTTGACAACAAACTGGTATAGTTAAGACAAAGACTCAAGTATCCACTCTTCAAGCTTGTAATTTTTCTCCGGGGCTTCTATTACATGTTGTTCTAATCTCATTCCTCTCCATAATCCCCTGCCATTGAGCATAAGACTTGCTTTAGCTACTCCCATTCTGGATAGTTTTAACTCTTTCCTTGCAGCAACCAAACATACTAAAATGATGCTATGTTTTCCAATTATGCCTCCGCAAATCATGTTATGCAATAAAATAGCCAATATGCCTCCACAAATCTTGTTATGCAACAAAACTATGCGCATGGTTTCAATTCCCAACACCACTCTGACACTTTAATAAGCTCAAACCTCTATTCTTTTTGACATATCAAATAGCCAAAGACAATACATACTCCAACCAATCATGCCTTTGTTGAAACCAACATCATACAAAGTGTCTTATAATAATAATACAAGAAAACAAAATCAAAGTTCTCAAATTCTATCCTAATCAATGGGGTGCCTGCTGGATTTTCTCGAATTCAAAGGGGCTGCGGCAAGGAGACCCTCTCTCTCCTTATCTCTTTGTCTTAGGTATGAAAGTGCTTAGCACCCTTCTTAGAAGGGCTGGTGAGGGGGGCTTTTTATCTGGCTGCAGGCTTCGGGGGAGAGGGGGAGGGGAGTTGACTGTCTCCCACCTTCTTTTTGCTGATGATACAATCATTTTCTGCGAAGCTAGAAAAGCGCAATTAACCAATCTAAGCTGGATTTTGGCGTGGTTCGAGGCGGCTTCCGGTCTAAGAATTAATCTTGCTAAGAGTGTTCTAATTCCTGTTGAGGAAGTGGATGAGTTGGAGGAGTTGGCGGTAGAGCTAGGGTGCAGATTGGGGGCTTTACCCACTGTTTACTTGGGGCTGCCCCTTGGAGCCCACCATAAAGCCTCTTCAACTTGGGATGGGGTGGAAGAGAGAATGAGGAGAAGACTAGCCCAGTGGAAAAGACAATACATCTCCAAGGGTGGGAGAATCACTCTCATCAAGAGCACTTTGGCCAGCATACCCATCTACCTCCTATCCCTTATTCGCATTCCTAAGTCTGTTGCAAAAAGGCTTGAAAAACTTCAAAGAGACTTCCTTTGGGGGGGGGGGGGGGGGGGGAAGCTTGGAGGGGAAAGCTCACTTAATTAACTAGGAGGTGGTGTGCAGCCTAAAGGAGGAGGGTGGTCTAGGCATCCGAAAGATTGACTTGCTGAACAAAGCCTTGTTGGGTAAATGGATCTGGAGATATGCCTATGAGAAGGACAATCTTTGGAAAAGGGTGATCGGGGTGAAATACGGCCAAGAAGGGTGTGGGTGGAGGACTAAGGAAGCTTGTGGGTCTTTTGGAGTGGGAGTTTGGAAGGAGATCATGAAGGAGGCTAATTGGTGCTGGGAGAGCATAGAGTTTAAGGTGGGGAAGGGGACTAGAGTAATGTTCTGGACTGATAAGTGGTGTGGTAATGCGGCGTTGTCCCAAATTTTCCCCCAACAGTTCACCTTGGCGGTTCACAAGAATGCAACGATCAATGAAGTGTGGAACTCAAGCCTTGGTCAAGGAGGTTGGAATCTCAGATTTGCTAGAGATTTCAATGATTGGGAGCTGGATCAGATAAGAGATATACTCAACTTGCTGAGGGACTTCAAGACTTCTCCAGAGGAGGATTCAGTGAGCTGGAAAAGAGGGGAGGGGGGTCATGGCGCTTTTGGGGTTAAGGGTGCTTATAATATGCTGATTGGCTCCACAATTTGCGTCTTCCCGAATAGATGCATTTGGATGGATAAGGTCCCAACAAAAGTTTCTTTTTTTGCTTGGGAAGCCACGTGGGGGAAGATCCTCACTTTGGATAGGCTTCAAAGAAGGGGATGGCAGCTCCCTAACCGATGTTTTTTGTGTGGCTGTGAAGAGGAAAATGTCAATCACATTCTTTTTACATTGTATAGTGGTTAAGACTCTTTGGGAGATTGTCCTCGCCATTTTTGGGGTTCAATGGGTGTTCCCTGAGTCTGTTAAAGAGGTGTTATTTAGTTGGAGGGGCTCTTTTGTGGGGAAAAAAAGGAAAAAGATTTGGAATTCCATTCCGTTGTGTATATTTTGAACGGTTTGGAAGGAAAGGAATAGATTAGCTTTTAGGGGGGGTCGTTAGCTATACAGAAACTCAAAAATTCTTTTATTTGTAATCTGTGGAGTTGGGCTAGGGTGTACATCGGAGATGAGTCCTCTTCACTCTTAGGCTTTTTGGAATGGCTCGCGACCACTTAAGGGTTGGTGAGGTTGCTCGCTTTCTTTTTGTTTCTCGTCTTAGACTTCTGTGTATACCCCTGTATACTTCGTGGCTTTTTGGCCCTTTTTATATATCGTTGTTTATCTATCAAAAAAAAAGTTATCAAACTTTGTTTATTTTATTATAAACAAATTCCACTAAACGGGTTAGAAATTCTACAGCCATCTTCACCAAAAATGCAAAACTAAAACCAAACAAAATTACCTAAAGGATAAGATCAAACTTCTCATCGCTAATGAAAAGAAAATAAAAGATTAGGCAAATTTCACCTTTGAGGACATCACAATGCAATCATAAAACAGCCACTAAACTTCAATAAATCAAATTGCCACCAGAACTTTAATAAAATAGAAGTGTATATATAAGAAGGAAGCGCCAACTGAACGTCCTAAAGTACACAAGAAGCATACATTGATCACCAAAAGACAAAACCAAGAGAAAAGAGGGGTTACAGAAGAAAAAAAAACACTTGCCCTCAACGAGAACTCAATCAATCAATAAACTTTTTTTTTTTTTTGATAAGTCCAATCAATCAATAAACTTGATTAAAGACAAAATATCATCATCTATAAACAACTTAGTCCACAACCACAGATTACAAACAAAAGAGTATTTCAACCTCTGGTTGGAAACCTCCCCATTTTCAAAAGCAATTTTGTTCCTTTCCTTCCAAATTGTGCAAAAGATATGTAAGAGGGCTGCCCTCCAAGCCTTTTTTAAGTTTTTTGCCCACAAAAAACATGCCAACTTAAAAGGGTCTCTCTACCCATGGATGAGAGAACCCAAGTCATGCCAAAAATACTAAAAAGCAACCACCATAGAACCCTTGTCTTTACACCGTGAACAAGGATGTGGTCAATGGATTCTTCTTTGTTATGGCAAAGGAAACATTTGTTTGCCAAAGACCATCCCATCCTCTAAACCTAATCCAAAGTTAAAGTTTTTTCCCACGTGGCATCCCAAACAAAGAATCCCACCTTAGGCGACACCCAAGAGTTCCAAATGACGCTCATTAGGGAGGAGATTGAACTCTTGGCTCTAAAGCAAAATAAAGGACTTTGACTAAAAACTTTCAGCTCTCTAACTCTATCCAAAATAGAGTGTCTTCCTCATCCCTATACACCCTCCTCTCTTAAAGTCTCATAAAAAAAAACCCGTTCCACACTTTCCACTTCCCAATCATTGAAAGACCTAGAGAAGCAAGGAGTCCAACCAACCTCTTCAACTAATGAATTCCAAACATTTGTCATTCATGCCTCTTTTGAAATGGCTAAGGCAAATAAAGAATAGAACGTAACACACAATGTTCATCTCTACACCACTTGTCCTTCCAAACCCTCACCCTTCGTCCATTACCCACTAAGAAAGAAATTTCACTACTCAAAAGATTCCAATCCTTTTAAATGGTTTTCCATAACCCAACACCATACTCATCTCTCACTTCACAAAAGCGCCACCCCCCTTCTTCTTGCCCATACTTCCCATTGATAACTTGCTTCTAAAGGGCTTTCCTTCCATAAGCGAAACGTCTAACTCCATTTGCAAAGAAGAGCTTTGTTGAGCGTTGATAGACACCTAACACCTAAACAACCCTTCCTTTTTATCTAAACAAACAATCACCCACCCTCCTAATTATGGTTCCGAATGAGAGCCCCACCTCCCCAAAGAAAATGCCTTCAAATCTACTCTAACCTAAATCTGATCAACCTTGGCGTACAAAACAAAGACATAAAGTATATAAACATACTACAATACAGGAATATAATTGTACAAATTCCTGCAAATTTGTAATCCTAATATGGTTAAATACCTTTAGCCACTAAAGATGCAACCCAACTCTGCCAAAACTTGAATATCAAAAATTAATTATGATAAAACTTGTCCTCTAGTGTAATAAATCAAAATTCTTAACTCCACAACTTGATTATATGCCTCACTTGAAATCTATCCAAAAATAAAAATAAAAATTATATGCCTCACTTGAACATGTTTCATGGCAATTCAATCACATCAGCAGTATCACAAAATTGAATTCAAAATATATTAAGGATAATCTTTTCTTTTCTTCTTTTTATTTATTTATTGATAGGCAAACAAAGAATATATTAAGCAGTGCTTGACAAATGAGTGCACCCTATGTACATAGGTGGCATACAAAAAACACCAAGAAAAGAAAAACACAATAACATCTAGACAAGACAGCCATCATAAAGACCTAATTATAAACAATTAAGCTGTACAAAAGACCAACCCAACAGAGATTTAATGCAGATCTCTTATCCAAACCCTTAATCTTCCAACCCAGCAGAAGATTTTTCACTGAATCTAAAAAATGTTCACAGAATCTGGAAACACCCACTTCAGACCAAAGATTGCTAATAACAAATTCGATAGATTTTTTGTCCTACTGCAATCCACAATGGATTAGTATATGATTTTCTCTTATTATGACTGCATGCCTCCAAGGATAACCTCTTGTTTTGACAGCCAAACTAGAATTGAGATATTGCCTTGTTAGACATAGGTTTACAACCTTCTCATAATATAAACCCAAAGTTTATTGCTACTGATTTCACAGACATGACTTTCTTCCAAGCACTGATTTGAAGATTGTACTTCAGGTTAACAGCATTAAAACAAGGAACTCTAAAGTTATAACAGTTCTTGCTCTGCTATACGAAGCATCAGGTACCATGACAAATACAACAAGAGAGAAAATTGATCCCAAGGTCAGCTGGTTCTGTAGCATGACCAATTTGGGATATCAAAACTAGCTTATCAAATATCAGGTAACACCAGTTTATCAAAGAAACGTGATTCTTAATTTCTACAATATCGAGTAGGTGTGTTACTCAAAATGTACCACTCGAAAATGTTTGATGGTTTTTGTTGCTTTTATTGATCACTAATATAATTAATAATTTTATTATTAGAGACAGATATAATAAGGAAACCAACCTTTCCCAGCTAGTTTACAAGGGGAATTCCAAATGCATTTATTGAGGACCTTTTCTAAGACTCGCAGAAAAATGGTGAATGCAATACAACCAGATGACAAAGGCAATATAACCGGATGTAAAATGCATACGGTATTATGTGTGATCTCATATGTCGGGTTACAATGACTAAATCTGAATTCCGAATATTTGTGATCCAGAGGATTTTACAGAAAGAATGACATTCATTGTTGATCCTTGGTTTGTTGAAACAACATCAACCATATTGAACAGTTCATGTACTCTCACTAAACTTAGCAGAGTTCATCTGCAGCTTCTTTTCTCTTCTCTAATTTTGCATGCTTATAATTGCTGAATCTGAGTCAAATGTCCTCAAATCTTTGATAAATTTTGAGTGATGATTCTGAGCCAAACTGATGTTACAATAGTGTGGGCTAGTCTGAAAAACATGAGGTACCTTAACCACGAAAGAACTCAAATTAGAATACCATCTCAATCAATCAAAACCAGAAAAAATATTACCAGTGATTGGACCTTTACAATGTCATCATGACCTCTTAAAATTGCCCAAAAAGACTACTAATTTTGATAAGTAAGCAAAAGGAAAAGTATATTAATGAAAAGGCCCATACACCAAGGTACAAAAAAAGAGACCACTAATATGATATGAGACCTCTTGGGCATTAAAACCCCAAAAATTGTTCAGAGCTAACTAAGTTCCCAGTGGGATTAGACAATTGCAAAACCTTCATAATTTAAGCATTGTGATTGCCCGGGAAGAAAGATTTTCGTGTGAGAGTTTTGAGGGATAAAACTTAGAGTAAGCATCATCGTAGAAAGAAGTGAGTGAAAAATCAATGGAAGCAAACCAAGCAACCTTGAAAGAAGAGCAAACTTGCAATTCTTAATGTTCCATTATGAAACACTGCTGACCATTGTTTGCCAGGAAATGCAGAAGCTAAAATCGAAGGCATGCAGCTACAATAGAAAAAAGAAACCCGACAAAAGTGGAAACAGTGGTTTCATGTTTCAAAGTTTTCAACCGAAAAATCGCTCAATTTTGGTTGAAAACTAAAAATAGTATTCATCAGAAGATGTGAAAATCCTCCATCATGTTTATAGTGAACTCTTTGTTGGAGGTTGCCCACATATCTCCTAGTAGGTAATTTTTTTAATTGCCATTTTGCTGTTAAATAAAGTGAGGAGTCAACCCAGAACCTCCCCTAATCCCATGCCAAACCCTCAAAATTTGAGTCAAGCCCAAATGAACAGTGAGGTATCATGTTTCGAGAGGAGAGTAGAGAAAAGCAAGAGGCAAGCACAAGAGTGGTTAGGACAGAATAACAACAAAGCATTGAAGGAAATTATGGCCCTGTAACCTATTTCTGGGGTCTTATGGATAAAAGGGAACTAAGTTAACAAATCATAGTTAATTAGCGCCACATGTCTAGCTACTAGACCTATTTGGCAGAAAATGCAGTAACAAAATACAGGTCTCACTAAGTAGTCCCCTCTCCATCTTAATCCAATGGAAACGGATTCAATAGTGTTTTGATAATCCAGCCTGTAAAAAATTGTGTTTTGATAATCCTCCCTTGACAAGCCGTTGATTTTGAATCTTTGATTGACAAACCAAGATTCCTATATCATCTCATATACTCAATATAAACACAAGCCAAGCCCACCCCTAGTATTCACTAAAAATAGTGTTTCTCGGGTCATGCTCCCAACTTGGACACACATGAAAGATCTAGGCACATTTGAGGGCAATTTTCAGAACATTTTTGGCTAAGTGAGAACATGTTTAAATGATCTTTCTTCCCTTCTTGAAATGATTAAAAGACACATATGGGAAGGCATCCACTTGATAGGAGGAATATTGGCTGGTACAATCAATGAGTGAAGGTAAGGAAGTGAAATCTCATTGTCCACCTTCACATATTAAGTGGCCCCATCTTCATTCACCCATGATACGAGTACTACCATTGAATCATAACATGGGTAGGAGTGAATACATATTGCCTCTAAAGCATCAAAATAGTAAAAACAATGCCTTGACATAGTAGATGAATTATACAATTATCCCCTTGTAAATTTGACAGCCATAAAAGAGACACTCACTTGCAAGTGCCACCTAAAATATCTGATAGGAACAGTGGAAATGTACATCTAAAGTGACTGTATGGACAAGGATTCATAGCTGCCCAATAGAGTACCTGAAGCAGTGATTACTGGTATCTGTGGTGGTAGAAGTATAATAGGAAAGGTGTGCTAATGAAATAACTTCCTTGTGTCGCTAATCTTGTGTCTCATAGTTGTCAAGTGGTGTATAATTGTAGATTCAAGTATTAGCAACTGGATCTCAATAACAGGAAACTTTCCCATAATAAGGTTCTGTTTATACAGTGAAATACATTGTAAAACCAAGAATTTAGCAACTTTTTTAGTATGAATAACTAAATTACGGCATGATAATTTGATAGGGTTGAGTCAACCACTGGTGTGGAGGGAAAAATAAAACAGATCAGTCCAATTGGATGATCAGACTTTACAGCACTTCTTGATGTGGATGTTATAGGTGTCATTCCAAATTGTTCCACCTACCACTCAAATTAGCTAAGGTGATAAACTTGATTTAGCCATGTCAAGAACTCGGATTAGTTATGTGAAGAACTCAGATAAGTTATCTAAACAGAACATAGATTAGTTCAGTAGAAAATGTGGCAGTTGGTATACCATGTAGTAACCGATTTAGTCGGATAGAAAACGTGACAGCAGTTTTAGTTGGATAGAAAACATGGCAGTTAACATACCACATAGTAATGGTTGAAATTGATTCAATGAGTACAAATAAAAAGGAAGAGGGAAGAAGAAGATAAGGGAACCTTTCTTTATCCATCTTGGTTTTGAGGTGAGTTTTCGTATACTATAACTCTAGTTATAAAGAAGGGTTTTCCATTATTTTTTTCTGTTGGAAATCAAGCCAGCATCCTCTGTTTACTTCCCTAATTAGTGTAATGTACAACCTTTATTATAATTGATTTAGGAGTAATTCTAGCAAGGTAGTTTATTCACTTTCCATGTAAGAGTAGTTTATTCACTTTCCATGTAAGAGTAGTTTATTTACTTTCCATGTAAGAGTAGTTTATTTAATTCCCATGTAAGAGTTTATTCACTTTTCATGTAAGGGAAATTCCATTCCGGAATTGTCTCATATCCATAGGCTATTTATTTATGCTTTCATTCATTGTAAAGGAAGGTATCACAGAATGAATTGAGGTGTTCCTCCATATTTTGTCTTCAAATTCCTTCATATTTTTCTTCAAATTCTTCATGGTATCAGAGCAGGTTTAATCCTGTCTCATCGTCTTCATCTTTAGTCAGTTTTTTTACTCAATTCTATTCTTCTAATTTATGCCTAAATACGGTCCAGCCTTTGGAATGGCTACCAACTCATCATCCTCTACTTCTGATATCATCATCTCATCGTCTTCATCCTCTCATCAGATGGAAACCTCTCATCTTCCAATCACAGCCCATAAACTGAATGGGCAAAATTATTTGCAATGGTCTCAGTCCATATTAATGTTTATACGGGGAAAGGAGAAAGATGACTACATCACCGGAGCTTCGGCGGCACCAGAAACCACAGCATCAACCTACAAAAAGTGGATAGCAGAAAATAATATGGTCATGTCCTGGCTAGTCAACTCTATGACCGCTGACATTGGTGAAAATTTTCTGTCATTTGATACTGCCAAAGAAATCTGGGACACTGCAAAAGAAACTTTCTCAGACAAGGAAAACACATCTGAAATCATCCAGATTGAAGGCATCCTCCATGATTTGCGTCAAGGAAACCTTACGATAACTGAATATTTCAATACTCTTACTCGTCTATGGCGTCAACTTGATACGTTTGAGGTTCATAACTGGAATTGTGTTACAGATGGTTTTTTGTATAAAAAGATTGTCGAAGGGAAACGTGTGTTTAAATTTTTGTTAGGTTTGAACAAAAATCTTGATGAAATTAGAGGAAGAATCATGGGAGTAAAACCCCTACCTAGCCTCAGAGAGGCATTCTCTGAAGTCCGTCGCAAAGAAAGTCGGAAAAATCTCATGATGGGATCCCATCAACAACTGAATATGGCAGAAAGCTCGGCTCTTAAGACTCAATTCGCTCCTTTTGACAACCGTCAAAAAATTAAAGGAGGTAGACCTTGGTGTGATCATTGCAGAAAGCCGGGACACTCAAGAGAAACTTGCTGGAAGATTCATGGAAAGCCAGTAGATTGGAAGCCACGTCAACCACTTGAGAAAGAAGGACGAGGCAATCATGTGGCTACCGATGAACAATCGCCACAACCTGAAGCTAGCCCTTTTAATAAGAAGCAAATGGAGATGCTTCAGAAACTACTGTCTCCTCTTTTGTCAGTACAGTCACAAACTGGCTCATCTTCCAACCAGGTCATTGGTTCCGGAACCTTGGCTCACAAAGGTAATTTTTTGAGTGCCTTCACTGTTGGTAAGAAACGTAAAAAACCTTGGATAGTGGACTCAGGAGCATCTGATCATATGACGGGAGATGCGACAATTTTTGATACATATAGCTCATGTCCAAATAATTTAACAGTCCGAATAGCAAATGGTTCACTATCAAAGGTTGACGGAACAGGTTCAGTTGTGCTATCAAGGGATCTTACTCTCAACTCTGTTCTCCTTGTTCCTAACTTGGACTGTAATCTATTGTCAATTAGTAAACTCACTAAGGAAAAGAGGTGTATTACTAATTTTTCCTCCACTCACTGTGAATTTCAGGATTTGGATTCGGGGAAGACGATTGGCAATGCTGAGGAATGCTCTGGACTCTACATCCTTAAGGAGCGCCACGATCCACAAGAACAACCTCAAATGACAGTTGGTAGTAATTCTTTTTCGGTTTCATGTCAAAATAACGATAGTGCAATTAGGTTGTGGCACTATCGCTTAGGTCATCCAAATGTTATGTATCTCAAGCATTTATTTCCTTCATTATTTAATAAAAATCCACAATCCTTTGAGTGTGAAATCTGTCAATTATCAAAGCAAGTCCGGTCTCATTTTCCCATTCAACCCTATAAAGAGTCTAGTCCATTCTCAATGATTCATAGCGATATCTGGGGTCCGTCGAGAATAAAAAATGTAACTGGTACTAGGTGGTTTGTCTCATTCATAGATGATCACACTAGATTAACTTGGGTATTCCTCATGAAAGAAAAATCTGAAACGAGTCAAATTTTCAAAAATTTTAAAAATATGATTCAGACCCAATTCCAGTCAAAAATACAAATTCTAAAGTCTGATAATGCTAGGGATTATTTCAACTCCATTCTAGGAGAATTTCTAGCACAAGAAGGGATAGTTCACTTAAGTTCATGTGTTGATACCCCACAACAAAACGGAATCGCTGAAAGGAAAAATAGGCATTTGTTAGAGGTGGCTAGATCACTAATGTTCTCCATGAATGTTCCAAAATTATTCTGGGGGCAAGTTGTCCTTACGGCAGCCTACCTCATCAATAGGATGCCGTCTAGGGTACTAAAATTCCAAACACCTTGTCAAACTCTCCTAAAATCCTTTCCGACTACTCGTCTCATCTCCACCGTCCCACCCAAAATTTTCGGGTGCTCTGTCTTTGTTCATATCAATCAACAACATAGAAGTAAACTTGATCCTAGGTCACTCAAGTGCATCTTTCTTGGGTATTCTTCAAATCAAAAAGGGTATAAGTGTTACTCTCCGGTCACAAGAAAATTCTACAATTCAATGGATGTCACCTTTTTTGAAACTCAGCCTTACTATCCCAAAAACGATATTCAGGGGGAGAATTCAACTCAGGAATATCAATTTTGGGATCTTGAGTCATTCAGTGAGTCACCCATCACCACTGAAAATCACATTCCTCCAGAGTCATTTAATCAACTCGAGTCCATTGTTGACTTGTGGGATAAGGAGCACATCCAAGAGGAAACGGAGGAAAGAGCACTTTCTCAACAAACCCATGAGGCAGAACCGGGTCCTAATCCAAGCAAACTTCCAGGTAACAACGCTCCTGATGGTACTGTTGATTCCGAGTTAGAAAATGATATTCTTAATATGCCCATAGCTTGGAGGAAAGGAGTTTTTTTTTTTTGATAAGTAAACAAGATATGTATTAGAAAAGGCTAAACGCCACAAAGCATACAGGGAGTATACAAGTCGGCTAAAGCCTCAAAAAAGAAAAAGGACCAGACAGAAACTACCTCCCCTTAAGTGGAAGCTATCCACTCCAAAAAACCTATGAGGGAGAAAGACTCCTCACCTAGATACACTTTGGCCCAATTCCACAAGTTACAGACAAAAGAATACTTTAATTTCTGAATATTCAACTCACCCCCCCTAAAAGCTAACCTATTCCTCTCCTTCCAAACCGTCCAAAAAATACATAACGGAATGGATTTCCAAATCTTTTTCCTTTTCTTCCCTACAAATGAGCCCCTCCTGGAGATTAAAGTCTCCTTTACAGTTTCTGGGAGGACCCACTTAACATCTATCAACCCAAAAATAATATCCCAAAGGGCTCTAGTCATTATACAATGTAAAAGAATATGATTTACATTCTCTTCTTCACAACCACACAGAAAGCAGCAATTCGGGAGATGCACCCCTCTTAACTGGAGTCTATCCAGAGTAAGCACCTTCCCCCACGTAGCCTCCCAAGCAAAAAAACAGACTTTAGTTGGCACCCTATCCACCCATATCCTCCTTGCGGGAAATACTGTGACATTAGGCTTGTCCAACTGCCTGTAAGCTTCTTTGATTTTGAAAATGCCATTTCTTCCCTGCCTCCACACAACTGAATCATCCTCCAAGGAGGGCCTGTAGCCCCTCAAAGTATGAAGCAGCTCTCCAACCATATCCATCTCCCAATCATTGAAGTCCCTCACAAAAACAAGCTTCCAATCCCCTTGGCCCGAATCCTGATCCCACATCTCCTCAATCGTAGCATCCCTATGCACGGCAAGGACAAAGAGTTGATTGAAACTTTGGGACAACGGAATGTCAGTGCACCATCTATCTTTCCAAAATTTGATTTTGGAGGAAAGGAGTTAGATCAT
The DNA here is from genome assembly GCF_030704535.1 of Vitis vinifera. Lineage (NCBI taxonomy): Eukaryota > Viridiplantae > Streptophyta > Magnoliopsida > Vitales > Vitaceae > Vitis > Vitis vinifera. The sequence goes on along the minus strand of NC_081811.1, from coordinate 1,501,035 downwards.
GTACTCAGCATCCCATTGGAAATTTTATTTCTTATGATAAGCTATCACCTACGTTTCGTGCATTCACTTCTAGCATCACAGAGATACAAGTTCCTTAGAATATTCAGGAAGCTTTCAAGTATCCTAAGTGGAAGGCGGCAGTCGATGAGGAAGTTCGGGCGCTGGAAAAGAATGGTACGTGGGAAATTACTGACCTCCCAAGAGGTAAGAAACCAGTTGGGTGTAAGTGGATTTTCACAGTAAAGTACAAGGCAGATGGTAATGTGGACAGGTATAAGGCTCGGTTGGTCGCCAAAGGATTCACCCAATCCTATGGCATTGACTATCAAGAAACTTTTGCTCCAGTTGCCAAGCTCAATACTGTTCGTGTACTTTTATCCTTGGCAGCTAATCTCGATTGGTCGCTTCACCAACTTGATGTGAAGAATGCATTCCTCAATGGTGACTTAGAGGAAGAAGTTTACATGGACATTCCTGCTGGACTTGAGACGACATCAAATTTCAACAAGGTTTGCAGACTCCGAAAATCCTTGTATGGTCTCAAACAATCTCCCAGGGCCTGGTTTGAACGGTTCACTAAGGTAGTGAAAGGGTACGGATTCGTTCAATGTCAATCCGATCACACATTATTTGTGAAACACTTCCCAGAAGGGAAACTGGCAATTATCATTGTATATGTGGACGACATAATTTTGACAGGTGATCATGAAGAGAAAATTGACTTACTTAAAAAATTACTGACAAAGGAATTTGAGATCAAGGATCTTGGAAACCTCAAGTACTTTCTCGGAATGGAGATTGCTAGGTCAAAGAAAGGTATAGCAATCTCACAACGCAAATACGTTCTGGACTTATTGAATGAAACAGGAATGCTAGGATGCAAGCCGGCAGAAACACCTATGGATACAACTGTCAAACTGGAAGAAAGTGATGGAAGTGCGCCAGTTGATAAAGGAAGATATCAACGTCTTGTGGGGAAACTCATCTATCTTTCTCATACAAGGCCAGACATCGGCTTCTCCGTTAGTGTGGTAAGTCAATTCATGAATAATCCAACCGAAAAACACATGACTGCTGTGATCAGAATATTGAGATACCTCAAGATGACACCGGGAAAGGGCCTCTTCTTTCAAAGAACAACAAAGAAAGAGATTGAAATTTTTTCAGATGCAGATTGGGCAGGTTCAGTGACTGATCGGAGATCAACTTCAGGCTATTGTTCATTTGTCTGGGGGAACTTGGTTACATGGCGAAGCAAGAAACAGTCAGTGGTAGCCCGTAGCAGTGCTGAGGCAGAATTTCGTGCTATGGCACAAGGTATCTGCGAGGGAATCTGGTTGAACAGGCTGTTAGAAGAATTACGGGTTCCATTGAAGCATCCCATGGTGTTATACTGCGACAATCAAGCTGCCATCAGTATCGCTAAGAATCCGGTTCATCATGATCGAACTAAGCACGTGGAGATAGATCGACACTTTATCAAGGAAAAGATTGAAGAAGGAGTTTTCAAAGTCAGCTACACTCCGACAAACTGTCAAACGGCTGACATTCTCACAAAAGCTCTTGCTCGAGTTAACTTCGAAGATCTGACAGAAAAACTTGGAATGATCAACATCTACAACGCGGCTTGAGGGGGAGTGTTGGAAATCAAGCCAGCATCCTCTGTTTACTTCCCTAATTAGTGTAATGTACAACCTTTATTATAATTGATTTAGGAGTAATTCTAGCAAGGTAGTTTATTCACTTTCCATGTAAGAGTAGTTTATTTACTTTCCATGTAAGAGTAGTTTATTTAATTCCCATGTAAGAGTTTATTCACTTTCCATGTAAGGGAAATTCCATTCCGGAATTGTCTCATATCCGTAGGCTATTTATTTATGCTTTCATTCATTGTAAAGGAAGGTATCACAGAATGAATTGAGGTGTTCCTCCATATTTTGTCTTCAAATTCCTTCATATTTTTCTTCAAATTCTTCATTTTCTCTTACAATTTGGTGCCATCTATCAAAAAGATAAAAAAAAGTCATCTCCCATTAAAGCATCTTATCAACTCTAAAGCTTCTCTTCCATTATGGAATCACTTTCACGTGGATATATACTTTTCAATTGTAGTGAGCACTATCTCACTTCATCTTATCAGATAGGGAAGGATCTATCCTTTAATTTCTTTATTTGTCCTTTTTATATCAATTATAATATAGTTTTCTGTTAAAACATAAGAGACATCTTTAATCTCATTATTATAATTTTACTGTTGTAGGGCTTCAAAGTTTGATGGGAAGACTAATCTCTTTCATTCTTTTTATTTTCCTTTGGATCTTATGCTAAAATTGAATATATTAATAATTCAAAAGGTATATTCATAAAGTTCAGTCTAAAAATTAACTGATAAAAGTTCATATAAAAGCTTAGACCAAAAATTGACTAAGAAAGCTCTCAACCATATGGGGACTCTATTGTCAACTACTAGAAGATTAAAGTAGAGTCCCTGCCACCTATCTTACAAGTTGACAAGACTCAAGGGGAGTAGTGTAGATACCATTCCAAATTAGGTTGGGTACTCCGATTAGTTAAGGTGAAGAACTCAGATAAGTTATCTCACCAGCGGCTTGGATTAGTTCAGTAGAAAACGCAGCATGCTGTAACAGTTTTTGAGTTGGATAACAATCGTGGTAATTGATATGGTAATTTCAATAAGTACAATTAAAGGGAAAAGAGAAGAACAGGAGGAGAGAACCTCTCTTTATCTACCTCAATTCTGAGGAGAGTTTTCGTATGCTGTAACTCTTGTTATAAATGTTTCACCACTTCCACTCTTTTATTATTTATCTTATTGTTGGGAGAATTTTTTGTATCCTATAGATGTGTTCAAGTTCCTCTTGCATAAAAGCTTCTAATAAAAGCCATAAACAATTTGAAATTACATAACAGCTATTTTATTCTTATTTTTTCTAAAAACCAAAACTACAACAAAGAAAGAAAAGCTAGATTATTTATTTAATTGACAATTTACTAAAGCACAAATAAATGACATTGTTAATTAACTCCAACACTATATCATTTTCACTTTCTAGAAAACCATTTGATAATGCAAAGAACTAATATGACACTGAAAAGATTAATTATGCTATCACAGTGAAGGGGTTACTGACCTTAATCAGCTCGCATCCTGAACCTTCATCATTATTGCATGAGCTATACAAAGATTGTGCATCACATAAGCACTGAAAGAGAGATGAAATTTAACAATCCCAATAATGACAAACCTAACATATATTTGTCTCCACATTGTTCAACATAAAAACATCCAAATGAAACTCATTTCTTCTCGCAAAGAACATAAGAGCATACAATAAAAGATGATATTGGACATACATTAGGTTCAAGTATCAGTGCCCTCAGCACCTTTCACAGCAAAAGGATCATGAGTGGGACCAACATCCTGCCCAATGTGGCGTTGCACCAGTCGCTGCAAATCAGCCATAACCTTATGCTCACGTTTTGCCTTCTCTTCGTAGTTAAACATTGCCAATGCCCTTTTGTCCTCTGCACTATAAACCTGGTTTTCTTTCCTGATACGAATTGCATTCATCCTCTGGTGCCTGCTGCCGCTCATAACATAACCAAGGCCCTCAAACTTCTGGATCTCCTCTGCTGAAAGACCCACTTCTCCTCTTCGAGGAATACGCTTCCCTTGCTGAACATACTGGGCAATGGCATCACCTTCACCTGGCCTAAGCGCACCACCATAACTAATGTGCCCTTCTGCTCTGGGCAATGGCATTGGACCAACAGTCGGTTCATTATCCAATGCAGGCTTCTTCTGTGATTCAATCATCTCTTTAAATATTAAAGCCTCTGCATTAACTTCATTTATCATTACATCCTCTGCCTTCATTTTGCTTTTTGCATCAACTTCAGAATCTGAACTCTTATCGGAATATGAACTCTCACTATATGTTTCAGACCTGCTCTTTTTCTTGCTCCTTTTAGATTTAGTTGACAAAGCTTGCCCCTGCTTCTGTGACCTTGGCCTATCAGATTCGTCACTTCCACTCACTTCACTATCACTTTCATCTGAATAACTCCTCCTACTCCTCCTTTTCCTCTTGCTACTTTTCCTACTGCTCCCACTTCGTCTACTTCTGCTTCTGCTCGACTTCTTCTTCCTCCGATTATCTTCTTTCTCGTCGTCACTCTCACTTGCATCATCCTCTGAGTCACTATCACTGTAGGATGATTTTTTATTTCTCCTAGAGCTCGAGCTCTTCCCCTTTTTCCTCGATCGTGAATCTTCATAATCATCACTTTCACTGTCATCACCATCCGATTCGCTGTCACTGTAGGATGATTTCCCAGTTCTCCTCCTAGACCTCGAACCCTTTCTCTTTCTCCTAGACCGTGAATCCTCGGATTCAGAGTCAGACTCCGACTCGCTCTCAGATTCACTTCTCTCTGATCGTTCTAACTCGGATTTTGCGCTTCCCTTGATCTCCTTCTTCAAATCATTGTTTTCTCGTTTGTCCTCTTCTACAACATATTTCTCTGTGAACTCCTCCGGTTCCGGTTCGAATTCCTCTTCATTCGCGTTTCTCGGAGGACTCGGCGTAACGTTCCATATACAATTCCTCAACATCCTCCTCAGCTTCTGCCTCTTGAGCCTGCGATACTCTTCAAAACTCAACCCCTTCAATTCCTCATCGGACTCCGACTCCGAGTATCGCCCGTTCTTATAATCGCGGTCTAGAAACGTAGCGGAACGATTCTTGCGGTCTCCAGAGCCAACCCGCCGGGCGTCGGATCTAGGGCTTCGTCTAGGGTTTGGATAATCAGGCGAATCGGACCGACGGCGATGGCGGCGCTCGGAATCGGGATCGTACCTACCATAGTCGGGGCTTCGACGACGGCGGTGGTCGCGGGGTGAGTCGGAATCCGGCGAGTGACCACCGTTCTCTATACGGTGTCGTTTGTCAGGGATCTCAACCGTGGACGAAGGCCTACCCATAGCGGTCTAAACGAAGGAAACGCCGTAAAGGAAAAATAGAAAACTGAAGACACAAATCGTAGGGATATAGAGAGATGTACCGGCGGCCGGAGGTAACCAATCGATTTTTAGCCACTCCTCTCGCACAATTGCAAGGTTTCGATGCCGCCTCTACGTTCTTTGGTAAAGTATGTATACATTCCCAAACATATGAAATACTAACTTCAGTCCAAAATTATCCTTCATTCTCTTCTCCTTCTTATGTCTATTAACTCATTTGTTTTTTTTTTTTAAAAAAAAAAAACCTTCAAGTGACAAGTCAAAAAAACTTTATATTAAAAGGTTTGCATGTGGCTAATTGCCACCTCATTTTTATTATTTTTCTTTTTTCTTCATTTTACCTATAAAATAATCTATATTTTAAATATTTTCATTTTTTTCACTATTTCACCTTTTCATAGTTATTAATTTTAATTATTTAGAGACACTTTAAACATGTAATAATAATAATAATAACAACAACAATAAAAATTAATGTATTTATTTATTTAATAAATTTTATTATATATAGATTAAATAAAAATACATTTATCATATTATTTAAAAAAAAATTAAATTTTCATGTGAAAATCAAAATCAATTATCATGATTTCTTAACTTTTTGCTTATAGTTGTACTTGAATGTAATTTTAATTTTTTTTCTTAGTTAAAATGTTTAACATTTTTATTTATAAATAGATAAAAATTTGGTTGAGGTTCTAATATTTTGTTTTATTACAATTTTAAAATTTCTATTAATATAAAATAAAAATAAAATATATTTTTCACAAAAATTGTATTTAATTATTTATGTTAATTTTCTTTTAAAATTGTTAAAAACTATCATTTTTGTATAATGAAGTTTCACATTAATAAATACAACTTTTAGAAAGAAAAAAAAATACACCACTCTTTTATTTAAAAAAAATGACATTAAAGTATGTTAAAAATATCATGAAAATGTGTTACTTTTAACACACTTTAGTGTTATTTTTTTTAAAAAAAAAACAATGATGTATTTTTCATAAAAGAGTTATACATTTTTTTATGGTTGTGTTGATCAATGCATAATGTTAGTATACAAAAATTTTAAATTTTTTAATAAAATTAAGAAAAATTAATATAAATTATTAAATACAATTTTTCATGAAAAATATAAATAAAATATTAAAAATTTTAATAAAGAAAAATGTTAGAATCACAACTAAATTCCCATTTTATTTAATTAAAAATATTAAACATTTTAGCCAATAAAAAAAATTATGTCCTAAATCTTAATTGTAATTTAGGTCAATTAAATTTATAAGCAAAAGGCTAAACTACAATTATCAATTATGATCTTCATATGAAAATTTAAAATTTTAAAAATATAAATAACAAAATAATATGACAATATGATAAGATTTATAAAATAAAAAAATATTTTATTTAGCATAAATATAAAAAAAATTATATCATAAATTTTTAAATTTGTTCATCATGAATTTATTTTTATATTAAATTTATTATCATTAATTATTAATTATTTATTATATTATTATTTTATATTTGAAAATGTTCATAAATAATTAAAATCAATAAAAGTAAAAAATATGAACTATTAAAAAAATTGAAATTAAAAAGATTTCATCAAATTAACATGTTTAAAAAAAATTACAAAAATAATATAGGAATATTATAGACGAGGGAAAAAAGAAAAAATAAAAATCATGTGGGATCGGGATTGCCACTTATCAGAGTTTTTTTTATTTTTTTATTTTTAAAGTAATAATAGTAATGATGGGCTCATTTGTTTTGTCAAACTAATAATAATAAAATAGTTGGCAGGAGGCCAGAGAGGACAATTTGATGATAAGTTTGGAATATGATTTTTTTCACTATTTGAGCGCATGTTTTAAATGTTATTTTTCCCAAAATGCATATTATTTGAAAATCAAAAGTCAATGTTCCAAAAAATGCAATTTTTTAAAATGATACATGATTATATGATTTCCCTTTTATCGTTCTTCTTAATTCTAGTTTTTTTTCCCTAATGTTAAAATTTTGTGTTTATTTATTTAAAAATTTGATTGAAATTATGAATATACCCTAAAAAAATACCTCTTGCTAGATGGAATTATTGAAATTATTAAATCATTATTTAAAGCAATATGTTTATTGTTTTTCCCTTTTTTAATATTTGAGTGAAGATTATGTTCAATTTCAAAGAATTTGGGGAAAGAAAATGGAAATGAAAAAGGAAAAAAAGAAAAAAAAATATATTAAAAATTAATAAACTATTTTATATGCTTCTTTAAACTTATTTAACTTATTTTTTCATTGTATTAAAATAAAATAATTTTAAAATACATACAATTTTAACTAATTTTAATTATATTTGATTTTATATTTTTTTTAATGAAATCAAACATAAAAAAAAAAATTTAAATTATGTTTGATTTTGTAAAGTATTAAATAAAAAATTTAAGAAAAATAATTTTCTCACATACTAATTCATCATGAAAAAAATTACAAAGAACAATCAAGTATCAAGTTATAAATTTATGTATTTTAAATTGGTTTAATCTTAATATAATTAAAAAAAAGTTAAACGAGTTCAAAAAATCATATAAATATAATTTATTAAGTTTTAATAAATTTTTTCTTCCTTCTTGCTTTTCCTCACCATTTTTCCCTTAAAAATAGATTAAAAATAATAAATTATTTTTATATGTTTTTTAAACTTATTTAACTTATTTTTTAATTTAAATAAATATTTAATTCTCTTTCGTATGAAACCGAACATGAGGAACTTAACATCAATTTTTTTTTTCTTTTGTTAATGATTCTCGACAACCAAACACATAAACAACGAAATTTAAATGACGTGGAAGAAAGGAAGGAAGAAAAACAAAGGATAAAATAATAATATAGTTGATGCGATGTATAGTTTTGGATATGTAGACTTGGGTGTTGACGTGGAAAGGGTATCGAACCAAAAATGAATGAGGTGTCAGGGGAGTTTTGTTCGCACATGTGGAGAGTGAAGGAGAAGATTTTTAAAATATCGCCAGATGTCCATCTTTGATGTGAAATGTACTTCCAAATACTAAGAGAACTAAGAGGCGAGGTCGATGGGTCTTCATGATCATCTTCCAATATACAAAGGGAGTGGCAGGAGAGAAACAAGAGGTGAAGTGAAAATACTTCAAAAACGTACTTTAAAAATATAGAAAACGTGTTAACAGAACTGTTTTTGAAAACTATTTTCAAAAACACTCCAATCAGAGATCGTCGGTGGGGGGGGCAGAGAGGACTAACGAGGGTGATAGTGTAGCAAACAAACCAAGAGGCTTCAGGCACAAGGGACATGGTAAAGAAAAAGGAATCGCGACATTGATTTGATGTAAATGTTGAATTTGCAGTGTGAAAAGGAGGACTAGAGAGGATTTATTATACCGTTGAGTATTGCTGAAGCTTTGAGCTTAGCTCCTTCTACACGAGAAAAAGGGATTGAAAGGGACACAGCACCGAGTTCGATGTTGCTTTTCTATCAGTGCATGCCCTGCATGGGAATTGAAAAATCTTTGTTGGAAGCAGCCTCATAGAATTCACCCTTGTCTAAGCAAGCAAGCAAGCCTACTGGTTTTTCCCTTTGTTTTTTTGTCTCCTACTCATATCTAATCTACTTCCTTCCAAACTTTCACCTAACATGAACCAAACTCCCTTCTCTTCTCCAGATGGGTTGGCTTCTTCACTCGCTTCTCTCCCCATTGAAGAAGCTCTGGCACCGCCTAAAATCGCCCCGACGAAAGCGTACACTTCCTCCATTCTCTGCTAGCTGGTTACACATCAAGCACACATCTTCACATTTTCTTTCTTTCTTTCTTTCTCGATTCCCATGTATGGATTACCTTGTGCTTTCATTCTCTCTGCATTTTTTCCAAACCCTCTTGATTAATTCTAGCAGTTTTTATTCTTGTGTTTGTTTTCAGGGAGAGGGATATACATACTGTATGAAGATGTGAAGTCATGCCCATGTGAAGATGTCCATATCCTCTGGTCTATGCTGGTGGAGTCACATTCAGCCGCCTCACAATACCAAGACGATCATGAAGGCTCTTTGGCTCAATAAAGAAACTATGAAAAATAACATGTGTCAATTTTCCCTTATTGTAAATTCCACATATTCACTATTTTAAAGTTGGTCTTGCTTTCTATACTTTATTTTTATAATTTATTTTCTCTTACGGGGTTCAAAAATCATCATTGAGTCCAACAAGGAGTTAACAAGATATTATAAACTAACTTTGCATCCATGATCAAATTTTAATTCATCCTTTTTACGTGTTAGTAGCTGAGCTTTTTTAAAAAAGGTACTAATGATAAGTTACATAAGTGATATATTGATTTTCTTTTCCAACAACGAGCTCGATGTGGTAGCATTGTCCTTTGTAACGATCAAAGCTGGTAATTGTTCATATGCTAGTAAAAGATTCAACAGCTATATAGCCCTTGCTTATTCGGGTGGAACTCCAAGTCGAGGAGGAGGTCCTCGAAATGTTGCCAATACATCATTAGGAATGGTAATTTAAAAAGAAATGAAAAGAAAAAAATACTTGACATTCTTAGTTATTTTTCGACCTTTTTTCCATCCCCTTGAAAAAGTTGACAAGCGATGACATAAAATTTCTAAAAACTTTTTTTGTATCATATTAACATGTATAAAACTATATAAATTGAAATTTTTATTTAAAGTTTATATAAAAGACCTTTTTTTAAAGATATCTCAAAATACAGAGCTTTCTTAACAAATTGTAAAATAATTTATTATTATTTATTTTTTTTCATGTTTTCATAGGTTTTTCAACCATTGCCTATTTTTTAATACTTATAAATAATCAATAATAAAAATGATTGACCATTTAATAAAATAAAATAAAGGGATAAAAATAAAAAAACATGATCTAATTTTAAGAATAATTAGAAATGTTTTGACTCAATAAATATTTGATTTTAAAATTATTTTGATATAAATTTTGAGAACTTTTTATTTTTAAAAATCCAACTACAAGTGTTCACGTGGCAAATTTTGAGTGGCTACTTTTACGAGTCAAGTATTTATAATTAATTAAATTCTGTCAAAGTAATTAAACTTAAGCTGATCTTTAGTAATAAAGCAAATCATAGAGATTGGGCGGAAATAATTTAGGCCCGGCCCAAACGTCTGGTCCAGGCGAAGCCTGTTTGTAAAACCCTAGAGGCCTCCCAAACTGCGGAAGCTGCAAACGCACACCACGCCGCGAGAGAGAGAGAGAGAGAGAGGGAGGGAGAGGGAGAGAGAGAGGTGAGCTCCTCTCAGTTGCTACCTTTTTTCTTTTGTTTCTCTTCTAATTTGAGATGAATTATTAGGACCTTTTTGTTGATCTGGTTTTGTTTTTGTTTTTTTTTTTCTTTTTTCTTGGAATTGTTTTCAGAAAATATGGCGGACAGGGCAGTGACTATTCGTACAAGGAAGTTCATGACTAATCGTCTTCTCTCGAGGAAGCAATTCGTGAGTTATTTTCAGTGATACAGCTCCGTTTGGATGCTGAGACAACGTCGGAAAAAGAAAATAATAGGAATTCCGAATATTAGAGGCCAAACGAGAATACGAAATTAGATTGAATCTTTCAAAAAAAAAAAATCAATCTTATTTTTATTAGTTTTCTCTTTTCTCTTTCTGTTTCCTCGGCAGCCGCGGTGAAAGTTATGTTTGGTTCATGGGAAAATGCAAGAAAAATAAAAGGAATTCCTGTTTTAAGTATTAGGTTATTCGTTATTTGCAGCTGAGAAAAAATGGAACCTCTGCTCAACTCGGCTTAGCACAGTACTTTGTTTACCGGTGCTGGGTTTGTTATTTTTCAGAAAAATATTATTAAAAACATGTGATTCTATATTTTCTTTATTTTTCCACATTTCCTGAACAACGAAATAAATGTTATTGAAAGAAAAAATAAATTGCCCTAATGTGTTTTCTCACTGTCATTTACTCCAATTTTTTTTATTGTTATTTGGTTTGGTGCAGATTATAGATGTTTTGCATCCTGGAAGACCAAATGTTGCCAAGGTTGGGACTCTCTTTATCTCAATGAGAAGTTGATCTGCAGTTGCCATTGTTAGCATATCTCTATTTATAGGATATTTATTATAAATTACATTCAAGTAGGTTTCATATAGCTGGAAATTTTAATTCTAGATTCGCTATTATTTCTTTTAATCTTAACATGGTTGCAACATGTTTTCCCTTGCCTAAGCTCATTGTTTGTATAGCTAAATGATTAATTGTTTGGTTTTCTTTGGGTGGACTATTGACTTTTTTGGTTAATACCCGTGTCCTTTTTCTCTGAATGAAGGCGGAGTTGAAGGACAAATTGGCTGGAATGTATGAGGTTAAGGATCCAAATTCCATATTTGTGTTCAAGTTCCGCACCCATTTTGGAGGGGGGAAATCTACTGGTTTCGGTTTGATTTATGATTCCGTTGAAAATGCAAAGAAATATGAACCAAAGTATCGGCTCATCAGGGTAATCTGCTCTCTGTTATCTGTTCATATATCTTGCAATTCATACCTGTATTGGTGTGTGGGGACTGGGGAACCTTCTGGATGTTATTGTTAAGGCCTTATCATCTTAATATGCCCTTTTTCATTCTTTATTGCATTGAGTGATGTGCAGAGGATTTATTGGATCACTATTAACTCTATATTGAAGGACATATAGACATATATTAACATGGTGTCTGAACCTAGGTCAGCAGTCAGACCATACAGAAATTGAATTACTCACTGTCAATTTTCTTGTACTTGAAGACATCTAGAGGTGCGAGACAAAAAACCTGATAGGAATTTATGTAGGTGAGATGGGTCGTCAGTTGTCTAGAGTACCCATCAGTGGGCGATTAACCATTGCTCAAATCTTGTAACCTGCAGGCGGGTGATTTCCCATTGCTCAAATGATAAGAATGGTAGGAAAGAGGAGAAAAAAAAAAGACGGTTAGAATGGAAACCAGGAAATGAAGTGAATAAAATTAGAACAATATGTAAGTGTGTGTGGTTTGATCTGAAATTGATGGCAAGCATGCATTATATCTTCATATTTAGTTTAAAAAATAAATAAACGATGAAGATGATAGTTTGTCAAATCCTCAACCATTTTAATAATATCACCTAGTTTGATAATCCCAGAGCTCCCCTCCTTTATTCACTCTTACTCTTCACTAGGTGTTCTTTTCACCTTTTTGCATTTTTCTTATACTAAATTTTATTCTCCATAACAATAATTAGGCTATGTTTGGATCAAAGTCCAATAAGGCAAAAAATCTTTTTTAAGTTCAATAAGAGCTTTTATGTTTATTTGACAAATTTTGTTCAAAGAACTTGTAACTTAAAAAGGAGCTCAATATGAAAGCCAAATAGATATTGCTTCTCCTAGAAGCTTTATTTTGCCTTCTGCAAGAAGAATTTTCATCTTTAATACACTTTTATAATGCCAGTATTGCCTTCACTTCAACTTTAGCTTTGAACTAAAACCAAAAACAGGAAGCTTTTCCAAAGGAGGCCTTAATAATAATATAGATCATAAGTGAAAAAAAAAGTACGAGAAAAAACTTTGTTATCGTGTTTGTAAGAAAGGGTGGGATTGTTTGGGTGTAGGTTTGTTGATTCAAATCATATGATCGTGATTGTGTACATGTATAAGAAGACAACAATGTACACTTAGTGAACAAGGAATCTTATCTTGCTTTATTTTGCTATTCGAAACATGCTTCTCTTTCTCTGACCATAGCAACTTGTCTGCGCAGAATGGATTGGATACCAAGGTGGAAAAGTCAAGGAAGCAAATGAAGGAAAGGAAGAACAGGGCCAAGAAGGTCCGAGGAGTGAAGAAGGTAAAGAAATCATCTTCCTTTTAACCTTGTTGGTGTGCACTCTAGCAATAGTACCAGGCCTTTCAATTTCCTTTTTTGCTGTACACTGGGTTACTATTGCCATTCCCATTAGCCATATTATTTGCCTTCAAAGATTTGGGACCTTCACGTTCATTGTACTACTCGTTACTCTTGCAGACCAAGGCTAGTGATGCTGCAAAGGCTGGGAAGAAGAAATGAGCTTCTAGGGATTTTGAACTTGCTTCAGTGCCAATTACACAACAAGTTGTCTTTTTTGCCAGAGCTCTCTTCAATATTATTTTGTTCTTGTCTTTGATTAGATTTGCAGTCCTTTTTTGCTTTAAATGAGTAAAACATATGTAGCTGTTGACTTGAAAAGAATCCCATTTTCCGTTATTTGAGAACTAGACTGAGGATATGCGCTCTAATTATCTATTTAAGCCAAAAGAAAACATGAATTTGAACTATGACTCTCAAGATTCTGTACTGCCCTACTGGGAAGGGCCCTGAATATAGGCATAGTTGGAAACATGAGAAATTTAGGTGGTGAGGGAGTTTGATAAAAAGGTAGAAAAAGGTAACAGAAGGTCTTTGGGTCATGACTTGTGAGGATTCTGAAAGAACTGTAGGGACTTTTGAATGGTAGCTGATAAAGTTTTTGGAGGATTTTGGCTTGATTTCTTGACTGTTTTTTTACCAACACTGGTTTTTTCCATGGGTCCGGCCACAGTACAGCATTGTCTGACTACAGTGGAAAAGTGTACTATTTTGATACTCATTGAAAATGTACCAACGTACAGGTGATGCCATGAACACATTTTTGGATCCTATTGTGCATTAGTGTCATTCATTTATTTCCTTGTTCATCGTTTTTGGTTTAGATCACATCATGGTCTAAATCGTTCGTACCACTATTTTACCTTAGTATTTTCCTTTTTTTTTTTCTTTTTTTTTTTCCTTTTTCGTATAGTTGAAAGTCCAAAAAGGTCATTCCCATATTCTTCCTATCATTTTTTTTTTACATTTTTCATACCTTTTTGGTGGCATTGCCCACAATTGTTTTTTTTTTACTGGTTTCCATTATTGGAAGTTGATATAAAAAGTTGTTTCTATAACAACTCTTAAAAACGTTTTTGGTAATTCTTTTCTTTTCCTGTTTTTACATAAAATAGTTTTTAGAAAATTTGTTTTTAAAACATAGTGTTTTCTAAAAACATATTTTAATTGTTTTTAGTTATTTCTTGAAGCTTTAATTGTTTTATATTATTTTTATTTATTTTTTAATAATTATTTTATAAAATTGTTATATTAACATGTTAAATGATTAAAAATAAGATATTTGATATAAAAATTAATTTAAATATATATTTAAAAATATGTTAAAAACATTTAAGTTTTCAAAACAAATTTTTGTTTTATAAAGCATTATATGATAGTTTGAAAAAATTATTTTTAAAAATTGTTTTTAAAAACAATTGCATAAATGAGTCTTAGTATTTGGATACCATTAAAAAAATTATAAAAAAACATAATAGGGAAAAGGTGTAATTCCTTTGAATTTTCTTGAAAAAAATTTTAAAATTTATATTTCTTAATAGTTTTTTTTTTCCTTTAACTTTTCAATAGACAACTAATAAGAGAAATAATTTATAATTCACAATTTTATTTTTTTAATTTTACTTTTATTCTCTATTTTATTTCTTTAAAAAATTTGAAAAATAGACAAATAAAATAAAAGTAAAGGAAAAAAATATACACAAAATTTCTTTATTTGATTGATTATAAAAAAAAAATTTAAGAGAAAATAAATTATCAACTAAATACACCAATCCCAAACTTTTCTCAACATTTTTTAAGGAAAATAAAAAGGAAAAACTTTTAAGCAATTTTCTTTTGCTCATTGCTTTTTTTTCCTTACATTTTCTCATATTATCAAACAATTAACTTTCCTTTTTATTTTATTTGTCTACTTTTCCAAAATTTTAACATAATTTTATTCCATATTTGATATCAAACATTTTTTTTAATATTAAACTAAAATAGAAAATTTATTCTCGAAACGATATCTTACGTGGCGATAAGAGCCTGTTTGGCGCAATCTTTCCAAGGTGGTCTTCTTTTGATGGAAACGTTTAAGAATTCATTTCAAATCAATTAAAATTATTTAATTATAATAAACATGGATAATATAAACCTCCTTTAATAATAATAATAATAATAAAACCTGCCTAAGTGGTTGACCCCTCAGTCAACTGGTTGAGCCGCACACCCATTGGCTCGCGGCTCGACCCGGACCCAACCAACCGGTTCCAATTTCAAATCCAAACAAAATCACAAAATAATCAGAAAAAAAAAAAATGATGTTGACTTCAACCGATCAAAGTTTTAGGGATGGAGGCCACCGGCTTGGCGTGCCAGGGCGGCTGGGCTAGAAGGCACACATGGTATGATAGAATTTGATTCCTAATTTCCCACAAATACTTTATGGAGGGAAATTGGAATTACGGTGTGAATCCAAAATTACGATCCCGCCCATTACAATGTGGTACAACAGTCTACAGCGTGTCAAAGGTACAACCCCGTCACGGTAAATAAAAATCCACCAATCCTCTCTCTCTAAACTCTCTACTTTCTCTCTCTAAACCCCCTTCCCCGAATTCGGCCCCAATTGTCCTTCTCTTTCAGACATCACCGGCGGAGGCTCGATACGGTTCCGCCGAACGACGTCGTTCGGTGATGGCTTCTGTCTGCTCTTCGGCATTGGTATGCGTTTTCACTGTATCAGGTTCTGATCTGTTTTGTTCGAATTATTTATTTGTTTTTTTTTTTTTTAAATTTTTTTTTCTAGTTGTTTTTGAATCTTGAGAATTATTGTTGTTAGTCTTTTTTGGGTTCTTTGGGTTGTTGGTGAGATCGAGCTTATGATTTTGTGCAGTGAAACTTCGTGGTACTGCTTGGAGATTGATTGAGCTTGGCTGCTCATGTATCTTGGTTTGATTCGGGTGGGTTTGTGATAATCTCAGGACGGAGTTTTTGAAATTAGGGTTTGGGGGGTGATTTGATGAGATGAAGGAGGGTTTGCGATCTGGGAGTTTAGCGGCCCAGCTCGAGAGGGGGAATGGGCCTTCGAGCCGTGTGATTGTTCGGAGAAGGGGAAATGAGGTGATTAACAATGGTGGTTTAGAGAGTGAAGAAAAGGGTTTGAATTCAAATGATCAGAGATGCCCGCTATTGATTTCAAGTGATTTGGAGGCGAATGGAGAGTCCAAGGAAACTGCAATTGTGCCTTTGCCAAAGGAAAGTGTGAAAGTTGAGTGTGAATGTGAAGAAGTTGGCAAAGCTAGCGAACCGGGACGACGTGGGAGGAAAAGGGGTAGGAAGAGTAAGTCTGAACGTGGTGAAGGTGGGATTGGGGATTGTAAGAAGGTGAAGGAGTCTTTGGAATGTAAAGTTGAGGTTGTTGGTAGGGTTCTACGGTCAAAGACTGTGGCAATGCAAGCCATTCAGATGGAAAAAAATGGGAGTGGGAAAGAAGTTGATCTTGAACAGAGTGAAAGCGATATGGTTGGCCAGAGGGACAGTGGTAGTGCTCATTATGACAAGAAAAGGGTGAAGATAGAGGAAGATGAATCTGATGGTGGCTCAAGAAAGAAGTTGAAAGGGAAACAGGGGAGACCTGTTCATGTGGAACGAAGACGGGGGAGGCCTCGTAAGGATCAAGGGAAAAATGTGGTGTTGGAGAGGGTACTTGATGAGAAAGAAGAGGCAAGTGGGTCAGAGAAAGTGAAACGAAAACGTGGCAGGCCTCCTAAGGTACTGGGGAAAAATGTGGTGTTAGAGAGGGTAAAGAACAAAAAGGCAAGTGGGTCAAAGAGAAACACGAGGGCCTCTAAGTTGGAAGGCATTGTCCAGCGGAATGGACCAAACAGTCATATAGGGACAGAATCAAGCAGATTTTCATTAACTGAAAAAAGTAAATCCCATGAACTGGGCATACAGGAGCATGAAACTTCATCAGGTGTAAGAGGCAAGGGAGTGGGTGCTTTTGGTTTTAGGAAAGGGAAAAGGGGAGGAAGAAAAGCTAAACACAAGAAAGGAAAAAGCAAAGATGGTAGAGCTGCCGAAAAGAAGTTAGTAAGAGAGCAAATAATAGATATGCTTATGAGGGCGGGTTGGACAATTGATTATAGGCCTAGGAGGGATAAAGAGTATAATGATGCAGTGTATACAAGTCCTACAGGGCGGGGCTACTGGTCGGTCACCTTGGCTTACAATGTGCTTAAAAGCCACTATGAAGATGGTCATTGTGAGCCTGGTTTTACATTTACTCCAATACCAGATGGGGTTCTCACGAAACTGAAGAGGAATGCTAGTAAGGGAAAGAAGAGAAGATTGAAATTGGAGCAAGAATATGACAGCGGAGGTGAGATGAAATGTTGTATCGTAAAAAAGAAATCTGGAAAAAATAAACATGCTGGAGGGAAGTCATCAAACAGGAAAATGAAAGGGAGATCATCTCTTTCTGGGCAAGATAATTTAACTGGGATGCTACATAAGGGAATATTAACATCAGTCAGGAACCGCAAATTACAAAGAACTCAAAATACAAAACGATTTGCTCTTTTGGCCCGCCACTCTAAGGAAGGGTTGACTACAGATACTGATGGCTATGTACCATATTCTGGGAAACGAACACTGCTTTCCTGGATGGTTGATTTGGGAACTGTGCCACTCAATGCAAAGGTGCAATATATGAACCGAAGAAAAACACGGGCACTGCTTGAGGGTTGGATTTCAAGAGATGGCATTCGCTGTGGTTGCTGTAGTGAAATATTCACAATTTCGAAATTTGAGATTCATGCAGGAATGAAATTGTGCGAACCATCTCAAAATATAATTTTAGAGACTGGGATTTCTCTGTTACAGTGCCAGCTAGATTCATGGAATAAACAAGAGGAGTCTGAAAGAAGTGGGTTCCACCTTGTAGACGTTGGTGCTGATGATCCAAATGATGATACCTGTGGCATATGCGGAGATGGTGGGGACTTGATCTGTTGTGATGGTTGTCCATCAACATTCCACCAAAGCTGCTTGGATATACAAGTATGGATATATTACATCTCTTACTGTTTTATCTGTTGTTTCAATTTCATTGATAGATAATCTTGCTTTCTCTTTAGCTGCTTAATTTTTTTTTCATGACATGTTGAATAGGTTTTAGCTTTTGCAGCATAAGAAAGTGGTGAAGATGTCTTGCTATTGGTATTCACAGGCATTAAGGGCTCATTTTGTTCTGGTAGTACACTAAGGTTCCTGAAAGCTGATCTTGATTCTTGGCGAATGGTGCTAACACTTTTCAGGTTTCACAATGTGACATTAAGTGCGGGACTAAAATTAGCTTCTGGAGGGGCTTGGGTTGGGCTGCCCAACTGCTGTTCATAGGAACATGGTCACATCCTAAAAAAACTTTGCCCATGTTCTATGTTTGTAAATTGCACTTGCTAAGCACGGACTGTGGAAAACCTTATTAAATAAGGAATACAAATAGATAAATATGGTTCAAACGTATGAATTTCTATATATAATGTTAACAATTTTCTAGTTTTCCAAGTTGTAGGTGATGCCCTTTTAGTGTTTGTCCCTTAAATACTACAATCGGAAAGAAAATTACAAACTCATGGCTGTCTTGCTTAGGGAACTTGCCTAGTCTTTTCTTTAGGTTGGGTTGGGCTCCCAGTCCTGGCGGGGTCATTGCCTATTGCCACCCCTAGTGTAGACATATGGGTGATAAATGCAACTAGTGCAAGTTAAACAAATAAAAAATAAAATTTGGGGACATGTTTCCTTGTTAATTCAAACTGGGATGTGCTGGTTGTGGTTGAAATGTTCTGTTGAATTTCTGCATTATGATATATACTCGTGAAAGATAGCCAGAATGGGAAACACATTTTGGCTTTAGAAGATAGATACTTCATTGCTGCTGTTAGATGTAGAATAGGTTCACATATTGTTTTACTCTGGCAGATGAGGCATTGATTTGTTTAATCTCATTGCAGAAGTTCCCTTCAGGTGACTGGCACTGTATATATTGTTCATGCAAGTTTTGTGGAATGTTCAGTGGGAACACAGATCAAATGAACTACAATCTTGATGTAAACGATTCTGCATTACTTACTTGCCAATTGTGTGAGGAAAAATGTACCTACCTTTATTCTTCTTAATGTTTCAATTGTTTTGGTTGCATGTAGATTCTTATGTTTGTACTTTCCCCCTTTAAAGGCTTTGTGGCCTAAAGCGAGAAGTTATGGCTGAAAGCATTATTGATTTTGCTATTGTAGATCATCACATGTGTACTCAGGGAGAAGATTCTATACTTGATGATTCCAGTAGTCCTTCCTTTTGTGGGAAAACATGCCGAGAGGTATCATTTTATTGCTGTTTCTGCTTAAACTTTATAATGTGGTTTTACTTGTTTTTAATAATAAATATTAGAGTTGTATCTTTCCTTCCATGTTTTTCAGAAGTGGCTAAAGTTCTTAATGCCTTGTTGCTTACTGCTTCATTATGTAGTAGTGCCCTTCTCTGTTTTGCTCTGCTGATTATCTCATTTACTTGCTAGATATGTTCAAATTAATGGCCATATGTATATTCAGGTCTTCAATTTGCTGCTGCTGTGTGTTATGTAGTATTTGGAATCAGCGATTCAAGTGTTTTAATGGGATGGCCAATCCAACCCAACCTTTTCTGATATTGAATGTTTTTTAAATAATAATCTAAATTTATTAGTAATTTAAACAATTATCACCACTTTCTGGTTTATTTGACAGGAACAAGCAATCAGAGTTGTTTAAGGAAATAAGTTGCATGCATTGGTCATCCCCAGTTTTTTCTTATGAGAATCTAATTTTGGTGCTCAGTCTATCATCATCTTAACCATGCTGTTGCTTGGTTTATTATTGGAGTTCATTCTGGAAATCATTTGGCTGCGAGGGTGAAGTTCTTGATGGGGTTCATACCATAATGGCTAAAAGCATTGTACCTAGCGATAACCTTTGGTTTGCTTGGCCTCTAGGGATTAGAAACTGTCCAAGATGGAGGGATTTAAAGATAACTGAAGCTTATTTAAGCTAATCGGCTGTTCTTTGGTTAATGGGAAAACACAACCAAGATATGTGGCCATGTTTATCTGTGGAGAGTTTCAATGCTCAGAAGTTGCAAATTATACTCTCAAGAGTTGGAATTCTTGGGAATTGAGATTAATGCTGTTTGGATGTACATGAAAATTTGAATATATGTCTCATAATGTCAATTCTTTTCCTTTATGTTCTGGCCTAACTTGAACAGAGGTTATCTAGTTGTTCCCTTTGCAAGGATGAATGTGATTAAAAAATGGTGAACAACATGATCAATGTTTTCAGGAGCCTCATTTTCCAAAATTTTCTTCTTGGCTGCCAATCTTTTGAAGTTAGAACTAAACCACATGGGTCTCCTCTTTGTTCATTCTGGGTCATACAAGTCAAAAAACAAAAAAACAAGGTTTTGATCTAATATATATTTTTTCACCGATGACCCAAATGCCTGTAAATGTTGTGAACCACTTGCAGCAAAGTTTTCCTAACTTTTCAAAGCTTTTTTCCTGTTTCTTGGGGAAAAGAATGAACTTCAGTTTATGAGATTAGGAATTCTCAAGGACCTGGGAAGAAATTATAAATTGCTACCAAATAATGTGAAAGATAGGGCTGCTGTATTTCAGGGGAATTGGGGAGAAGGCAGAAATGTAATTCTTGGGAATCTTTTCAAGTAAACAACTACCATTCTACCAATTCCTGGGACTTTGAAATTTCTGATCTAAATTCCTAATGATCACAATTAGATTTGAATCTAACAGCATAGCCTGTAGGAATTTCCTTAGAGAGCTTAATTGAAGTGGATGTAGCTAATCCTGGCTATTATTATACTGGGGCCAATCTTGGAGAAGAGTTCATATAGAAGGGCTTTTGGGAGGAGGGTATCCTGTAACATGTAAGGAAACTTTTGGCAGAAGACTTAGTTATGTTAATGCCCTAATCTATTTATGTTTACTATTAATGTTGCTGTTTATGCTTAGAAATGCATTTCTTGATAAAACAAAGATGAAAAATTTGTTATATTAATGGGTTATCTTTGCTGATGCATTAACAAAATTGGATTCATTGCACGGACCTGGAGTGATTAGGAGCCGGCTTTGCTTTCTTCATCTGAATTGCATGTTATTAAATTTCCAAGATTAACTATTAGGTTGCTTTTTTAGTGTATTGATAATTAAGGTTAGAATTTTCACTCAGTAAGTTTTTTCTCACTTCAATAGCCATGATAATTTTACTAATGGACATTTCTTAGAGTGGGGTTGTAATGACCCACTCCTAATCATGTAGATATTGTCTACTCAGGTCCAATGGGTTCTCATGACTTTAAAATACGTCTATATGATTAAGTGTCTATACAAGTATATATATATATAGTGTTATGAACTTTTTCCTCTATCCAATGTAGGATATCACAATCATCCCTTGATATAGATACAATGTCCTTGTCGTGTCCCATAGGATTGTGAGGTCAAACAGATAGACATCTCTTATGGGGTTAAACAAACTCCAACATTAGGGTTGAGGATTGACTCTAATACCATTTGTAATAGTCCGCTCCCTTCCATATAGATATTGTCCACTCTAGGCTTAAAGGATCTTTACGGTTTTAAAACACATCTATATAATTACGATATCCCACATTGTATAGGAGATAAAGTTCCTAGCACTGTGTATAGATCTTTCTTAACCATGTAGATGCATTTTAAAGTCGTGAAAGCCCAAAGCAGACAACATCATGGTTGAGAGTGGGTCATTACAAATGATATCAGAACCGATCCTTAATCTTGGTGTGGGAATTTGTTTGGCCCTACAAGGGATGTTTGTTTGTTTGACTTTGCAATCTTGTGGGACACAACAAGGATGTTATGTTTGCATGAGGGGTGATTGTGATATCCCACCTTAGATAGGAGAAAAAGTTCTTGATACTATATATGTACAATTTCTCTTAATCATGTAGATACGTTTTAATGTTGTGAGGGCCCATGAAGTCAAGAGCAGATGATATCTACATAATTTGGAGTGGATCCTTATAGGGGTCTTCTTGAAAAGCCATTCATTAAGTATGACATGCTTGACAGTTATTACTTTCCATGTGAAGGGAGATTTGCACTCTTGGATAATACATGGCAGTCTGATTGTTTGTACTTGAAAGACTTAATGTGCATGTAATTAATTTGTAATTGCACAGTTGTAGTGCCTTTGTGTGTATCTTCTTCTTGACACATATGTTAACACTTTTTTTTCTCTTTTTATTTAAAGAGGTAAATTGACTGTCCTACTTAATTTGTAATTCATCTGTTTTTGGTATTTTCTGTTCACTGAAATGATTGTATGTATCTGTTGCCTTTCCAGCTCTTTGAGCAACTACAGATGCTTCTTGGGGTTAAACATGAATTGGAAGATGGATTTTCATGGACTCTTGTTCAGCGAACTGAGGTTGGCTTTGATATATCCCTTAATGGAATACCTCAGAAGGTTGAATGCAATTCCAAGCTAGCTGTTGCATTGTCTATTATGGATGAGTGCTTTTTGCCTATAGTTGATCAAAGAAGTGGGATCAATTTGATTCATAATGTTCTCTATAATTGTGGGTAAGCAATCTTGAACTGTTTTTGCCCCTCTAGAAAAGCTGTGTACTAGCTGAACATTGCATGTGGGCTACTGGCCTTGTAAGAAAGATTACCAATTTTTTTTCTATATATAAGTTTATTCTGAAAATTTTGGAGAATTTGTCTAATGTATAGTTGTGAGACTAGAGATCTCTTTTATGAGGAAAACATCATTGCATTTTCTTTTTGATGGTAGCTTTTGGATTCACATTTATGTTGGTTTTCATGCAACACTAGTCTTGTTAGTTTGCCTTGTGGAAGTTTCATACCTAATATTCTACAGGCTTGTCAAAGGCAAATGCTTTGAACAACTTTCTGAGGTTTACATGTTCTTTTCTTCTGCTTTAATATCTGCTCCTGATAATGTCTGAAAAAACAAATACCACATATATAAATGGAATTCATTTTTTGTATCGTACAAAAACAAGATGAATTTAACATAGTTACCCTAATAGAAGACTTTTCAAATGAACAAATGAAACCTATCTCCTTTTTTTTTTTTTTTGATAAACCAAGAGAAGAAATCATATTAAAACAAGCCAAAACAGGGGGCGCTCCCTAAGTGCACCGGCAGTATACAAAGAAAGCCTCACCCAAGGTAACAAAGGAGAAACAAAAACCTAGAAATGCCAAAGATGACCAACAAATCAATTTGAAAGGATATTAAAAAAAAAAAAAAAAGATCAAACAACAATCCCAAACCCCTTTTTGGCGGTTCTTTGTTGTCTTGCAACTAGCCTGTTTCTTTTGTTTGCTTTTGCTTGTATAGAAATAGTAAATTATCCCTCTTAACTGCATTTCTTGGTGTTTAATGATTTGTATGTGTATTTTTCCTTACGCGTTTTTGTTTATTTTTTTTTTTTCCTTGTGAAGTTCAAACTTTAATAGGCTCAATTATAGTGGCTTCTTCACTGCTATTCTTGAGAGGGGGGAGGAGATCATATCTGCTGCATCTATTAGGTATGTTTCCACCTAAATTAATTATCATTACAATAATTTTTTTTTGAGATTTATCATCACATTTGTCTTTTTGAGAGTGTTATCATCACTTTCTTCTCTTAGTTCAGAATTCAAATATCTTGTCTTAGCTATATCATTTTTTTTTTTTGATAACCGAGGAACCTTGCATGACCAAGCCCTTAGGATTCTCCATGGAGACCTAAACCTTGTGGTGCTGACCGCCCCACAACATTCAACACTGGGTAAATTCAAGGTATCATCAATGATAGGATTCGAACTCATGACCATGTGCCACTTATTGAGACCACACTTCCTAGCACTTGCCCTAACCAATTGGGCTACTTTGGCGAGTTTCATTTTAGCTATATCTTGAAACCACAAAATTGACATATATTCTTATTCATTTGAAAACAGAATTAAATTGACATTTTTTTTCTTCTGATAAACGAGGGAACGCCCTGATCACTTATTTTGTACAAGGACTTAATGTGACCCAGATACATGCAATCACTCATAGAACACTTGTCTCTAGTAAATCTGAGTGTTTTGATGCCTATAGGAGTCTATCCAGGTTGTTTGAGTTTATAATTCACCCTAGGCTTACGGTTTTACCACTGGGCCATGTGTGCCGCTGAAAATCATAATTGAGTTAATAACTATCAGCACCTATGTTACTTTTCGGGTATGGATATTGTGCTGGTGTGTGTTGGTGTTTGACCCTTCATATTTCAAATTCTACAACATAGTGACTCGTTTGGAAAAGGATCTTGAATGGTATTTAGATGTGGCATAACAAAGAAAAAAAATCAATTAGTCAATAAGAAAGAAAAAAGTAACATATCCTCGATAAAAAACTCTCTCTCTTTTTCCATTTATTGCCTATTTTTGAAAAAAAAAAATTGCAATAGTCAATATCTGATGCAAAATACAAGTATCCATCAAGGATTGTACACCCACACCCTTGTCATGTCATGTGGTCATGGTTATGTTGGGTGAAGTTGAAAAGTTTGGGTATCATAGATCAGGGCATTGGTGAAGTTGTTTCCTAAAACCTTTAGATTTGTAAGTAACCGATGTTCAAGAAAGAAGGATATTAAGTTGTATTTTGTGAATTTCTTCTTGTTCACAAGCAGAACTTTTATCTCCCCAAGATTTTCACTCATTATTGTCTTGTTGTTGAGTGAGTCAGGTGTGATTTAGGTTAGTGCTAGAATTCCATTACAGTCTCTGTTGCAAAAAATTTGGAGGGGTGTATTGGTATTGTATTGAATTTGGAACTTGTTGAAAGGCCTAATTTTAGTTGAGATTGGACTTCAGTATGATGGTGTTCGTTGATTTGATTTGTCTAGGACTTAATTTAAATTACATATACAACTTATTGCTTATCCCTAAATCCTGTTATTATTGTTGAAGTGCTTTGTTGAGGTTTGAAAACTTTGTTTCCTCAAGGATCTTAGCAAAGGAGCACATTGTTTGTACTTTTCTTTGTGTTGATCATTTGTTTATCTGTTATAGAACATGATATACATTGTGAACCCAGTCTTACAAGATTAAGCTTTTAGGAATACTTGTTAATTTAATTTTTCTAAGAATTGATTTAAATTGCATGTACAACTTATTGCTTATCCCCAAATCCTGTTATTATTGTTGAAGTACTTTGCCGAGGTTTGAAAACTTTGTTTCCTCAAGGATCTTAGCGAAAGAGCACACTGTTTGTATTCTTCTTTGTGCTGATCATTTGTTTATCTGTTAAAGAGCATGATATACATTGTGGATCCAAATCTTGCAAGTTTAAGCTTTTGGGAAAATTGGTAGTTTAACATGGTATTAGAGCTTTACTTAGCGGAAGGTTATGTATTCAATCTTTTTTGCAAAATATTTACTTCCCTAATTTGTGGAGCCCACATGTAGGCCTAAAAGAGGCTGATTTTGGTTGGTTGATTGTCTTTGAATCTGTGTCTCTCCACAAGTGGGTATAGGGTTGCATGTGAGGGAGGGTGTTAAAGAGCATAATATAAATGGAGGACTCAAATCTTATATGCTCAAGCTTTTAGGAAAATTGGTTGTTCAATGTTATATTTTATTAAAAATAAAAAATTTTCTGAAGTAATAACTGGACTTAATTCATCATTATGAAGCAGCTTTGGGTCAGCTGGTCTTATGAATAAAAACCTCTTCTTGGTTTCTTGTGAGCATTCACACTTAATGGATTATTTATGGTAAACTTCCAATTAAATATGTTGGGGCTCTTTTATACAGTGTAAAGGGAATAAGCATATATTCTAAGATTTGTGTGATAGAACTACTAGCATGGTATTAGAGTGAAAAGGCAATTATGATCCCAGGTGCAAATTTAGCCTTCATAAAACATGTTTGGTGAGTGTTTTTATCCATCCTTGGTTAGGATTTTGGTTAATCTTTCACTTGTGTAATTGTTTATGGTTTCATTAAATATGTGTACAAGACTCAATGCCTTTGTCTATTTTGTGGATTAGTTGGGATCTTGCTGAGTGAGAGTTATTTTTTTTGTTCTCTTTTTTCACCAGTCCGAACCATAGGCTACTTGCCCATTAACCAATTCATGCCACTAACTAGGTTGTAAATAATCACGTCTAAGTTTTTTTTTTTTTTTGTTTAACCAGCCTCTTGGATAGACATCTGATTGTTTCATCCTGATCATTCCAAAGCCATTTGTTTACCCAGGGGTTATGTATGCAATTTAGGTTCAGGTTGTAATGGATTAGATCAACATGTCTGAGTATGATCAGTTAGTTGAACTGATCAGACAGATTTGGATAACTGTTCCTTTCCACATCTGTTTATGATTAAGTATTGATTAGTTTTACACCGTAAATTAGAAACCAAATAAACAAGAACAGCTGAATGTAATTATTAAAGGGGGAAAAACCCATATGTGAAAAGATCAGACATGGATGTTGCTGTCTCATTCAATCCAAAGTTTTATGATCCCTGTACCTATAGTAAAATGTACCAAGAGGTGGTTGTCACTGCTTGTATTAGTCTTCAACATGCTTATGAATTGGAGAATGCTATTGCATTATATGCTTCTGGGAAACCCTTTTTTTTTTTTTTTTTTTGCTCCCTACACTACTCTGCTTGTAAGTACACATGCTCCTATCAGTGATTTACCAAATTTTGTATACATATCATGACTTTCCTTATTTCATTTCTTGCCCTTTAAGCTGGAAATATTTTTGATCATGATGTATGTGTATTGGATCTTCATGTCCTATAAAACTGCCCTCCACCCTTGCTTTTCTCCCAGTGCATCAATTAATAAGACACATTGTCATGCAATCTAAGTAATGCAATATTGATAATTCATTCTATGCTCCTCTTCATAGAGTGAATTTGGTTGATGTTGGTGATCCTAGCTCAGAGTAATATGACTTTCTGGGTTTTGCATGTGCATGCTGTTGTTTTTGTTACAGATTTAAATCCCAACAGTTTCTTTCTTTTTTTTCCACTTGGTCGAACAGGATCCACGGAAACAAGTTAGCTGAGATGCCATTCATTGGAACTCGCCATATTTATAGGCGCCAAGGGATGTGCCGTCGGCTTCTGAATGCAATTGAATCTGTATGTTTTCAATCAAATTTCTTTTCATTACTTGTTGCCTACATTTCATGTGCTTGTGAATGCAAGTTAATTGCTTCAGTGAGTTTCATTTACTTTTACTGTTAACTTGATACCTATAGTTTGAACCATTTCCCTGTGTTAATTATTACTTTAAACATGGATTTTCTGAAGAATATTGTTATTATTTTGATAGGATTATCTTTCTGAAGAGTATTTTCTTTTTTGCATTTGATGGTTAAGCTCATTTGATTTTAGTGGTTTGCAAGATATGGTGTTGTTTATCTGAGCCCAACAATGGCAAAATTTTGTAAATATTCATGTGGAAGAGCCATCTTGGGAAGGTTCGAAGTGTTTCCTAATGTTTGCAAGCACTTTCTTTACAAAAATTAGGTATTTAATGCAAGCTTTAAGAATCACCTTTAAAAATTTAATGGGTACTTTTTGAAAATTTACTTCTTGTTTTATATAATATATTACTAAAAACACTATCAAAAACACTTTTTTTTGTTTGTTTATAGCCAAACTCTAGATAATTTTCCATAAAAGAGTTTTTAATATAGGTGCTAGTGATAAAAGCTTTACAAGGCAAAAGTGTTTTTACCATAGTTACTTCCAAACAGGTCTAAAGTCCAGAAGAAATGAAAAAAAGCTAGAAAAAAGTATTTGAGAAGGGAAGGAAGCAGTAACAATAGCATTTATGCTACACTATTTATTTATCTTATATTTTCGCAAAATCCAGAATACATTTGTAACACCGCAAAAATTCCTTCTTGCCTTTATTAGATGGTGTTTGGTGAGTTGACCATGAAACCTAAAATCATATTATAGCATAAATGACAATTATTACTTGAAATATTCGTTTTCTTTTGTTTCAGAACATATATTTCTCTCTTTTTGTTGGGATTGATGCCTTATTGAAAGATGACCATCTGGATAATTCCTTAGTCTTGTTCTGCGCTGCTTCGCTACTTGTAGCTTGAAGGATGCATCAGGATCCACACTTTCTACATTCATAGGGATTGAATTGAGTGCTTAATTGCATACATTTGAATGCATGCCTCTATTTGGGTTGGAATATGCATCTGCAGAAGTTCTATTAGTCTTATGGATCCTATTGGATGTCCATTTATTTCATCAGAAACCATCTCCTTTAATCATAGTGATTTCAAACTAACTATTCCTTTTCTATATCACTTATTCCAAACCTTTTTTTTCTTTTTTTCTCTTTTTCAGGCTCTTCACTCTCTCAATGTTGAGAAATTGGTCATACCTGCTATCTCCGAACTCATGCAAACATGGACTTCAGTTTTTGGTTTCAAGCCTCTTGAAGTGTCAAGCAGAAAAGAAATGAGGAACATGAATATGTTAGTCTTCCATGGTACAGACATGCTACAGAAACCACTATTGAAAGATCAGTCCGCCGAAGAAAGCATGATCCCCAGTGCAGGTAGTTTTTCAGTTATTATTTAGATATAAAATCCTTCCATCAACTTTTATCTTTATCATTTCTGTTTTTAACTCTCTTTGTTCTTGTAGTTTTGGAGTCCAATGAACTTAAGAAGGATCTTGATATTAAGCATGGGGTAGCAAATAATTCTGATAAGACATGTTCCCCTGGGTCTGATTTGAATATTTCCAGCAAGGGTGCCAATCTTTCTCTGGCAATATGCAATGGGCCTGCTGCTGTGGAATCTGGTTCACAGCTTAATGAAGGCTCCTTGAATGATTCATCTGACATCACAAGTGAGACAACCAATTTCCCAGAATCTGCTACTAATGAAAAAAGTCTAGTCCATGATAATCTGGAGGGGAAAAATAGAACTGTCATATGTCCTCAGCCTTCTGCTTGTGATGCTCATGCAGTAAATGCACACTCAGCTACTGAAGGGATTGATAAACATCAAACTGCTGTTGATGATTCTATCATTCTGGCTCCTGCTGAGAGGACTGTTGAATCTGACTCCAAATTGAATCAACAGAGAACATGTGACATGGAAAAAAAACCACTTGGAGTTTCTTGCCTTGGGTCTGAAGCAACTGGCTGTGAGAAAGAAGTTTTTCATGCATGCAAGGAGGGTAAGGAAACTGTTGGTTTTGAGCTGAAAAATGACATTATAAAACAAAGTAATAATTCCTTGGATGACAATATTAATCCTCAACACCTGGATGTGGATTTTTTACATGGGTCAGGTGAGAATACTGCTTGCCTTAATTTTGAGGCTAGAAGTCAGATGTCTGATGATGCAAAGGATGGAAAGCACAGTGATTCTCAGCAGTTGCAGGTCATAGGATATACTTTGGAAGCTGATGACAAGGTGCTAAATACTCTCAAAGCTGAGGATGGGGTTGCGGTTGTTGGTCCTAATCCTTCAGCACCAGGTGGGGCATGTCCAACATCTACTCAGTGTTGTTCTGAGATTCTGTGCCAGAGGTGCACCTCTTCAAATGATGCAGTTTCTCACCTGATGCCCCCATCTACTCCCCAAAAAGTGCGAGATGTAGCAAATGATCCCTGCGCAGCTTTGTTGGTTGGCTGTGATCTTGGATCTTCCTGTCAGGGTGATGGACTTGATTCTCATAAACTAGAATATGTTGCTGCTTCAGTTAATACTAATTGCCAACCTTCTGATGCCGCCACAGAACCTAATGAACATCTCCAGCCCATGGAGTTGTCATCAGGCCTTGACAGAAATGATGTTCCTGAGTCTGATGCATGTGCCTTCACTTGTCCTGTTGGAATGTGCCATCAAACTCCTAAAGACTCCCATAAGGCCAGTGAAACCGGCCTTTGTTCTCATGATGATGGTTTTCCTCCAGACAGGCCTCAGACTGTCATTGAGTCTGATTCTGTGGCTGACCACTCAAGCTCAGGTTCTGGTATGGCCCTTCTCTGTGCCTCCGGTGGGTGTAAAGCAGGTGGTGCTCCTGAGGTGATGGTAGTTTCAAACCAGGCTAGTTAATTTTCTTCTCCCCATTAGCCACAGCCCCTCTGAAAGCAGCCTTGTACAAATGATAGGGAGTGCTCTTCTTGCTGGATTCACAGACTCAACTTTCATTTTCTCAATTGGGATATCAATAGGGTTTTTTTTTGGTGGTGAAAACTACAAACAAGTAAGCACAGAAGAGTTGTGTCATTTAGGTTATGATCATCTCAAAGTTTTGGGGGTTTGTTTAAAATTTTTGTCCAGGTATAGCTTTAAAGAGGTCTGTAACTTAGTAGTATCCTCAAATCTCAATCATGACTTAAATGCTACCTTGATTCAGAGGAGGTGGTGTACAGCAGACTTGCCCCATCTTCATTGTAAATGTGGAAAAAGTCAAGCCTAATTGATAGGAAATAGCTGTTTCCATTTTTCCATATTTTGACATCTTGATTAGGTTGTGCCTTGTTTTCATGCTTATAACCTTGCTACTTGCAAATGAAAAGGTTGGCAGCCTAATTAAGAGTAGTAATTTTAGTTGAAATGTTTTTCCTATGAAAATGTTTTTAGAAAATTCAAGTGTTACTTTTTATATTAGAAGTGTTTTTCCAGAGTGTTGTCAAACAAACTTTAAGGCCCATTTAAGAGTAATTTTAAGATGTGCTAAAAACATTTTCTAATGTTTGGAAACACTTTTCATATTTCAAAATTAAGTGTTTTGTAAATATTCAAAAATACTTTTAAAATTCTAGATAATCACTTGAAGGTAGGTATTTGATATTTCTTTTAAAAATAATTTTTTTTTGGTTATATAAGATATATAAGAAACACTATCAAAACAAATTTCTTTGTTTATAATCAAACATTAGTGATTCTTTTTAAAAGCGTTTTTAATGAAGGTATTACTTAAAACAACATTAATTAAAATATTTATTTAGAATCGCTTTGAAGTTCTAAATTTCTAATAGCTTTTAACTTCTATCATCAAGAATTAGAAGTAGAAATTTTGCTAGCTAAGAGTGAACATCAAATGTGATCATTGATCAATCATAATTTAAATTTTTGCAATATTTTCTTCAGATTGAGGGGGGTAGAACTGGGTTTTCTTTGTGTGTGTGTTTTTTTTCAAGTGAAATCCCAAATATAAAATATTTGTTAATATCAAATTAAATGTAAGAATTTGTGTAATCTCAAATCCCAAAGGGGCTTTGTTTGGCCCAATTTACAACTGTGGAGGCCCGTGGGCCACAGTTGTGATTTTCATAAGTTCAGGTACCAATCCGAAATAAAACTAGAACAAGGCCTCGTTTTGTAATTTTCTCCAAACTATATAAACGTCTTAAACCTTCACTGGGAGTCTAGGGTTTCAGTCTCCTTCGATTTCTCTGCGCTTTGAAGCCGTCTGAGACGAACAGCTTCGCAGAGCTTCATCTGAAACCCTAACCATGGTGAGTGATTCAATCTGTGTCTGGATCTGTACCTCTTTCTCTCTCTCTCTCATGTTTGATTCACATGTTTTTTTATTTGTCTATGTCAGTCCTTGGTAGCGAACGAGGAATTTCAACACATACTTCGTGTGCTCAACACGAACGTCGATGGGAAACAGAAGATCATGTTTGCTCTGACCTCCATCAAAGGTATTGGCCGCCGTTTCGCTAATATCGTCTGCAAGAAAGCCGATGTCGACATGAACAAGAGGTTTTTACTTTCTCCCTTTTGTTCCCTCTTATCCGTTCCACAGATTTTACAGTGTTTTGCTTCGCTCTCTCTCTCTCTCTCTCTCTTTTTATTTACTGTTTTCTTGTTTTTGATTATAGATCTAGTTATTGTGTTTTCAATTGGAATTTGTATTCTTGTCCTCATGATTTGTTTGCTTGCTGTTAATTCTGAAGATAAGAGAGGAAGGAAATGAATTTTTTTTTTCTTTTTATTTGGCTGTGTTGGTTCAAAAAAAGAACGGCCACTCGTTCTAGTTAAGCCAAATCTTTGCTCTAGACTTGATTCAGTTGATTTATATATATATATATATATATATATTTTCTCTTGGACGAATGGATATTAAAGTTCAATTATTTCAAGTTTCTTCTGATTTTGTTCGGGCATTATCATTTTTTAAGCTTAAATGGTATGTTTGCTTTCTGAGAAACTATTGGGTTTCGTTAAGCTCAATAAAGAGACATTTGCTTATGATAAATTTCTAATAAATGAAACTATTGTAAGAGTATTGTGGAAGTTCTTGGCTTTGTTAGATGTTTGTAAGGTCTAAATAGAGTTCTTAGTAATTGCAAATATGGGTTAAACATAAAGGTTAAGCATCCAATATTTACAGGTTGTATCTGGAAACATCAGGAATAATGAAATGAGTGCAGTAGTCTATTTAAGTTTTACATTTGAAGGAAGATGTTTTGCAATTTTAGATGAACAGCTCTTATTTAGACTGCCAATATGTGTGCTCATCCAGCCTCTTGAATTGAAAGTAATCTCCCTATATAACACATACATGATGTGAATATTCCACTCCCAATACCACCCCATCCCTGCTCCTGAGTCTAGATTATTGGTGGTGTCCTCTGGCAATAAACCAGAGGGCCTGAGCTTAAGCCTCCTTGGTATTTAGGTGCTATAGGGTAGAGGGGCAGACTCATATACATTGGGTTTGCTTTGCTGGCAATTGGAATAAATTTCTTATTGTCAAAGTGGGGTCTATGTTATGAAAAATTGATTTGAATTTTCCAACACATTGAACAAGGGCATCATGACGACAATGTATCAACATAAATTTTTTATATAATTATTCGATGCAAATATGAGTTTAAGTAATTTGTCTAAATTTCTATGCTGTAAAGAGCATAATTTGGAGAAAGGACTTCGGAGAATATAGAATGTATAGATAAATTATATATGTTAGTATTCATCATTTCTTACAAAGTTTATTTTTAAAAATATATCATCTTTTTTTTTTGTTAAACCAAAAGTGACATTCTAACTCGTCCATTGTGTGCTGACTTTTGTTGGCTGTGTGTAAAATGCATAATTTGGATAAAGGACTTTGGAGAATATTGATAAATTATATATGCTAGTATTCATCCTTTCTTACAAAGTTTATTTTTAAAAATGTATTATATGTTTTTTGTTAAACCAAAAGTGACATTCTAAACCAAAAATGTCATGTGTAACCTCTAGTGTCAGAGGTGTGTCCTGTTTGATTGTGTTCAACATGGACATGTCTCTTGTTGCAAGATTTCTTGCTACTTTGATCAGCTTTCTTATGGCATACCGAACATATAACTTGATTTGATGCCACGAAAGAGAAATTATCCAAGATCTTAAAATTTCTTTTATGTCGATCCTTTCAAAAGAGTTCAGCTAGAGTCTCCCTTTGGGAAAATTAAATGTTTCCTTTTAAACATTTGTTGATTTTCTATATTCACTCTCCTTTCTTTATCACCATTTTACTGTTTGGTAATATAGTCTTGTAATTTGACCTCTGTTTTTGGCTGTTCTACAACCTTTATTTTTTTACATTTCTTTGAGTTGTTTAAACTGACTTAATGGGATACTTGTAGAGCTGGCGAGCTCTCAGCTGCAGAGCTTGAGAACCTCATGGTGATTGTTGCCAATCCTCGCCAATTCAAGATCCCCGACTGGTTTCTTAACAGGAAGAAGGATTACAAGGATGGGAGGTATTCTCAGGTTGTTTCCAATGCGTTGGACATGAAGCTGAGGGATGACCTTGAGCGACTGAAGAAGATCAGGTTTGCCATCATTCTAGTGTGGATGGAATTATTGTTGGAACTTCAGCTAAACCGGTTTCATTCTTTTAAAGCTATGGGTTTAAAATTAAAACCAATCTCATTGTTTTCTTTTGTCTTATATCATTGGTTTCCTTGAGCTTGCTTTCATTTGTTATTCTTTTGTAATCGGCAGGAACCATCGTGGTCTCCGCCACTACTGGGGTCTTCGTGTCCGTGGGCAACACACCAAGACAACTGGCCGCAGGGGAAAGACTGTTGGTGTCTCCAAGAAGCGATGATCTGTTCTATTCCCTATTTTTAACATGCACTTTTGTCCTTGGGCATTTTTGATTGGTGTCAGCTGTTTTTCTCAGTTTAGTTTGTTCAACAACATTTACATGAGCACAGTTTCTCTCTCGATTTGAGTTGTTCTTGGATGTTTTTAGTAGTGATTACTTCTCATATCTTTCTTTTAATGATATTATGATTTCACTTATTCCCATTTGAATTTTCTTGAGGATGTTCTTATTTATGCTTTCTTGTCACATATGATCTCCAAATTATACTACGGATTCTTTCTAAAAGTTGGTTTTTATGTGGCAATCTGGGAAGGCATAAATCATTAATTGTTGTAGGGTGTTCTTTCAGGAATTGTCTGCTTATTCTTCCAAAATGCAGAGAGATGACCCCTCTCGAGGGCTCACCATATGGGCTCTCAGCCCCTTTCATGGCCCATGGAAAATCTCCCAAACTAGGCCTAAATTATGAACACACAGGTTTGACAAAAGGCCCACGATGATACCTCCATGACTCTGGATTGCCACAAAACTACCAAATCAATGAATCAATATGTCATATCATATAATATACATATATATTAGGGCACTTACTGCCACAATGACCATGATTCGTCCAACTATTAGGAAATATGAATATGAAGACATAAGATAATTGAATTTAAATACCATCAAGTTGGTACACAACAACAATTTATATTCAGAAACAAGTCAGCATCGATGGCATCTTCCCATAAATTAATCCACAGACATTTTACTGCGGGAATCTTTTGTGTGACTTATCCCCCAGTCCAAAAAATAAATAAAATTACAAAAAAGAAAGACAAAATCAAGATTCCCTGATTCTGTCTGTGTTTGGCACTACTTATTTATTGATCCTCATTTGGCTTCATCTCAACAGTGACTGGATGCATGGATTCTCCCCAGTCCAAACTATACAATACACTAATACATCACCACACATGCATATATGCTCATTAGGCCTTCCACCTTTCGTCTTAAACCCTCCTTCCATTATCAAAATATAATCATTTCATGCAGGTTTACATTGTATAATAATACTTACGATAATTTCATCCCTTCTCGATTAACTATCGGTACTTGGTACGCCAATATTTTTATTTTTCATTTTCCTTTTTTTTTTGGACAATTATGGGCAATTAGTAATATCTATATTTTTGTGGACTTTTGAAAATCTATTGCATGTAGCTTGATAAGGAAATCTTGAATAATAGACATGAGTCAGCTTCACATGTAAGACCTATTGTCCATCCAATTTGGGACCCTCATTTTGATCAATCAATTGGGACACTTTTTACTCCATGGGGTAATCTTGGACCAGTGGATGTTGCTTCTTCTCTTGTTTATCTAGGAAATTGTGGGCTTTCACAACTTGCCCTTTTGTGTTCTTCCATCCCCAAAATGTAAAACATCAATTCATGATGAAATTGATCATGGCATAGAAAACAGTTGTAGACTCATAGGTTATGGTCTAGATTTATACTTTCATGTCAAAAATTTGCAGAGCCTGCATCTTTAGCATAATATCCATAGTGCACCCCCTATTGTGGGAACTGATCTTCTCCTACCATAGAAAGGTAATATTCATTTATCCTTTTGGGAAGCATTTATTATTATTATTGTAACACAAAAAATCATGGGAAAAAGTTGGGTCATCATTGGGTTTGTACAACATTATTTGTAGCCCAAAAAATGGGAAAAAAAGGGGTGGGGGTGGTTAGATTCAGAGGGAGCTTCAAAACAAGATCCATGGTGAAATGGATAAGGTGGTTTGACAAGGGGACAAAGGAAAATTGAAAGGACCAATCATCACTTGATCACACCCACAGATATTTATATTTGTGTTTATGTTTTTATATGTACTGCTAAAAATAAATTAGATGATACAAAAAGATTAGATAATAATTAATGTTATCTGATGAAAGAACAACTGCAGTTGCCAGTAGTACATTACATGAATCGCCGTGGAATGTTGTCGCAACCGCCGCCGCCGCTGGAGGGGTCGGGGTCGGGGTCGGGGTCCCTGACGGCGCAGCCTTGTGGCGACATGAGAGTGACGAGGAGATCTGCGAAAGCGCCCACGATGTACTTGTGGGTGGTTTTGGGGTTGAGGGAGAGGTAGCAGAGGAGGAGCTGGTGGAGGTAGTCCCAATTGGCTCTCACGTCGATCAAGTCACGTGCCTCCACCATCTCCTGCATGGATCGCCGGAAGTCCATGTACGGATCCGGGGAGTAGGTGGGGATGGCAATGCCCCCCGTGATGGGGGATTCGGACTCCGGCGGGGTGTCGGAGGACTGGGAGGTGGAGGAGGAAGAGGAGGAGGAGTCGATGATGGAGTTGGAGCGGCCCGGGGAGGAGAAGAAGAAGCGCTGGGAGGCGTAGACGGTGGCGAAGTCGGGGGTGGCGGTGGCTTTGGCTTCGGAGTCGGAGTCGGAGTCCGAGTCAGAGGAGTGATCGTCGTCGTCCACGGAGCCACTGTGGGACTTGGAGGTGGCGGCGGTGAGGTCGTAGATGGAGTTGAAGTTCTTAATGAGGGCGGCCCCGGCGGTGGGCAATGGACGGCTGTGATCGTCAGGTTGGGGCATGGGGAATTCTGGGCGCTTGATCCTGGAGAAGCAGAGATGGAGATTCTTGCCGAGTGTGGTTGGCATTTTATTAAAAATTCAGAGTAAGAAATGAGAGAAAAGTTGAAGAAGGGCGAAGGTCTATTTATGGGAGTTGGTATAGAGAGAGAAAGGGTGGAGGATGGAGGAGGGTGAGGTGGTGGTTGTGGGGTCCATCATCCTTGGTGGTGACTACTGGTGGTGGTGGTGGCGTTTGTAGTTTGTAGTTACGGTTCAACGGCGACTACACAGCCGTAAAGGACACTGGGAATGTGGACCATTTTTTACCACCGCCATCACCCTCTCACTCTCTCTCTCTCCCCCTCTCCATCACGCGCTTAATATTATCCAAATTGCAACCTAATTTCACCCCTAGTGAATTTATTTGATGTACCAATTGGAAATGCTATGCCCCCTTGAAAATATTTGACAGTTGTTAGAATCTTATGTCCAAATTTTATTAAGTATGAATTGGACTATGAATCGGTATTTATTGAACACATGATTTGAATTATGGAGAGCATGAAAAAAAATTTAAGTCCAAGGTATAGATAGTGAAATTAATATACATAAATAATGCGATGGACGTTAATACAAAATAATGAGGTATAAATGTATATATAACATGATTTGATTGATCATGTATTTCAATATGCACTGATTTAATACCAATACAAAATAATAAAACCGTACATATGACGTCACCTGATTGATAAATTTTTTAAAGATATATCGATTTGATATTCTATCATAACCCAAATATAAAAAAATGTGTTATCATATGTTTTTTTGAAATCAAAATATTAGGATCTATGCTAAACCATACTAGGGCTTTTCGAAACAACATATTAACATATGAAGACGTGAAAATCGTAAAAATATTTGAAATTGAGTTATAGATTGCTCAAATTCAAAGGATCATATATATTGGTGGAAACCCTGATTTATTAAATAAATAAAAAAAAGGAAATCTACTTCACCATCCACCACGAGTAGAGAAGGCGCGTGAGGAAGAGAAGGGAAGAACTAGGTTTAAGGAAGGAGCACATGCAAAAAGGGTAGGGGGCCAAGCATGCTAACATAATTTTGTGTGTTTGGTGTGATGAGGCCCTTATTCATTGACTCTAGTTTGGGCAGGAAAGTGAAAGATCAGATGGCTGTGATTGTCTTATCACTTGACCTACAGAGCCTTTTGTTTAATTTTTCTCAACTAGGTCCTGTCCCTTGTTGGGCCCCACCCCTTTCATCTTTGTGTGTATAGCAAAATGTACAGTTCCCACTCTCATTATTTGGTTTGAAATTCACATTTCAGTGCATTTCCCCTTTGCAAGATAATCATCCACTCTCCTCCCCTCTGACTATGTCATGTGACCTGCATGTGCTTTCTCATTTGTGGGACATCGCATTCATGAATAAACCTTATTATATGTTTCACAAATTATACCATTATTAAAATGGGTAGATGTTTAGTCCATTGTTTTAAATCGATTCAGGCAATTAAACTAAAAGGTTGTGTTTAGGGACGGTAATGAAGTGGGCTTTTTCGGGTATTCATCTCATCACGTTTCTAATGCGAAAAGTTTAAAATAAAGAAAAATGTGTTTGAGAGGAATTTAAGAAGATTTTAAAAATTTAGATATGAGTTTGAGGTAGGATGGAATATGGCTTTCTCCTATTGATTATATATCATTTTAAATAAAAAATGTTTTAATTGATTTTTTTCAACTTTTTTAACATAAATGAAATATTATTTTTTATAAAAATAAATATTTATAATTTTTTATATTATAAAATCATATTTATTTTTAACAAAATTTAAAATTTTATAATAAAAAAAATAAATGGGGTAGAATGGGGCGAGAGTATATGAATTTCCTATACCGGTCACTTGCACTACCTTGTCTCGTTTATTTATTTGACGAGAATGAGAATAGATATAAATAAATGTGTAAAAACTAATTTGAAGGATCTGTGTCTTTGAACTTAATAAAAGTTTGTATATTTATTTGAATAATTTAATATAAAAGTTAGAAAAGAGTGATTATCTTGAAAGTCCTAATTTGATTTTCTTTTTTCCTAAAAAATTATTTCTTATTTAATTTTATAATACCAATGTATTAATGTTTTAAAATCATAGCTCCAACTTTGATTTTAGCTTATACAAAAAGCTATCAACCTTATGAAATCAATATTTACCGAAAAATGAGATCAATCACAAAATATCATGTAGACTACTTAATTTCATTACTTTGTATCTCAACTTACCTTTCATGAGTTTTTACTGTGATCCTCATTCTTTTTATACTTTGTTATAATTTATTGGTACCCTAATCTCGTATATACACGCATGTTTAGTTAGTAATCTAGATTTCACCATATATTTTCAATACTTAAGATTGCAAGTTTGATAGGTATTGAATCAGTATCCCGGTATTTTTCAAAAAACATTTGATACTACAAATTGTAGTTATTTTCCGAAGATTTTGAATTAATTGGAGGGAGTCATATTTGAGAGTAAAGTAAAGTAGCTAAGTCCAAAACAAAATCCAAAACAGAAAGCTTTCGGCAGCATTACTCAAAAATACACAAGCAAGGTGGAAACGTAACATTCCCACAAATAACAGAGGAAGAAGTCACACCTGATGGAGAAAGAAGAAACTTCCACCATTATCCATATGGGGAAAAGCTTTGAGAGCAGGTATTGGCTCAAACAAGGCAATGTTCAGGTAGGCTATTAGGATGGTCCAACCAACCCCCACAACCGTCTCACCACCCACATGCTCGGTGGACCCTTCAACCACCTCCCTAACCCTAACCTACCCTTTTTTCCCATCACCCTCGTCACTAAAATCAACCAAACTAGAAGTTAGAATTAAAAAAAGAAGAAGAGTTCTTATTAGGAAAAAATGATGAAGTTAGTCTAATTAGTTCTCTTTGATTGATGGATAAAAGCATGATAGACGATCCATCGACCTAACCCCATGATAAGGAATATTGAGGGTTTGATATTGTTTCTATTCGAAGTATTTTTAGGAGAATCATCTATCAATTTTTTTTATCACTATAAATAATTTTTAGAGTGTTTTCTAAATTTAGTCAAATACCTAATTTTTTTTTAGAAACACTTTTTAGACTACTGTTTTAAAAACAATATCAAATAGATTCTGAATTTTATGAGTTATCGTGATGGTATTTATAGTTACAATGACACCAGATGATAAAGTAGGTGCTCCTGATTGTTATATAACCTAAAACTTTATTTATGTCCTTATCACAACCTATAAAAGTCTTCATACTTTGAAAACAACTCTAATATCATTTAATGACAATAAAAATTAATTTTGATATTATTTGATGATGATTAATATAAATATTTTTTATTTTAGACTCATTTGACTCTTATAAATTTAAAATATATCAGGACATATTAAATATCACTTTTTACAAATTTTAAAAATCTTCTCGTTGAAAAACACGTTATGATAGTATCAATTAGTTTAATCATGTAAATTTTTAAGTGATGATCCTCATTTCCAAAAGGGATTTCTTTGTTTTCTATATTTGAATAGTTTTCAACAAATATATATTCTAAATATTTAATCAAAAAAGGCATCTTCTCAATATATATTTATTTGTATATTGTAAAAAAGAATAATCACTTTTAACTTTTGGAAGGACATATATTAAAAAGAATAAGCCCTTTTAAACTTTTGGGAGGACAATGCACAGTGTGAGACTGGCAGAGAACAAAGCCAGATTGTGAAAGATCAACATCACCCTGAGCGGATGACCATGGGGATTTCTCTGCATGATTGTCCTTTGAACAAATCACCACATCACGAGCCCATGTTCCAAACTTTTCTCACTGCCCCAAACTTCCTACTCTCTTCTATTTTCCCAAGAAACAAACACCCGTCCCCCAAGTGACTTTTCCTCCAAAATTTTTGACATCCCAAATTTTTCCCTTTTGAGCAAACACCCATTCTCTTAAGCTCACTTTTTCGTCTCCTCCTTTCAACAATAGTGTTGATAATTGAATCTTGATGAGTTAGGTTAGAGGGTCCACCTATTTAATAATCTAATAAGCAATTGAATACATTGAAAACACATGTTGATTGTGATGCTCCTTTTCAAATGTTTTTTAATCCAAGTGGTTGGCAAATTTGGATAGTTTTTTTGGACTTGTACATGAATTTAATAAATAAAAAAAATGACCAATTCAAACAGACTCTAATACCCTGTTAAGTTCCTATTAAATGACCAATTCACCCACACTTGTGGAAGACCTAAAGGAGGGGGTGACCACAAGCAAATGGAGATCAGGAGATGAGATGTAAGGGCATTAGCTGTAGCAGTTGTCTTTGTAGGGGAGTGTGGCCACAAGCCAGCCAAGCCGTGTGCAAAATGCAGTGACACATGCCCACTTCCATGAGATTGCAATCAGTCAATAATGTAAGCCCATCAATATATATCAACATCACCCTTATTTGCCTCCTCATCCAACACCATCTTCCCTGTCTTGACATTTTAAAACCCTAAAAAATAAAAAATAAAAAATAAATTCATTACTCTTCAATTATTGGGCTCCGATTTGTTATCACAGTAGATCAGATGTATGGAGGGGCAATTTAGTTTATATCATTTTAGTGCACATGGGTTTTGAAAATTGTGAAGAAATACAAAAAAACACCTTTGGATAAAGGACACTTGATCACCGCCCATTAGAGCTTGGATCCAGCAAAAGCCCAGCCCAATCCAATCTCAGGGCCTAGGAAGCAAATACCTGATTGGAAATCAGCGGAGAAACAACATCCAAGCAAAATAAAAGCCCGTGGCTTGAGCCCACCAGATTGGTTTGGTGGGAGGTCTCAAATGAATTCAAATTTTCTCTCTTAACCCAAATCCATCAAGCTTAACTTTTAAGCAAAATTAATCCCACAAACGATCTATTTTTATGACACACATTTCAACTCTTAATGAAAAGTTCAGTGTCTTTTATGAAACTCTAAACCCACACCACCTATTCGATGTTATGCCACAGCGAAAAAAAACGAAGGAAAAAAAAAACGCTACTTTTACTTTGTACTTTGGTTGAGCCTGGCAGCTGCTGCCACCGACTCCGCCACTCCACCAGGGTACGTAACCATGTTAGGATCGTTCCTTAGCTCCGCACCTATCACCCTTTCTGCATCTTCACGCGTCGCCGGTTTGTCATCCGGCAGCTTAGCCGTCGCATCCTGTCCAGGGAAACCAACACAGCCCAGTCAGCCAATAGTTGCACCTTTGAAAATTTATCATATGAAGTTACATGACGATCGGATGATTTAAGAGAAGTTTCTTGCTCTCACCGTGAGAATGTCGGAGAGCTTAGTCTTGTTTTCATCTAGGATCAGACGGGCATTGGTTGTTGCTGCAGATTGTGCCTGGGCGGCTATGCCACCCGGAACTACTTCGCTGCTTCCGGTGGCTCTCATCTCGGCTACTTGTATCGCCGCCGCGTCGCTCTGATCGACGGGCTTGTTGCCGGCAGAGAGAGCCGTGGCCTGCAGTGCTTCGCCGATTGTGATGGCGTCGCGGTCGAGAGCGGAAGCTGGGGAAGTCATTGCCACCGGTGGTGGCCTAGCATATTCGCCAACAACCTGTTGCAGAACCAATCGATATTATCACATGTATTAACCAAAGATCCAAAACAAAGGGGGAATTTCTAAAAATTTGAGGATGGTTGAAGATTGATCGAAACCTGATCACCGACCGCCTCGGTGATGATACGGCTGCCTGCCACGTTAGCCTGCGATATAGTCACACCGTCAGTGGCGACAACATCAGTAACCTGCTCGTGACTGACAAGTCCGGCCCTCTCGTTCTTGGTGGCCGCCGAATTCATGACGGCGGCCGGGCCGCCCTTTTGGGTGTTTCCCAGAACAGTATTTTCAGCAGACTGCATGGTGGCTGCATCCTGGGGCGCAATGGGTTTGGACGCAAGGCTACCGGAAACAGGAAAAACATCGCTGTATTTGATGGGTTCTGTTGTAGGTTGGGTTGGCCGTGGGCGTTGTTGCTGGCTCATTTTG
This sequence comes from Vitis vinifera, assembly GCF_030704535.1. Lineage (NCBI taxonomy): Eukaryota > Viridiplantae > Streptophyta > Magnoliopsida > Vitales > Vitaceae > Vitis > Vitis vinifera. The sequence goes on along the minus strand of NC_081811.1, from coordinate 1,458,161 downwards.
GACGACCGATAGAATTAGAACAAGAACAAACTTACCGCAGAGTGATCACCACCTCATGGGGTTCATTTAAATGGAGGTTTGGAGCGAACGAGGGTTTAACAGCGGGGAGGGTTTATAGTAACACGCGTTGGGTGTAGAAGATGAGGTTGTGGCGGCAGTGTTACAGGTGGCGGCCCTTACGTCTCTCCCCCTGTTTGTCCGCCACCTGGCTTGAAGCGCCATGCCAATAAGCTAATGGGGTTTTTGAGAGAGACAGGTGTCATCAGTTCAACATACATTATATTTTGTATTTTAATAAAATAAATAATACAAAATTAAATTAAATTAATATTAGACTTAAAGAAAAATATCAAATTGTAATTTATTTTGTAGAACGTATGTAAACTTATTTGCACTTTTTTTGTTATACGAAATATTATTTTATTTATTATTTAAATTTTAATATAAATATATATAAAATAAAGTTCTAAAATTTTTTTATTAAAATTTATTTTATTTCTTTTCTTAATTTTTTTTTCTTTCATTTTCCCTCACAATCGCATTTTTTGGAAACTAAACATAGCTTTAATCTCTTTGAATTACTTTTTTAAATTATTTTTCCAATTAATAGAGAAATTTGATATAGAAGCACTCTAATTATTGATGTATAAGAATATGATTGAAAATATGATAAGAATGATGGTGAATTAAAATTTTCTCTTATATTTTTCGGAACCAAATATATCCTAAAAATTAAAAAATTAAGATCAGGTCGAGTTTTGAGTTTAGTATTTTAAATTAGAAATTGAAATGTTATTTTTCAAAACTTGGTTAAATTAGATAAAAATTATTTGAATTAAGTAATTCAAAATCAATTCATAATATTTAATTTTTTTATATGTTTATAAAAAATTTAAATAGTTGAAAAGACAAAATTTTAAAATAAAAAAATCTATATTATTTAAAAAAAATTGATATATATTATAAAAATATTAAATAAGATTCAAATTAATCGAAAAAAACCTCATCCAAGCGGGATTGAATGATAAGGATTTGGGCAATCGGATTGAATTCTATTCTCATCCAAACATGGTGTTAAGTTGAAAGATTCAGAAACTATCATCTTAGTGATAGAATTCAAGATTCAAACTTGACCAAGAAAAGAAAAAGTTTATTCACTACCAATTTATTTTCTTGGACCGAAAAATCAGTTCTTAAAATTCACTGTACAAGAACCAAAGGCCTAGTCCCTGCGCTCCAAACCCCTTCTTCATCATCATCAGCACCACACTTCGGAACCGTCACAACCAACTCTCCATCACTGTAAGCGGCGCTCGCCATCTCTGGCAACGTCGACGCCGGGAGCCGGAACCGCCACAAATCGAGATCGAGCTCCACCCCCAGTCCGTCCAGGGACAAATCCAGAAAGTTCCTGCCTCTGATCACCACCTTCGTGACGCCAGGGTGGAGTTGGATTGTCTGGGTTCGGACATCGTCGCCCACGTCGTCGGTGGTGACGGCGAACCGGAGGTGGTCGGGGGTTTCCGTTACGGAGACGTCGGCGTCTGACCGAAAGGGAAGCTCCAGAACTCGTGTGAATATGTGGGGGAGTCTTCGGAGCTTCTTCTGGCTGGAAACCAGCCGATTCGCTTCTGAGAGAGTCGAAACGATGTCGTATTGGAGGCTGATACTTCTCTTCTTGGGTGTGGGATTAGCCTTCATGGCCTCGGGGGTTTGCTTGGTTCAAGAAAAGGACAGACAGAGAAAAACCCTAAACCGGAGAAGCGTGCGGAATGTTTCAAATTCTTTGATCAGGTACCCCAAATATTTTCTGGGAAAGTTGTAGGACAAGAAAATAGGATGGAAAATTATGAAAGAATGGTCCAACGATCGGAAATCTGGAACAAATTCAAACCCGAAATGCGAACAGAGAAAGAGAGATTCTTAGCTTTCGGCGTGAAAGCGATTCATCTGATTGGATTTGAGACAAAGTGGGAGGGAGGAGAGGGAATACTTGCAGTGGAAAGGCGAAGGCGATTCTTTTATCGCCCATGTATTTCACCATATTATCAAAACTACCCTTCCTATTTAGATCAAATGTTTGGGCTTGGGCTGGTCCAAACTCAACCCAGACCCAAAACATCTCGTCTGGTTTGGGTTGGTGAATGTTGTTTCGGGCCAGCCCACCAAAATCTTATGGGCTTTGTCACAAGGGAATGTGTCACATTAAAAGCATACACTAATAATGGCTGCATGATTTTATGTTATATGATCCTCCCTTCATTACTAACATATTTAAATGTGTTTATCGAAGGGAGAGATAATTTTAATATTTGTAAAATTTAATGAAATAAAAATTTGCTTTCCACATTGTTTTTGGGGGAAAACATGGATGTTCTTTCTTCTCAAACCTAGATAAATCAAATCTGTGAAATTTACTAGGGCTATGTTTGGTTCTCAAAAAGTATTAAAAAAAAAAAATGTCAAGAAAAATGATTTTCTTCTATTTCTTTTTATTGTAGAAAACGGGAAAGAAAGTCAAATATAATTAAAATTATTAAAAATTTGAGTTAAGAAAGTGAAAAAAATTTAACATAGTATATAAAAATAATTTATTAATTTTAAATTTATTTTTTATTTTTTATCTATAATCCCATATAAAAAAAATGACAATCCATGATGCAATTCACTTGAGAAAATATTATAGACATGTCACTATATTCATTGTATAGGCAATGGATACAGCTTGGCTCTCCATCTCATACCCCACTATTCCTGCTACAAACTCCAATCCAAGGATGGAAGTGCCCCCTAAAGTTGGGGAGAAGTTTCTGCGGCCTACAGTTCCATGAGATCAGCAATTTTCAACTCATGTGCCATAGACAGAGCGATATTTTCCTGACATTTTGGTTGCTGTGTCCGTCTCCAAGCCCAGCCCATTTTACAATTTAAATTTGGATAAAAATCGATATTTTCATCCTTGTTCCAACTCCAAGCATATCTCTCTAACGCCAGCATCACATGCCTGACCATACTCAGCTCATCATGTCTTAGAAAGGGTAACAGAAAATTGGGTGGAGGTGGGCTTTTGGTTCCTGGCTCATGTATATAATTGGTGAGCATTGTGGGAGAGTATTCACAATATAGCTGACGAGCTGATGATGAGAGGAATTGTTTGGTAGTTGAACAAGTTATGGAGAATGGGTGGGAAAGAAGATAGGTTGCAGCTGGCAGGCATGCATGCATGCATGCATGAGAAATTAATATCAGAGTACCATTCTGATGAGTACAGGCAGTCACTTGCCTTTGGGCCAAGTATCAGATTCAGTATCATGCTTCAATATTGTGTAGAATAGATCCAAAAGTGGATGAGAAGGTGATTTTGTGGGTGAGAATTTACATTTTCAACGGCTAATAATCATTGGGGTTAGTGAAAAACAGGTGGTTAATTTCCCTTCTCTATCTTCTTATATTTTGCTTACTTTTCATCATTAAAAGAACTATGATTGGCTTGAGTATCGTGAGGGTGAATGTCGTCTTGGCCTCCCATTCTAATGATATTTGGTAATTCTTGTGTAGGGTCGAGGCTACTTGGTTTTGCTCCCAAGTGTGACGTTCTCTATTAGTAGAGTAGTGCATAATAGAGTAGTACTACCTTTGGGAACTTGACAAAAAACTATCACCCAACACCATGGCATAGACATGTACGAGTGGGAGAACACCATAAAGGTCCACCACTTTTTGTGCCACTACAAGAACGGATAATGACAATGGATAAAAGAGTATGGGTAAGCAAGAGGAGGAGACAGTGAAGAGATTGAAGGATTTGGCCAAAAAAAAAAAAAGAGAGAGTGAAGAGATTTGGCCAAAAAAAAAAAAAATGAGAGAGTGAATAGTATGCCTGAACACACTGTATCAAAAGTGTTTTTTGCTTATCCCACATAGGAAAAAGATGCACCTTTAGTGGGTTTATTAACTAGTTCATTGTCCTGTTTTGATTACAAATAGAGTCCTATTAGAACCATGTTAGTGACCTATAAAAGTAGTTCATCCATCACTCTCTAAATATGAATATGAATTTTTCGGAGAGCCTTTCATATATCTATCATGAAGAATTTTTACACGTATCTGTCTGTTGAATTTTGGAGGTAGACCATTAGTATCCTAGTACATCGAGTTTGTCTTTGAAGAGGGTGAATCTATTTCAAGGACAGTACTTATCACGCCTCACTCGATAAGTTTTTCTTCTTATTCATTATGTTATTTATTTGTGTCTTTTGAATTAGTCCTTTATTTCCATATCCTTCGACCAACACACACAATTAGGGTATATTAAGAAAATGGATTCCACTTACTTACCGATAAAAAGAGACATTGGTGGTCGATAAATTCTAGTGGAAAGAAATACCTTGATTTACCATACCAAAGAAACTCAACCAGTGGCATTGCCATCCCCAAATTTAACAAGTTTAATAAAATGAGTGATCTCCCTGAGTACTTAATGCAAGTGAGGCAAATGATTGTATTGAAGCAATACAATGTCTTGACTTCTCCACAAGGTCTTTTGATCAAGCATCCATGAATTGACCCTCACGTTGTTCCATTAATCGTTGTCCCATTTGATTTCAAATCTTAATGACTTTGTGGGGTGATGCTTATTACCTAATTTATCCACTCCACGTGACATCATAAGGGGTTAGAGGTGCTCTTCCAAGTGCATAAAGCTTTAATGGATCGAGTCTATTCGAGCATTTGGCTATGATGATTCAACATTGAATTGTTATTAGTGCAAGGGTACATCACTCAGGTATATGGGCCCATTTTTTAATTTTATTTTATTATTATAATAATGTATGGTCCCCTTTTTTTGACAAGTTCTTTGATATGGAAACCACCAAGGTTGGGCCAAAAATAATAATTCTAAAGGCCCATTTTCAAAGGGAAAGCACCATGTCTTCTTTGCTACCTACAATGGTAGGTCAAAAATAAAGTGGCATTTAATTGCATTGGATGAATCAACACATTATAATGGATTGAAGCAAATAAAGGCTTTCAAAACAAACCTTTGGACATTACTTATTAAAAAAAAGCTTTTTAAAAGCGCTTTTAAAAAATGTTTTAATTATTTGTTATAATAAAATTCTATTTGAAAACTTGCATATCAATAAGACTTTCCTCATCTCACTTTCAATGAAGCTACTTTACATGTCCATCGTGTAAAAAAGTTTAAAATATTTTTCCAAATTTTTATTACTACGCAAAATATTTTAATTAAAAGATTAAAAACTAAAAATAATTTATTTTCATGAATTTAGGGCTCAAAATGGCCCTTTGACTATAAAAATGTTCCTTTTGGCCTTTTTTTAAACTTATATTCAACCTGTGAGTGTAACATCATCCTTCTACAAAAAATGAAGTTTCAATTAATTTTAGTTCAAAAATAAAATCATAATTATTAATTGAGATTTTAGTTAAATAATGAAGTCTCAATTGAAGTTGACGGTCGAAACTTCATTTTTTAGTTAAAATATTGATTGACAATTAGGGTTCCAGGTTAAAAAACTAAAGCAGAATTAATAATTGAGACTTCGGTGATGTTTGTTTTTTTGGTTTTTTGCTGAAAACAATTTAATTTTAAAATTTAGATTGTTTGTTTTTCTATTTTTTCATGACTTATTATAAACTTTTTATTAAATAGAAAAAACCAAAATATGTAGCTTTTTCTAAATAGAAAAAATAACATATTGATTTTTTTTACTTTTTAATACTTAATAGAAATAAAATACTATAAAAGCAAACAACCTAATATTTAGCACTATTAAGTATTAAGGTTTTATTTAGAATTAAGTAAAAAAACAAACACCACCAAACATTTACTCTTATTTGATAAAGTGGTTAAATTTAATTTAATTTTTTTATAAAAGACTGTTAATTTTTTTTTTATAAAAATTTTGTTAATTGTATATTTTAAATTAGAAAATTGTTTTCTAATTTTAAAAATAAAAAATTATTTTTAAAAGCTATTTTTAAAACAAACCCAAAATTTCTCTGACTTTCCTAAATTAGCCTTGAGCTAACAAGCAAAAGCTTTGATGGAGTCGCGCATTTGGTCTAATATGAAACTATATTACTTCTTAACAAATTTTGACTAATTTTTTTCATCATTCCTAGCAAAATTTGTCACACAAATTTAATATAACAAGATTATATTCCTAAAATATTTGTTTGAGAGTGATTTTGAAAGAGTTAAAAACATTTTTATTATTTAAAAATTTATTTTATTATAAAAATCAAGTATTTAACAAATTTTTAAAACATAATTTTTTTTAAATTTAAAAATCATGTTAAATTACCATATTACCCTTTTCTTTAACATTTTTTTCCCATGTGACCATAATTGCTTCCCTGTCCTCTTTATTTTCTTCTTTTTCCCAGCTCATTTTCTTTCTTTTAAATTTAAAAATTAAGTTTCAAAGGAAAGAAAATGAGATTTTTATTTCAAAAAAAAAAAAAAAAAAAAAAACAATGGTCAAATTTATTTATGTAAAAAATTATTTTTGAAATTTAGGAGGGCCCGAGGAGACATCAGAATAAAGGGCTGTTTGGAATTCCTTTCGGCGTGCAGTCCAAAGTTGAATTAAAGCGTTATTTCTTTGGCAGCTTTTTCGCCCTTTTACTCTTCCAAGCAAAGAACCATTCAGATTTTTGCTCTTGTCAAGAAAAACATGGCCCTTCGCCTTTCTCTCTCTCTTTGCTCTGTCCTTTAACCTTTTATCACCGGTTGAAACCGGCAAATGCGACCGGGTCTTCGCTCCCCTAAAACTTGTACGAAAAGAAAAAGTAACCAGAGCCCTACCCACTACACTCCAACTAACCTTTTATCTCTATCTTTTGTCTCAATCCTTTGAACAGACTCCATTGCATGACTTTTTTGGGCCCCACACCCATATCCTTGAAATTCCAAAACTACCCTTATACACATCAAAATGTTGTCCTTTTTTTTCATAAAATTTATTTCAAAAATAAAAAAATTCCCAAACTTTTGTTTCTTCTTTCCAATTTTAGTGATATTTTTATTATCTTAAAAATTATAAAAATAAGATCTTCGAATTTAAGAATATTTTAGAAAATGATATTAAGAGTCTTGTTTTTAAATATACTTTCTATATTATTTTATCTTTTTCTAATTTTAAGATAAGAAGGGGGGAAATGGTAATTGCAGTCCGAGGGCAAAATGGTCACTGAGGAAAGGGGTAGTTGTAGAGGGGAGAAAGGAGTGGAAGGGCATTTGGGTAATTTCTTATGAAAATGAAGTCACCTCCATTTCTATGAACCTACCGCTGATATTTAAATACGACTCTGAGTCTATCAGATCCACAGCTCTCAGCAGTCTTCGATTTTCATGGCGATGTGAAAAGAGGGGGAAAATTTTTTGTTTTTTTTTTATTTTTTTTTATAGGAAAAATCAGAGAAAAATTATAGCTCTTGGAAGCTGCCTTTAATACTCTCAGATCTAACCGGTGTTGTTTGACTGGAAATCTGAAATTTTCTCTCGCCACTTCCGGTAATTTCCCCTTTTTGACTTTCTCAAGAAAATGGATATGGAATATTTATGCTTGTGCCTGAAATTTGGGGCTTTGATTTTTTTATTTTTCCATTTTTTTTTTTTTTGGTTGTTGTTGTTGTTGTTGTTGTTGTTGTTGTTGTGTGTGCTTATCCGTTTCTGTGCGTTTTTGGTTTTCGCAGTGATTGAAGGGTGGTGTTTGGTGGGTTTCTGGTGTTTGATTGTCAGCATTTCTGTGGTTAGATCAGCGGCTGTGGAGTCGTTGAACTGGTGGGGTTTTGTTGAAGTTTGGTTTTCGATGTTTGTTTTGGAAATGTCATGGAGGAGATCTAGAATCTGTGGTGGGTTCTGTACAATTGGGACCGTAAAGTTGTGATTTTTAGGGGCTTATATTTGGGGGACTCGTTGATCGGAGTTGTAGGTGTAGATCTTGGTGGTTTAGAGTTATTGTAGTTGATTCAGTGAGTATTTCGATGGAGACGCTTCTTGTTGTGCCGCAGCATAGGAATCAGTATTATGGCAGAAGCAAGGCTCATGGGTCTGATAGATTTGTGTCGTCACCATCCAGTGATTTCAGAGAGATTAATTGTAGGACTTTTGAATCTGGGGCAGGTATACTCCCAACGCCGTTGAAGGCTTGTACTACTCCTGTAGCAAAAGGGGCGTGCCCTCTTTCTCAGAAAACCCCATCACCTCATTCTGAAGATAGCAAGCAGGCCAAAACAACTGGAAAAAGCAGTGCAATTGCAATTCCCTTTGCCGAGGCTTCTAACTATGAGAAGTCCTTCCATGATGACTTCTCGTACTGTGAGCTCTGGGCTGGACCCGCTTATTCAAACTCGCCACCCCCTAGTTCCTTGCCCATACCCAAATTTTCGATGCGGCCAAAGCGCACTGTCTCGCTTGACTTGCCTGGCTCCGCTCCTGTTATCAAAATGCACGCCATCGCCAAGTCTGCTCCCCCTTCCCCAACAAGGGAACCGTACCCTTCTCCCAGAGATTTTACTGACTTTGCAACTAAGAATCTCCGGCGAATTCTCAATCTCAATATCGCGGATGATTGAAGTTCGAGGAGCACCGTGCTCCTGTAAATAATCGGACTTTGTCAACAGGGTATGTGACAGTTTGTATATAGAGTGAATAAACAGGTCGATAGTGTGACCTTTTCTGTCGGTTATTTTAGCTTTGCAGTAGTGGTGGTGGTGGTACAAACAACAGTCATGGCTGGTTGATAAGCTATCTTCGGAATTTTCACTAAGAATTTGTTTGCTTAATGTGGACCCGGGTTTCTCTCTTTAGAAGGTGGCAGGATATATATAATTTGGGTATTGCAACACGGAAAGATGGGGTATTGAAAGTTTGATGAGGCAGAAGGAACTAATGCATGGGAATTTGCTTCTGAATTGACTGGTTGCCTGTACTCTTCTTCGGCATGGTGTGGAAAAACTAACTGCTCTCTAATCTATTGGGCCTGATGGAAACTGCATTCTAGTTGGTTGTAGAATTGAAGTCCTCCGGATAATTCCCTCAGTTGATTTTCAGAGATTTGGTTCTTGGTTAAGGTTTAGGTCTCTAGTCTCAGATACCATGTATATAGTTTAGAAATTTTAACGGATTACTCCTAGTAGATCATCTATAGGTTTCTGTTTTATTCTTGTTGTCCTTATTTTTATTCCATAGTTATGTGCTTAGTATCCTTTCTTTCTACTAATCCAATACTCAGAGTTGCCTCTTTGTTTTTCTTTATGTCAGATGGCCTGAATTGGCTGTCTTTTTCCTCTTCTTCATCTTCATTTTTGTCATTTCCTTCTTTTTTCTTTTTCTTCCCTAGTTAGTATTCTTCTTCTTAGGAACCCTCCATGAGGGTGGCCTTGTTCCCCTTCACCATCTTTTTCAGGTTTTTAAAGAGAAAAAAGTGGGAAGGGGAAGTGAAAGTAGTTGTTCTTTTCTGCTATCGAGTAGTTCCATCCGTGTTGCCTGTCCTGTTATTGAGCCCGCTAGTCTCTTGCTCCTGGACCACCTATTCTGTTATTGAGCTTGTTAGGTGTTTGCTCCTGGACCACCTATTCCTGTTGTTCGTCATAAGGCTTATCTTCCTGGGGAATCATTGATCATATTGAGCTGTTTATCAGGTAATAACATGAATATGTTTCATAATTTTCAATGCTTTAGTTGATGGTGATTATCTTAAAGCAGGTTGTATTTGTCATTAATTTATTTTGTTTTACATCTGTGAACCCAGCACTGAACCAGGAAGCGAATAGAAGGACTTCCAGGAGGCTGTTTTTCCAGTTATGATGTGTTCGTGGTGGATATAGACTGTCTTTTGAAGTAAATATAGCAGGGAACTGCACGCAGTTGTGTCTTGTATCTTGTATTCAGGAACTGCCTAATACCTATGTTTGGCTGTTTGTGTACTGTACCAGGAGTAGCCTTGAAGTAGAAACTGAAATTGTTGTCAACCCTTTTATGTTCATGTAAAATTTTAGTTTGCAATATCAGATCCCTGTTGGCATTTCTTGAGAAGCATCTATAGCATCGTTCTGGATGGATGAGTTGGTCTTTTATTATTGGTATTGGTATGTTATTTTATATTGGTTTATTCTACAGGGTCAACGATGGTCTTTTCTAAGGTTACTTTTGCACTTGTTGCACTAATTTTGGCAGAGGAACACAGTGGAAACCGGCTTGTATGCTGTAACTTTCAATTGAAGATAGCTTATTGCAATTTTTCATTGGTTGTTTTGATCTGTGAGTGGGTTTTGACAATTAGTAAGCCAAGTGGGTATTTTATCTGTTTCACTTTACAGGGAGGTATTCCTATTTCAAGGATTTGGCTTAATGATTGGGTGTCATTTAGGGGGCATTGGCCATGTTCTGAAGGAACCAGGAAATCATTTGCTTGGGGCTTTTGTCTTGCTTTTATTCTCCTTACCCCAACTCTCATGAGTTTTGGGTAATAGCTGTTTCCCCACTTTGTAAAATCTTTTTAATAGGCTTTTCTTTTTCTTTTTTTTTTCGCCCGTCTCTATGGCCCGATAGGCTTTTCTGTTTGTAAAAGGCGATGTGATTTTTTTTTTCATGGTCTGCCTGGTACTCTGTTTTGCACTTCTTTCATCAGCTTACCTGTCAGTTTAAGTGATGTATTCAAAGTTCCAAGACAAGGTTCTAGACCCCTGAGTTTTGAGGTTTGCTGGACATTGAAAATCCAGTGAGTAGAGGAGCTTACAGGATGATCGAAATTGTGCTCCATATCATGGATTGGAGCCCAGTTTTATTCTTACTCTAGAATTAGATGTCTCCTGTCTGTGCAGTGGATCAGGAAGTGCTGGGTGGTCCTAAAGCAGCTTAAGTTACCATCTGGACTACTCATGGATGCCTCAACCTGTTCTTTGTGCCCTATAACCCATTTGAGTGAGCATCTTCAGCTTTTGATCACACCCTTTAGCCTTCAGAGAAGGCACTCAATTGTGGTCCTTCTGAAAGTTCCCTCACCCCCACCGAGTCCTTTTTCTTTACTTTCTGATGGGGAAGTGCGGTGATCAAATTTGATCACTGAGCTATTAGGGCATACTTAAAAAGTACTGAAGACTGTTGTAAAAAGAATGTCCTATCCAATTCTTCCACAGTATTTTGGATGACAAAATACTTCTGCCCCAAGTTTCAGTTGGGAAATTTCTATTAACACATCTTTTGAACTGAGTTGAACTTGATATAATTAGGCTAATTAGTCCTTTTAGGTCTTGCTTTATTGAATTTTAAATTTGGGCTTTGTATTTTAAGATTGTTTTCATTAAAGATAAGGGTGATTAATGATGCTGTTAGGACTTCTAATTAAATAAGAATTTGTTTCACATTGCTTTTGATGATAAAATACATGGGTGTTCATTGATTTTTTCATTTCTTCAAAACATGGTCAAGTTGTGTGAGGAAATATGGGGTGCTATGGTTTTCTTCCCTTCCAAACAGGGTTTTGTTCCAATTTTTCTCTCACCAAATTCTCAAGATGAGTTTCCAAAAAATCTAACTTCTTTTATCATATCAAATATAAACCCCTAATGCTATAGCCACCAAAGATGAAGAGGTGCAACCTTTTGGAGTCATTTTGTCTTTCTATTCATATTAACTCATGGAAAATAAAGGGTGAAGGGTGATCAGAATCTTGACTTAAGCCCTGCAAAACTGCAGCTTAAGATGACAAGTGGGGACCTAAATTGTAGGAAAAGAAAAAAGGCAACCCAACTCAAAACTTGTAAGCTGGGATTCCATGTTAGAATTGACCAGTTCATCATCATCATCATCTATGATTTCTCTTCTACTAACCCACCAATAAACACATTAGCTATTTCAAAAAGAAAAGAGAAGAATAATAGCAGGATTTCCTCAAGGAGTGTAGGCTAATTGTGAAGTTTTCCCACCTAGGATGGCTTATCCATGAAGATAGCCTGAAAAGTATTCTGACTTATCCACTCATTCAGTTCAGATGTTCATTAAAGATGGTGATAGTTGTGACATTTTCAAAGAACAGTGGGAGATACATGATTGAAAGTTTTATCTAGATATTCTTAACAACTATTTTGGGAAAAAAAAAAAAAAGAAAACTATAATTAAAAGTATATAATTTTTTTTTTTTAATAATTCTCATAATATTTCATTTTCTTTGATATTTTAAATCAACAAGGAAGGTGGTGGTTGGTTTTCCTCAAGAAGGCAAAGATGAGAGCCCCAAAGAATGTCTGCAGGTCAGTGTCTTATTTTTCGCTTATGGGATGGGGCACCTGCAAATATGAAATGAGAGGAGACTGATTTTCATTGAAAGAAAATATACATACGCCTACATTACCATTAGGTTTTGGGATTTTGTACGCATTCTGCAAAAGGAATCAAACTTTTTAACCACTTCTCCATTCAATTATTTAATCCATGATTAGTCTGAAGAGTCTGGAGTTTGGATCTATTCCTTTGAAAAAGTAAGCTTCTGCTCAAACTTTCTCATAAACTAATCATCCTCCACCCCATTACTCAACCTATGATAAGACAAAAATGGATATGAAAATTAGAATTCACAGGAGTTTGATGCGACCCATTAGCACAAATCGCAAGCAAAACATTGAGTATAAACATGTCGGATATGGTTCATCAACAGGACTTTAAACGCAACACATTTTCTGTAGATTTGGATAAGTAACTCATATTTGAATAAAATTTGTGTTGACCCGTGTAACTTATTTAATAATTATGTTAATTTGATTTTAAATAAATAGATAGTTGAATCATAAACATATTGGATTAGGTTGAGAAGACTTAACTCGACTCGATTATTATGTGCGTCATATTTGGGTTAATCTATTTCATCGAATACCTAAATTTTGACGCGACATAGATACTATCCATAAACAGGAATCATCAACCATAATGAAAACGGAGAGAAAAAACCATTCAGTAAGGGAGGAGGAAGGATTCAGAATCTACAATCAAGATGCCATTGGTCCCATGCTTGATAATTAATTGAACAAAGATGATGGAAGTTTTCGATCATACATCATCCGCCATAAGCAATCAAATTGGTCAGCTCCTTATCAAAATCATCTCTACAATAATCTCAGCAGCTCTTCTTGTATGTGTGTGTGCAGGAGAGAGGGCACCCAGAAGGACAATTTTATTCAGAGAAAAGGAAAACACATTGATGTAGCCATCTCCATCGATCATCTTCAAGATTGGAAAATTTGGTGAAAATTTACAGATTATCCTTCTCAAGCTGCTGGGATTTCTTTTGGAGTATGGGACTAGGAAAGACAGACCATGGGGGATCAAGGAGTCGTCCTAGAATTCCAAATCCTCTTCTTCATCAAACAGCATTTCTTGGCTGCGGCATTCGTGACTGCAGAACGCTTTCTCACCTCTGCAAGACAAGGGAGATCAACTCGGGTTAGATTCAGCTCGGGTTATGAAAATTACAAGACTGTAAACTTGATTAAAGAAATGAACAACTAGTCAAATAATATATGCTACACATAATTCGAATCCATTGACCTGTTCATTTGAGATACAAGTGATGGAGAAGGTCCACCGTGCTCATCCTTTTTTAGCATTATGGCATGGCACAAGAGATTAACAATTTAACATCGAGACCGAGCTTAACCCGATCATAATCGCCATTTTAAATCATATTATATCATAATCCAACAAAAACACAATGGATTAATGATTAATTACAATATGAAAACGAACAATTCCATTGTTTCTCATAAACAGAACCATAGAGATAATCTATAAATTAGAGCATCTATGAAAATCAGAATTAGTTCAATATTAATGAATTTTGATGGGAAAGTAGAAATCTAATTCAAACCCATGTCATTTGAGAGATTAATTAACCAGATTCAGCTAAGTTAGATAAATTTAGGAGAGAAAGATCAGAATTAGGAAGAGGAACTAGGTCCAACCTGTAAATGTAAATGTCTCTTTCCTGGCTAAGGTTCTTCTTGCAGGTATGACAGCAGCTGAGAAAATTCTCAGGGGGAGAGTTGGGATTTTCCGGGAAAGTACAGTAGTTGTTTTGGCTCAATGCAGACACACCACAGCAGCTCTCCACAATGCAGTTATCAAATATATGAGTTGTTCTTGGGTTAGGCCCATGGGAGATCACACATGTGTACTCCTCAGAAAGCTCCATTCCAGTGAAAATCCGAGGAGAATCTTTTGTTTGGATGCCGGAATTCAGAGACCCAAATGGGGATAAGGAAGCCAGTTGAGAATTTCGGGTCTTGATCCCAAAGTCAGCTGGAGATTTTGGCGATTCCGCCGGAGAAAGCGCGGATGGTTGAAGATGAGGAATTTGAACCTTAAGCTGTGATCCAAACAGAACCATTCTGCTATTGGGCTTAGAGAAATTCTCATTTGCGCCCTCTCCATTGATTGGGTCAGAATCAATAAGAGCAACACCAATGCCTATTGAATCCAAATTTTCCCAGGAGCGTTTGGTTTCTGAGAAAGTTCCAGGAGAAGCCTGGGTTTTCTCGTACTCAAATGGGTTTCCAGAAAAGGGTTTAGTATCAAAAATCGAAGTTGGACTTATGATATCTTCAGCTTCGGGCAAGCACTTTGATATGAACCCTCTGAAAATTTTCGGAGAACCGAGAAGAAATGAAATGGGTTTTGTGAGATTTTCAGTGGGAGATGGCAGAGAACTGTGATCGCCCATTATCGCTTGCTTGCTCGCCACTGCTCTTGATCTATTCCTCAGCATAACTACCTCGAATCCAATAATTCTCAGCAAAAATAATATCTGCCAAACATTAAAAAGAAAAAAAAAAGTACGAATAAGATTCAATTTTCAGAAAATAAAAACGGATTGCAGACAAAAACAATACTGATTTGTACTCAAAGAACTCACCTAAAATGGCCACAAATTTCACCCAGAAACAGTCATGAATTGCTAGATAATAAAAAAGCTCGATGTTTTCACTCTAACCAGGAAATGGAAATCAAAAGCACTGCTAAATCTCAGTAGCTTCCATCCCTGAAACCTCCAAAAGAACATACACAAAAGAAAACAAAAAGAATCCTGGATTTTTCCCTCTTTTTCTTGCCTTTTCTTCACTCAGAAAGAACAAAAAAAAAAAAATCAATTGGCACCATCCATCATCATCACCATCACCATAACCCGCATGCAAACCACACGATCAGCATCAAAGGTGAAGCCCAACATCGCCATTGACAGGAAAAACAGAACTCCATCGCTGCTTCAACCCACAACCAGTGTGGACTGTTCCTTCTCCACTCCCCATGAAAAACCCACCACCAAACTTTAACGGGTTTTTCTCATTTCACCCCACCTTTCTCCCTCTCAGAAACAAAGAAATAAGAAAAAGAAAGAGATAGAGGAAGAAAAAAATCTCTGAAGGAAAAAGGGAGTGTTTGGTGTGGGTTTTAAAGAGAAGTGGCGTGTGCATGAAACCCAATCACTCCCTGCTTTTTCCTTCCATCAAAACAACGACAACAACACTGTAACTCTCCCTCCTTTTTTGCCCTTTTTTTTTTCCCCCTTAGAAAAGATTAAAACCCCTCTGAATTTTGTCTTGTAACAGTCCCCCTATATGAGAATTTGTCGTGACTCCCTCTTCTTCACCGGCCTCTCTCCTCTCTCTCCCCCCTTCAATGCAGAATTAAATTGAAGGCACGCACTTGAAGGCTGAGTTATCCCCTTGCTCGTACACCTTTCTTCATCCCCATTTCTTGCTGGTACAAGTTTCCCTTTTTCAAACTCACAGTGCTCACCACCAACTCATAAAATCCTTAGATTTAGAAAAGTCTATCTGATGAAATTCATTCAGTTTTAAGTTACCAAAACTATGGGTCTCCTTTTTAAAAAATATTAAAGTGATCCCAAAAAAATTGTAAGATGATGTTTGTTTTTTTATTAAATAGAAAAAATGATTTAATTATTTTTAACTTATTTAAGATATTTATCTATTTTTAATATATTTATTTATTTATTTAAAATATTAATTATATTATACATTTAAAATAATTTTACTATTTTAAAATTGATTCTAGATAATTAAAAATGATATCATGTACACCTAATAACAATCAATATCTTACTCATCATTAATGACTAATGTTATAAAAAAAATCAAATATATTATTATTTTAATCACCTTATTTTTTTGAAAATGTTTTTATTGGAAAACCCTTAAATATTAAATTTATTATAAATTAAAATACAATATGAAATATTTTCCCAAAATGAAAAAAAATATATATTAAAAAGGAAAAAAAAAACTGCCCAATAAACATTCTTAATTTACTTGTTTTTTTACCTACTATGCAGCCTAGGTTGGGTTGCAAGCCCACTGAAATAACGGTGGACACCTGCAGACCATGTAAAATGTATGGGCTTGTGGGGTCCACTAAGTTCAGTCAGACATGGTGGGCCCAACTCAGGTGATTGTCAAGTAGTCCTGATCACAGCAGTGCTTCGGCGTAAAATCGTTCAGCGTACCTGGGGCCTCCTTTTGGGCCCCTACCCAAATGGGCCGGGCGTGATGACAGATGGGACAGTACGTGGACTTTGACACCTTTGGTGGGCCCTCTTAGCCTCTTCTCGGCTTGATATTTTGTATTATTCATAATAAGTATGCATGTTTGGTAAAATATGGGCCTCGTATATTTTTCTTGATTTTTAATTTTTTTAAATATTTTCATTCATAATTAAAAATAAATGAATTTGACTACCATGAAATTTTATTACTAAAGTTATTACAACTCATCATTTCGAACGATCGATTTGGAGTAACCTTTTTTTGTTATAGTATTTATTTGATTTTGATTTTGATTTTTCTGCTTTTTTTTTACAGTAGAATAATAAATCACGATTCACGACCATATTATTAAAAACCTATCGAAACACGTTTCATTCTATTTTTCTAAGTGATTACCTTTTTCAAATAGGTCAAGTTAGACTAATTCGTATTAATCTGATAATTTGTCTTGTAGTGAATGGCATTATCAAAATTCCAATGCCAAATGGTAAGGGGATGAGGTCTATTAAAGTTGGGGTTTAGATTTAACTTTTGAGGGTAATTTTTAAACACTTAGGACAAAAGTTGTATTATAGAAAAGCATAAGTAATTGGTCTCATGCATATAAAAATCATATCATAAATGAAATTATTGAAAAAGAGAAGTGATTAACAAAAAAATTAATGACTTGGTCAAAATAGTATCATTCTAATTGACTGAGTTGGGTGTAAACCCTAGATTAAGATCCAACTCAAACTCTCTTTTAGCAAACAATAATTTTCCCAACCCTGGAGTCCCACATGCACTCAATCACTCTTTTGTTTTTCTTGGTGCCAAAAGAAAGTAGAAACAACACATCACAACAAAGAGGTTTCACACCCCTCAAAACCTTACAATTACTTTTGTATTTTTGTATTTTTTTTTTTTTTAATTTAATGACTCATTGTCAATCACCTCAACCTTGTGTAAAAATGATTCATTCTTGTAGCTTTAGACACAAGTGGGTGGCCAGAAACCCTTCTTAATTAATATGGGCAAACAACCACTGAGAGCTGAAAGTATTTATGACAATGTGTATAAACTAAAAACCATGGGGACCCCTTGTTTCAGTTGTGGAGAAGGGTGGTGTGGGTCATCTCCTATTCTGCCTTTTTCCATTTCTTTTTGACATATAATCTTGGAAATGTGTGTGGTGGAGAGAGAGAGAGAGAGAAGTTGTTATTGGGTTTACAACAATGTCCAACCATTGACCCACCACATGGACCTACAAATTCTGTGGCACAGTGGCTGCCCCATCATCACCAATGAAGGACACATTTGGATGATTGGACCCCTAGATAAGGGATGTAAAAATATGATGAGACTTGGCACAAGTTCAAAATTCAATTATGATCAAATCTTGTAAATAGAATTTAAGTTTTAACAGTTTTACAATTTCATTTTCCCTTGCATTATACTATCCATTTTGCAAGTTCATCTCACTATTTTATACCAAATTTAATGTTACTAATTTATATTTTAATTTTTTTTCTTTTTTTTCAAAAAAAAAATCTTCAACCGTCATTTTATATCTTGATCTAATTATTTGTATCCTAATTCAATAATTTATATTTTATCGTATACTTTCAACAAAGATAAAAATTGTACTAAACATTTTGTTTATTTTCATTGAACAAAATTCAAATCAAATCATTTGTAGGAGGATGGAGTCATTGACATTCCTGCAACCAATGATCCTGGTATGAAAGTTGAAAAGTAATCCTAACATTTTTATATTGGAAACATACCCTCCAAATCAAGAAAAAGGGAAATGAAAGGGGGGCTTTCAATCTACATTTCCCTTTCAGAGAATCAGTTCAATCCTTGATCCCCTTCTGGAAGAAGAATTTTTATTCATCAGTCAATCTCAGGCAATTACTTCATAGTAACATATGCTGCACAAATGTCTTTCATATCCTGTAATGTATTAAAACGCTTCTATATAAAATTTATCTACTAGTTGGAAAAATAATTAGAAGAAGTAATTCAAAGAGGTTAATAGTATATTTACATATAAGTTTTCACTGAAATGGGTGAGTATGACCAAAGGCATGGTCCCAATTCACCTTGGCATTCAATTTTGAGAAGAAGGCTAAAAAAAAAAAAAAAAAAAAAAGGTGACCAAAGTCATGGTCCCCATTTGGTAGAGAATTCAATACCCTCTTTTTTTTTATGTCTCTTTCTCTCTCTCTCTCTCCAATGAGTTCAGTAGTCCCCTTTTTTTTTCTCTCCATCTCAACCCTTATCCATGCAATCACTCTCTTTACATGCGCAGGCACATTCCTCTATAATCTCAATTATCCAAAGAAATTAGGTGTCACAGTCAATTCATCCTTTAGTGCCACATGGAATCACCCAATTGGGAGAGGAGCAAGTGGGACCACCCCTAAAATGTCTGTTTCCCTATGTTGGCCCCACCAATCACCATCATCCAAGTGGAGGTCCCTTTCATCATGCCACGTAGCACTGCATGATTCAATATGGATAAAATGTAGAGACATGATTGGTGCACTGACCTTCGTGGCATTTCCCTTGATATTTTTCTTCTCACCCACATATAAGATTAGGGGTGGGGGTGGCAATGGTGTTGGCTGGTCAAGTAGGATGATGATGATGCTGACCCCTTCAATGTAGTGAACTAGTTTAACAAGGCAATCCCACTGTCCTCTCTCTCTCTCTCTCCTTTTTTAGCCAGGTGTCCTTTTGATAACACACCACGTGGCAAAAACCAGGTTCCTCAATTGGTCTATGAACTTCATGTTCCATTAGGATAATCCTCTTCCCTGTTTGACCATTGAAGAAAATAGTAGTAGTGTTGGGATAAATTGGATTGATGTTATTGAGAAGAATAGAGAAGTTGTAGGGTTGAGAGCATGATGTAGGCATGGTTAAGAAGTTGTAATTGTGAGAATGACATACAATGGAGACAAAAATTGATTACGAGGGGCACCCTCCAGACCAAGTTGAGGAAAATATAAATAGACGAAACCATTAATACAAGTAGGCCATGCCCATATGGATTTGTCTCTCCTTTAAGCCTAATCACACCTCATTCATTCTTCTAACCTACACATAACCTCTACTGTCCAAAAATATTAAAACCATTAATAGAACTTATTATATGTCTTTTTTGGATAAAATTGGAGTTTAATTAATTTATTCTCTTTTTATTATTAATAAAAATTATTAGTCACATGATAAATAGCTATCATACTATAATATTAGAGGCATAGCAATTGTTGCATATTGGAGCACAAGAACAAAATTTGATTCCTCAAATTTGAGTGGGAGAATGGGTTTGCTCAAATTTCAGGAATGGGTTTCCTCAGATTGTTATAAGAACCGCACACAATTTTTCATTCCAAATTCAAGTACAGATGGGAATGATTGGAAAGGGAATCACTCCTTGCTTTTGATTCCAATGGAATCAAGTAAACAGGCCATAAAAATCTTAAACTGAAATGAGATGGATGAAGTAAAACAAACCATGCCTATTTCCATCATCATTGGGCAAAAATCTTGTGGTGTTAGTTCAAAATTCGGGTACGGAACT